>NC_134831.1:32035497-32635497 GCF_004210375.1 Tachypleus tridentatus | reverse complement strand
GTAACCTTTGGCCAATTTTCCCTTTGGACCAAGTATTTTTCCAATAGATATAGAGGCAAACATTTTTATATTTAAATTGCTTTTCACTTTTTGTTTTACATTGTTAAACAGTAAGCACAAGCAATCATTTGATTTCAAGAGAGAATTACCAACTCCAACAAAATCTGTCACAGTAACACTCATTTGTATGTATCATGGGCAACTTTCCATTGACTAATCCTTCTATTTTAGAAAAATGCTAATTCTCAAAACATTATATAAACCAATTTACCTTTTTCTTCATTCAGTCTTGATCCACTACTTTTTGGACAATCTCTACTCATGTGTCCCTCTTTGTTGCATTTGTAGCAAACTGCAATAATTTCCAATATTAAAAACCTAATTCAAAGCAATTTGAGCAATAACAAGCCTTTCCTAATACCTGATTTGTTTAATATTTCTATGAGTTTCTGCCTCTTCTCATATTGCTGGACTTGGTAGAAATTCTGTTTGACATCCATATTAGCAGAGCCAACAACACCAACTGCTAAAAATAAATAATCTGGCTTAAGAAACTCTGCTGCTAGTCGCTGTATTTCTTCAGGGAATGTAGTGCTAAACATGAGAGTCTGATGCTTCAATTTTACTGTCATGGAAGGATCGTTCACCATTTTTTTCACAGAAGGCATAAAACCCATGTCTAACATTCTGTCAGCTTCATCTAAAATCAGATAACGGACTTGAGAAAAAGCCTCCTGTCAAAATAATAGAATAACTGTTAACTGAAAGAAGTAAATAACTAACCTTGTCAGCTTGGTACCTTTTTATTATTACTACTACTACTACAGGGAGCAAAATAACATTAAGCTTTGAAAAACTTAATATATCTCCTCAAACTTTCCTCCAAAATATCTTATATGATGAGATATTAAAAGTTCTTTTGATCTTTTACAACCATTTGTTTCAGATAGAGTAAGCAAAAAACTGAAACTTTTGCCCATAATTTGATTTTATTCCATTCTAATATCTATCAAAATGGTAGAGACTATTAAATTTTCAGCATATGTGAATACAGTTAGGTACAGACTATTAAATTTCACTGCACAACAATTTTTTGAAAAGTTTTGCTTCCTGAAAAGTTTTTGCTGATTGTGACAGGTACCTGTTTGGTATGCACATATATAGTTTTGGTTTTGCTTCATCACGTAGGAACTCTGAGAAATAGACAGTTTACCGGCAATAACGTATTTAACTGCATTTATGTTTTTAATATGCTATTAAGTTCAACATAATTAAAAGTGTTTTGCTCCTGATTTTTGTTTGTATTCAATGTCTGGTGCGTCACGTTGCAGTATTCGACAGTAGTCAGCAAGCATTGACAGATTCCACTTGCCCTGATATCGTTTTTCCATTGTAGCAATGTCCTGGTGAAATTGAAGATTTTGATGAAACAGTACATAATGGGCAAATTTGGATGTGATTTTCATGATCAGCAGCCAAAAATCTATAAAGAACACTCAACAGTGTTCAAGAAGCAAAAACTTTGTTGTGCAGTGTTTTCAGCATATGTGAATACAGTTATTCAGTGTATAAAACTGAGTAATAAATCTATAGATTTTGCTTTCAACTGAGGCTTATTTTAAGTTCAAACAGATTGGAATCAGTGAATTATTGAAGTTGATGTAAAAAAAGTAAAATTTAAGTAGCTGCATGTTTTACCTAAGATTCTCAATTTTCTGAAATTTACAAAATCATAAATATATTGTCTGAAACCTGAGATTTTCCTTCTTTTAACCTCCCTTTCTTGCACAACTTCATCACACTGTAAAGTTGTGAAACACAGCATATTTTGAGGCATTTGGTAGCTACATTCAACTTTGATACTAATGCTTTTCTATTATTTATAAGCCCCTCACTAGCTTTCCCCACATCTGTTTTGGTACTTTATTAACAAGAACAAGTTTTGGTTTATGGTTATCAACTTTATTAATTCCAGGGTCATATTTTGCTCTGAGGTAAAGGAAAGTGTTACATTTCTTGAACACATACATAAATTAGTTTAAGGACAGTATGCAAGTTTTCTGTACACAGTGGGAAAAACACTAACTATTTATATTAGTTTTAATATTTTAATTTACCATTGCTCCATCTCTAATAATGTGCCCTATTATGGTCTATGTACAAAAACTATCAGATGAACAGTTAAGTAGGTCAATGCATAATAGCATAGCAAATCATTATCTAGAAGTTTATATTGTGCAATAAATAATTAACTGACCAAAAATTCAAGTTGACACTAAACTGTCCCACAAGTCCCATGCAAGTGCATGTTACAGTCAGTAACTAATGAGTTACCATTTTCCATTAATATAAGGTCAAAGGTTTTGTTATACCAATCACCACATTTTAAAGGGTTATTAAAAAAATCTTGGTCAACACAATGTAGGGATAACCATAAAAAAAATTATTATACAATGTTAAACATAAGTAACCCCAAAATAAATTACTGTGACACATACAAAAATTAAATGTTTTTAGTAATCTTAGAAATTTATATTTTTGTGAATTATATCCATAAGACTAACATTTTCTGAGACAAAAATATTAAATATCTTTGGAACACACTAATGAGAGTTTTTAAACATAACATTATAGAAAAAGTTATTCAAGATAATTAAACACACCTTTCCATGTTCAACAAAATCCAACAATCAGCCAAGTGTGGCAACAAGGATATGGCATCCTTGTTGCCACTTTTTTAAAAATTAAAAAAAATATATATATATATATAAAACCTAAAAAATTAAAAACACAGATGTACACATATATATTTGAAAACCAAAATATCACAAATTACTATATCTATACCATAGAATTTGGTATATTTTGGTCTTAAAAAATATGAAGTTGACCAAATTAGAGACTCAACTAACCAGCTTGAAGTTTTGTATCAAAAGAATGAGATGAGGCTGTAATACTTGAATATGGCTCAGAGAGCCACTAAGAACATTCTGAACTTTTGACTGGTTATTCACATGTCAGACACAAGTATGTATGGGAGTGTTTCCAAAAATGGAAAGAGGTGGGTAGGGTCACTGTGTTTGAATCAGTACATTAGCAATACCTCATTAAACAGAAAAAATAGATGGTTCTTATTTTATGTTACAGCTTATTAATATCAGTAGTTTCAAGTATAACCTAAAGTTTGATACCAAATTTATTGATATAAAGTAGGTATAAATTAATAGTTCAATGAAAGTTTGAATGTGAAGCAAAAAAGGTAAAGATATGGCCTTTGACCCTCGTGGAGATGGTAAACCAGCAGCTGGACTTTTTTTTTTTTAATCAGTACATCCCCAGTATTTTCAGAACAAACTGTCAAAGGAAAGAAATTTTCATTTTTGAAAGCAATTTAAAAATATTTGTCAAACACTGAATATTTCTATCAGTTTCTATGAACATATTTTAATATTAAATGTCATATTTCAACTGTATAACTTTGGACTACTTGCTTTACAGAGCAGAAGGAAGTTAAAATCATTTTGATTTACATACCGTCTTTCCAGAACCCGTCTGAACACAAGCCATCGAGTCATGTTTTGCTTTAATGATGAGCATAGCGTATTTCTGCACTGGTGTTGGTTTACTGTATGTTTATTTATGTTTTTCGTGATGGTTTCTCGAAAACCCACATCTTCAAAGTTGTTAACTGGCCTAGGAGCATTACTACCACTCAGTTTCACAGGAATCTCTTCATATCTAGTAAAATTAATTCTCCGTGGTACACCATCAAATAACTCATTCTCATTTTCTGTGGGCCCGGGTGGAATATAAGGTGCTTCTCTTGGTTTTCTTATAATTTGACATTTTAGTTTGTTTTCCAATCTAAAGAATGCTTTTCACATAATCAATCACACATTTCCATACAAACTAAACTTTTGTAGTTTCAATGACACACACAAGAGCTTCAATATGCTGATTAACTAATTAAACATCAGATAAATATAATAACTATATAAACCACATATACCTCAAAGTTTCAGCAAATATGCTATGATGCATTAGAAAAATTTACTCATAGATTTGTATACAAGTGTACACACATGCAGTGAGCTTTAGGCTGATGTTCGTTTTGGTTGATTAGAAACAAAAATATAGTGAGGTTTGAATTATGTGCTGCCCAATGGTCCTCGCATTTTATATTACTATCAAATAGATCAAGAAATAAATATGTTTAAACTTTCTAGAATGGCAGGGCAACTGTCTGTTGTGGAGACACAAGTGTAGAGGATGATGTTTTGAAAGGCAGAAGACTTGAAACATTGTCCCCTACACTTGTTTCTCCACAACAGGCAGTTGCCATCCATTCTACAAAGTTTCATCATGAATACTCTGCCTACACAATCTATCAAAGAAGAAATAAATAATTTTATAATATTCTATGTATTACATACATACCTGAAATATGAAAAGTTGTTCATATCTAATGAATTCATATGAAGTTAGGCAACAATACCTGACCAAGTAAGAAAAGTCAAGTATAAACAAAGATACATTTCAGGCAGTATCAACAATCAACTGTTTATCTATAAACCAATGCCTCTATAGCAGAGAAAACTGAGAAAATTTAGCTTTATTAGACTGAAAACAAATTCCACAAAATAAATTAACAAGAAATTTACAAACTAGAATTCCAAAGCGGATGAAGAGAAACACATGCAAGTAGGCTGCAGCTAATTTACTATCTTCAATTATAACCAAGCATTGAACTAGCTTTAGTCTTTAGTTCTACGAATTACAAGAATCAACATAATTCACTCAATTAAGACAGATGTACTTGCTTGTACGTGTGTACATTATTTGAAAAATAATAAAAATATTAAAGAAATCTGTACAAAACATGTCTTTGACCTAAAAGTCAGCATTCTGGTTCATGATACCAATCTGCTGGTGTTGAAACTGCCTGAGCCAAACACACACACAATGAAAAAAGTGATTTTAAATCTATATTACCAGAAATTAAACATCTTACACTCAAGTTCCATACAAGTAGCTTGTACTGTTGCTTTCAGTCAAATTACATTGTTAGGAATTGGATGCCAAGTGATTAGTATTAAAGAAAGTTATGCCTGAAAATTTCACTTAATATATTAATTGATAACTTATTGGTTATGTTAAGAAACTTGATGGATGCTACTAAAAGTTTAGTTGAGGAAACATTATCTGGTCAGACTGAAGAATTTATAATTTTAACAGCAAAACTTTCAATTATATCTTTGGTAATCTTGATGTAGCCAAGTATCTTAAATGTACTGAATTAAAGCATTGTTTGTGTTTTAAATCTCAAGTCTCAGAGACAGTTCTTTATTCTAACTATACACTTTCAGCTAGTGACTTGGGTACACCACCTATGATTAAACCTGGATTTTAAAAAGATCAATAGATAACTGTATTCAAATTGAACTATAGTTAATTATGAAAACTTCTTTCTCACCTACAAATACATGGAAACCACAAACTAGGGATATCACAAACCTGACGGATGCTTCCTCCACGATCAATTTTAATCAACACAGTCTTAAAAATAGGCATCACAAACAATGTAATACATTTTTCTGCAACTGAGGCCAACAGTAACATTAGCATGTTTTAACATGAAAAACAACATTAAAGACCTAACAAAAGCCCATTGATCACATGCTCAAAAGGTGCCTCAGACAGCAGACAACAATTACGGAAAGTTTAGTTCTTATATGCTTTCAGAAAAAAACAACTTATGTTTGAGCTAATACAGTATGTTCAGTATGATTTACATTTTATAAATTGTACCATGTAGCTACATGTACACACAAAAGTTTATAAGAGAACAGTTTTGGAAAAATAAACTGAGGATAAACATGGGTGAGTTTTCAGTAAACATTTCACTGAAATATATATATTAGCTGGAGTTTTGAAAGCTACCTAGCCCTCTTCCCCCAAAGCTATGGGTTTATGCATATTTTTAGATGCCCATTGAGCCATTCTGGACAATTTTCAGTACGAAATAAACTTTGCAAACAAAAATCAGAAATCACTTACAACTTGTCATTTTACCACATGAATCAATCTGACAATCACATGAACTTAGTAAAGTATTTGAAACTGTAATACTTATACCTCATACACATATCCAATTAGTTTTGTAAGACCTCTAGTTACACATGTCTTAATTAACTAGCTATGATTTGTCTTGCAAAATAAAAAGTTTATTTCACATTAAATTTGAATAAAGTTTTGTAATCATATGCAAAAGATATTTAATATATGTTTAAATATTGTATTAAATGCAACTTTATGATATATGTGCTGCTATCCAGTCAACAGCTTTGTTTTTATTCCTTGAGAAGCACAACCTAATACTGAAGTATTAGGTCACATGTATACACAAGTAACACATACAAAGTTTATTTCAGTACTGCTGCATTTATTTATATGCTTTTGGTTTCAAATAACTCATCTCCACTGTCCCCATCAGAATCTAATGCTGTATATTATTTTCCCAAATTTAAAGTTTAAGTCAAAATAACTTAGGAAGAAAGGATATGTTTAGATTTAAGCACAAAGCTACATGATGGACTATCTGTGCTCTGCCCACTGTGGGTATCAAAACCTGATTTCTAGCATTATAAGGCATGTAGATGTATCACTGCCCCACTGAGGGAGCAGAAAACATCAGTCTGTGCCAAGATAAAATTTAGAGAAAGTTATAATATTCATTTTTTTTAAATACATGCCATGGATATCCAGACCTGGTTTGTTGAACAAACCAAGTAACATATGCACAAGAAACCTCATGTTACCAGTCACTTTTGCCACAAAATCATAAATTAAGAATACAAAATTACAAAAGTTTAAAATATACTCCCTTTTCAACTGGTAGGAAACCAGATTAATGTAGCACACATTTAACTTTCAATCAAAACCTTAAGTTAAATATTTTCATGAACTTTATAAACCAGTGAAAGGGCCATTACTATTACGAGTGTCATATATATATTCATAAATAAACATATAAAAATATTGGAGCCTTTGAAGAAACAC
The DNA here is from genome assembly GCF_004210375.1 of Tachypleus tridentatus. Classification (NCBI taxonomy): domain Eukaryota; kingdom Metazoa; phylum Arthropoda; class Merostomata; order Xiphosura; family Limulidae; genus Tachypleus; species Tachypleus tridentatus. The sequence continues at coordinate 32,628,438 of NC_134831.1, read as the reverse complement.
TTGTGGTTACTGGGTTGAGATAATGACCTATTTTTAATTAGAAATATGAAAGGGGGAAGGGGTGCATTAAATACCTGATGACAGAAGTTATTCCAACATTAATTGTTGACATGGCATTCTATAAACTAGATCAATAAGATTAACTGGTTGAGTCTACACAGTATTTGAGAAACAAATGTGTTTATTATTAGTGCCTTATCTTTTCTACACACTATGAAACCAATTTATGCAAAATTGCTATTTACAATACCCATCTTAAGTGATTTGTATTTGCAATATGTTTATCATCACAGCTTTCAAAAATTTAAGACATGTTACAAAGATAGCAGATTGCTAATTTTGTAATAAAAACTAATTCTTAGTAAGTCATGTATATAACGACTTGCCTAGTACAGCCAATCACGTGATTATTTACCAACTGATCTATAATGCACTTAAGTATTGCTAGCAAAACAATCCACAGGTATACTGAAGAAATAAAAATGTCATGTCAAATGTGAAGTGTGAATTATAAAAGTTAAAACAGTTGAACTATCATTTGTATCAAGTGATATTGATAATAAAGCCCGATGGACCTCTTTTGACAGTTTCACTGTCATCTAGAAGATAATCAAGTTAAACTCCTTTACCACAGTATTTCTTGTACCTTTAACTAAAACACACATTACAATGTGTGGATCAGTAATGAAAGTCAAGGTGAATTGTCTGTGGCATACTTATAGTAAAGTTGATTGAGCAAGGCAGTCAGTAATGTGAACAGTAACACTAAAGTCTTAGGTATTCAGCCCCCAATTTTGATCTAATAAATGGAAAGACTTTTTAGCCATACAAGACCTTCTCAGGTTCAATTCATTAAAATACAAAATCTAATTCACCCAATATTTAAAATATGGACACCATATTCTTCATTTTGTTAGCCTGGAGCATCATAAATGTCATTGCTTCATTACTATCCACTATTTTCTTAACACTTTATTTAAATGTTAAAGATAATGCACTTAAGTTTACTCATTTCAAGTTTTGGCACATGCCTTAATATGAAATAACCACTTTCATAGTGTTAAATTAGATGAAATGTGGAAACTTGACATGCATGACAGTGTTTGATACCTCAATACAAAGTGACTTCTAATTTCCAGACAAGTGAATTTAATACAGTAGAATCAAAGTCAATGGTTAAATATTTGTTCTTTTACAACAAGAATGTCACACCAATTCCATCATTACTCTTCATCACACTAAAGGCTCTTAACTAAAATGAATCTGAAATGAAACTTTTGATCAAGACACCGACAACCTCACCCTCTTTACAATATTTTCATTGGTTTCTAGGCATTTGACTACTATAATTCATGTGTTAAGATCTAGAAATTTTTATATCTCAGTGATTGGTTGGTTGATTTAGTGTTTTATGGCATAAAGCAGCTAGGCTATCTGCGACAAACGTCCGGTAAAAAGGAAAAATTAAAGTAAATGTAGTAAAATCCATAAAAGGAAATGAAGGTAAAACAAAATAGAGTTAAAACATAAATAGCATAAAACCAACGTATACATCTAGTTAAGAGAAAAACTACAGTAAGAAAAGTCGTAAAGAGCTTTCTGTAGCAAAATGGTAATTATCATAACCTGCCAGGAAGACTAACAGGTAAGTACAAAAACCACCGTCAGTCACCTGAAGTTGGCCTTTCCAGTCCTGGTGTCGAGTTATTTAATGTTACGGCCATTTTCTAATTTCAAATTGAACTAGAGAGATTGTGACTCTTAAAAGGGAACCACATTAAAAAGGTTTAATGTATAAATTAAAAAACTTAAATGACATTAAAAAGATTAATGGCCTTTAAAAAACTAAAAACTTTACCAAGGTGGACAGTGTCACCATCACCAATAACACTGTCCAATATCATGAACAAACCTTAGGACAGAACATGTTTAAAATGGTGCCGTCGTTGAGAGTCGTAACAACGGCTGGAAAGTGAAATGTGGCTTACTGCAATCTGAGTGTTACACAAACTACACATCGGTGCGTCAGTTCCAGATAAAAGAAAACGATGAGTTAAAAAACTGTGACCAATGCGTTGTCTAGTCAGCACAACTTCCTCCTTCCGAACCTTACAGAAGCAAGACGGCCAAAGTCCAACATAGGGTTTTATTTGGAAAAGCTTGTTCTCTCATTGTTCACTTCAAGTCGACTGCCAGCTGGCACAGAGCCCAGTCTTGAATACAGGACCATAGTCCATGTATAAAATAGGCACAGTGGTGATAGTGCCAGAGCAGATAGATTTAGCTGCAGTGTCGGCGAGCTCTTGCTGATATTCAAAACTGACTGGCCCATTTCTCTTTAACATCTACTTCTATCCAGTTTTTCTAGATACCGGGCCACGTTGGGCCAGTAGAAAACTAAGCACATCAGTATAAATAGTGCAGTTTGAGTACTGCCTCAAATACACAGATAAGATTTACTGAAAAATAGGTAGAAGTTTGGTTAAAAACAATGAACATAACATTCTCACAACTTTAAGACAAATAATTTCTTCTCTTTATAATAGTAAAAAATATTCTGTACATTGTCTTTTTTATTTTCTATCAAAATAAGATTCATAACTTCTTGTTCTTGTGCCCAGAGATTTATTCTGTCCTATAAAATGTTTTTTTGTTTCTAATTAAATGAAAAATGTATTTACATCAGGCATAAAGTTTTTTGATATATCAGTGTGTGTTTTTAGAACTTAATAAAACTATACTATACATAGCTTAATCTATTATAAATCTAATCAAATGCATTATTAAAGTACAAAATCTGGTGACTGGTTTTGAAGAGTATCTGGTATTTACCTTCAGATCTTTATTTTTAGGAAACTTCTAGATAGACTTTGGCAAAGTTTAAAACTTACTTGTTCTTGTGGCACGTAAATGTATGGACACTGTTTTCTCTGTTGGACTTAATTGACCATAGATATTTGATTTGGTGTTATTATCAACCTGTTCACTCACCTCTTAAACAAAATAAAAAACTTTGCCTTATTCAAATTTTGATTGCATTTTGAAATATTACCAATGTTCCAAATTTGTGAAGTTTCTCTGCTTCCAACAATACCAAGATACTTCGCTCTTCTTAGTTTATGTTCAATAATCATACCACTGATGATGTGATTTTCATGCTTGATCTGTAGTTACACAGACTTTGGAATGTCAGGGATCAACCAAGAAATTAAAGATATGATGACAAATACAAGACACTAAAAAAAAAGTAAAAACATAAGTTTCACTGGAGCAGTTTTTAAAACATAATCCTTTTACATAACACTGTTTAACCAGTACAGATTATAAAACTTTATGAACAAAGATTAAACTGTGAATATATCTTAAATTACTATTGAGCACATACAGTCATTCAGAACAGTATCACTGCTACACAATTAGAAAAACATTATACTGGATGAACAGAAGCCACAAAAAAATCTAACACTTTTAGAATTGGGGAATAAAAAAAGGATAGTTTTATAACAAAAATGGTTAATCTATCCATTTTGTGAAGGATAACTTAGTAAATGTTACTGAAGCTTTTAAAAACATTCTAGGATTGTCCTGGCTGTATTAAAATGTATTACCCATTATAGCCTATTTAAGTTGTTTCATTAAAAACACTGAACACAGTTATAAAGTTTATACATTTTCAGTCGCAGTAAATATTAAACGGTTTCCAACTCCCTTGAAGTTAATTTAATTCAGCATTTCTCAACTGGTTCTGTGGGTTTATGTACACTGAAACATATGTTTAGCTTCCTCAAAAAAGATGATTTAATAAAAGCTATTCACACTTTATATTTGTTTTGAAAACTTTGGTTAAATAAAGTCTCATGTTAGTTCTACAATTAGCATTTAAAAATATTTTATCTTTTGAAGAAAGAAGGTTATATTTTATGTCCTAAAGTGAAAGCTACTGTAAATTGATTTATTTTAATATAAACTAAAAATGAACTGTAAATGTTATTAAGTTTAATCAAAAATAAGATCTATAATTTGAAAAACTGTTTCCAATCACAAAAAGAAAAACGAAAACCAAGCAAGTTGTAGCAAGCTGCCAATAGATCGACTTATATTCGTATTTGCTGTTTGCTGTTGGGGGTTCTCTATAGTCTTGGTACCTAAATGAAGAAACCATGAAATAAAATGACCTTAAAATAGAAGCCAGCACTTTAAACAACTTATTTTATTGTGGACGTTTTGCATTTTATAAAATTTCAACTTTACCTTAAAACTGTTATCTGTACTCAGTCAAATTTTTAAAAAAATTTAACTTTCTAACATAAACAACTAAGTACATTTTGTGCTTTTATATGAACAGCAATATGCAAGTTTGTTAGCTATATCTAATTGTTAGTAATTAATTCTATAGTTTCCTTCCAAAACAGTTCCTTTGAAATCCTAATGGGTGAGAAGATTTTGTTGGAATTTTGTGGCTCTGATGTCTGGGAAATTTTAATAGATTTGTACCAGCAAAAAAGAAATAACATCATCAAAGGGTTCACTCTTCAAGTTCTGTTGTGTTTTATTTAAACAATATTTGTGTATCAATCCTGAAATACAGTCATTAAAATAGTAGTTGTAGTTGATTCAAATGTTGCTGAAGATGAAGTCAGTAAAGTTCTCTGTCTTGAAGATGTATAACTTTTTTACTGCACATAAAACACAATCTAGAAACAATCTTTCCATCTTCCTTAAAGAAAAATACATTAAAGTTTTGTTCATATGTTACTTCTGTTAGAATAAAAAAATGAAACCAATGGTGAATACTATGAAATCTCTTGTGATTATTTTTTATGTTTATAGAAGGATAATAAAATTTCTGTTTAGTACTATGAATAATTATGCAATATTAAATAAATATTGCAATATTAAATAATATTGCATAATGCACTTGAATAGAATTCTAAAACTACTGTAATTTCTAACTAACCTACAATTAGGTTTATAAAAAAACAAAAATCAAATTCTTTACTCCTTAAAGCAACATTTTTTGTTTCAACCCATCAGGCTAGCTTTATGAAGTGTTGACTTTGGCTGCCGAAACAAAAAGAAACTTTCCCGATTTATGCATAGAATACACTCTTTTTATTAGTTGTACAAATACAACCAATTGTCTAACAGCAATATAAAAGAGAGTTACACATATTTCTTGAAAAACACAAGATAATAGAAGGGTTTGTCATTTGGGTTGAAATTTTATATTCTGGGTTGTCATTATCTACTATATATGTTTCTAATTGGTTGAACAATCTGAAGCCCTCACAAGAGAAGATAATAAAAAACTTATAAATGAAAAGTCAGAGCATCACCAAATTGTGCAGAGAAGTACAGACTGAGAACATATTTAAATATTCATTTTCTAAGTTATAAAGTATCTTTTCATACCAAGTTTAATATGTATTGATTAATATAAAGTAGTTTAATTAACCCTTTACTGATCCACCCATATATCTACACATGCAAGATATCATCTACAGCATTATATTTGCACTTGCCAAACATCATTTCCACCCATACATTTAACATGAGAGACATCATCTGTACCCATCTATCTATGCATGCTAGGCATCATTGCCATCCACTTACACATACCAAATATATCATGTTGCATTCAGTTGCCTTGCATCTGGTTCATTGTGGTCAAAGTGTTGTTGCAGTGATGGAAAATGCTTTCATGGATGATAACTTTGAAACTAACTCAATAAAATGGTTGTACCTTGCACAATTTGATATCCCATGTCAATAGGGTTAAAGTCTGAATCTATGTAAAATGGTTGTAACTTGTGCAGTTTCATATCCCATGTCAGTAGGATTAATGTTTGAATCTATGTAAATTTTGGCTGTGATTTGTGCACTTTGAAATCCCATGTCAGTAGGGTTAAAGAGACACCACACTGATGTGAAATGTGAGTAGGGTTAAACAGACACCACACTGATGTGCTATGTGAGTAGGGTTAAACAGACACCACACTGATATCTCATGTCAGTAGGGTTAAAGAGACACTACATTGTTTTCTATACTCTGTTACTTTGAAACAATAAAGCAAAAATTAACACCTACTTGCAGTATTCCACACTGGTGTAGGTTTCAGAAACGATATTCATATCAACAGAAAAGTCACTGATATTGAAATCTGACAGAGTCAAGTTCAGAAATCCATTCAGTGACCCATCTGGTGAAATGAAAACTGAATAGAATATTTCATCAACAAAACTTGAAGTAAAGGCGATGATCAATGCCTAAAAAGTAATAATATAAAATTAACAGTTCAGAAAATAACATACTTTAACCTTAAATAATATTCTGTAATAATATTTAGTTTGATAGTGTAAGAGCAAACCTTATTAAGTGTTTCACACCATTAAGTAGATTTAACAATTTAGAAAAAAATATTCACATATGTAAACGTCACAGTACACAGTTAACTGGGTTTGACATTGTGGATAATAATAAAATTCACTGTGTTAAATGTCTATTACATCACTAACCATGCTTGATAAAACAGAAAATAATAGCATTTTTATCTTAAGGAGAGGAAATCTTAGAACAGAAGGAGATTAGCAATCTTTCAGATATTAGTGAACTATTAGATTGTGTTCTTAAAAATCAAGTTGAATTCGTAAAAACAATGATTACTGAAAAGTTGGAAAAAGACTTTTAAGACATTAAAAAAGAAAATGACAGACAGTGAGAGTCGTTATTATGCAATAAAATGTGATTTCTCATCTACTTGGGGAAAATTCAGAACAAGAAAAATATAGAAGAGAATGCCTACTTTTGCAGAAGTTACAAGGATGAAAGTAAAACTGCAGAGTGAAGGGAAAATGATAAGAACAAGAAGCAGAGAAAGAAACAAAAGTAGCAAAAGAAGTGTACTCACCATCATACCCAAAAAGAGTATGACGTCTATGGAAACTAAAAGAATGTTTCTGTTTCTGTTTTATCTAATAGCAAAGCCACATCGGGCTATCTGCTCAGCCCACCGAGGGGAATCGAACCCCTGATTTTAGCGTTGTAAATCCGAAGACATACCGCTGTACTAGCGGGAGGCGAAATTAAAAGAAAAGTACAAAGTTTGGTTAAACCCAAAGAATTGAAAATAGGGGTAAATACAGTAAGAACTATAGCTAAAGGTGGCATTTTGGTGGAAGTAGAAAGAAAGAAGATTCATTTACTTAAAAATGCACTATTAAAAGTAAAAGACTTGGAAGAAAACTTTAATGTAAATATACCTTAAAAGAGACATCCACAAATTATTATTTATAATGTAGGTGACGATATGAGGGATCAAGAATTTGGTATTAAGGAACAAAATTCAGAAATATTTGAAGAAAATGATGTAATTATTGTTAATAAGAAATTTAAAACATTCAGAGGTTTCAATTATATTGTTACAATTGAACCGCATAAATATAAAAAATTGTCAGAAGTTAATAAAATTAAATTGGGGAAGATATGAATTCAAAGAATGCGTAAGACCCACAATTTGTTATAATCGTGGAAAATTTGGGCATTTTGCAAAATATTATAAATATATTACTACCTTTTTAAAATGTGGACATCAATACAAAGATTGTGAAAAATCAATATTTTGTACAAATTGTTATAATCATAATAAAAATTTATATGCAATTTGATGTGAATCATTCTTGTAAGAATCTTAAATGCAGGATTTATCTTAAAGAAATGGATCGATTAATTTCACGTACTGATTATGGCTAGTGTTATAAATTCTTTTCTTTTTGTGACTCATATTAATTTGGCAGTGGCCCGAGCAGCCAATCTGCAGTTAAACCAAGATATCCTACAAAGAAATATGGATATTATTTCCATAAATGAACCGTATTATTTTGAGGAAAATATAACTCATTTTTCTGAAAGTATGAGAATTGTTTTTGTTGTGATGTCCCTAAGGCAGGGATTATCATTAATAATAAAAACATTAATTATTATGTTTTATGTTGTACAAAGAATTTAGTTGGTGTTAGAATTACTTATGAAAATTTTGTTATGATTGTGATTAGTATTTACTGCTCCCCGTCTGGAGTCATTGATGATGACCTTAATATGTTACAAAATTTTATCACGAAGTATAATAATGAAATTATTTTAATTTTAGATGATTTCAATGCTAAGTCAAAAGCTTGGCCCCAGAGGCCACTTAATGATAGGGGGTTTTCAGTTACTAACTTTATGGATTTAAATGAAATTATATTACTTAATAATTTGGACTCGATACCAACTTTCTCCTCAATTAGAGGGGAAAGTTGGATTGACTTGGCAATGATAAAGTATAATAATGAATTTGATATTCATTTTGAAGTTACAGATCAAATTACTAATAATGATCACAATATGATAGAATTAAAATTTTCAAATTTTAATATAGAAATAAATAATAATGAATTTATAAATATAAATAGACTCAATCGGTTGGATCTGAAAGTAGAAATAAGAGAATATATAAATGAGATTAAAGACGAGATACTCCACAAAGATAATATTGAAAATTATTTAATAAAAATTACAAATAAAGGTAAAGAAATTTGTTTAAACAATTTAAGGAATAAGAATAATATAAAGAATTTTGGATATAAACAAGCATATTGGTGGAACACCAAGCTAAAGATCTTCAGGAGTAAAGTAAGAGCTTTAAGGAGAAGATTTCAAAAGACTAAAGACGTTAATTTAAGACAGTATTATGAATTGGAATACAAGAAACAGCAAGCAAAATATAAAAGATTAATTATTTTCACTGAGAAAGAAGCTTTAAGAAATTATATTACAAGTATTACTGGTAATAATATTTTTGGTACACCGTTTAAAACTATCGTAAAAAGAAGAATATTTACAAATTAATGAAATAAGAGATAAAGATGAGAATATCACCAAAAATTGAAATGAAGCTATAAATGAAATTCTTAATTATCACTTTCCATGGGTGAATTATCATTAAGTGGTCTCTAGAATAGGTCTCTAGATAAATATTTTAATAAAGTAAATTTTTATAGATGTAAAGGAGATTTTTATATAAATCGAATTTTAACAAATCATGGGGTTTTTCCAGAATATCAATCAAGAATTTATGGAAAAATCTAATTTATGTCCCTGTGGAAAGATAGGAATGTAGCAATGGGGGGTCAAAATATTTCATGAAAAATGTGTCAATTTTAAAGCCATTGATGTAAGAACAATAATACTTTTTAAATTTAAAAAAATATTAAATAATAAAAAAGTTATGACAAAAAGAGTGTCGTGTTCACAGATAGGATTTGAGAACAGATTAGTATAGATAATTCAGGCTTATCTCGCGGCCGCACATTGTTTTCGAATGTAGACTTTCTGTGATTCTTTGTTTATGTTTTTGTCGAGATATGCAGAAAGAAACAACAAACATTCACGTGATCGCAAATCTGTGCTCTGATTGGTTAACATCAATTCAGGTCAACACGTTCCGGTTTTCTTCGCGGCAAAACAACACAAAGAGGGGTTGATCTGAAAAATTGCGCTCCATGCGCTACGAGCAGCCGCACAACTTATTCCAGTGATCGGCGTTTTTATCGGTTGCCTGTATATATAGTACATACGCAACAAATAATTTCTTTTGTTATAAACAACAATAAACATTTGTAGATTAAATTTAAACCAAACACATATATCTGAAAGTCACAACATGGTCGTAAAACGAACTTTTATTTAGACACCAAGTTCAGCGTATTTGCAGCAGGCTAGCATAAGAGTTGTCGTACATCGCGTGCGCGGCCGCCAGCGTTGCTAAGGAATGCAAGATCACATAATTTTATATTGTAAAAATTATGAATATATAAGAAAGAAATATTTTCCTAAAAATTATTTAAATTGGGAATTTAAGAATTTATTATTAAATGCGGGAGCAGTAAATGGTAATAAATGTATTATTACTGATATATTGAAAAAAATATGTTGCAATTAGTTTGATTATTTATTTTGTGTTTGTTATTACGTATGTAACAATCTTGTAAGTTGTAGAAAAAAATTAGTATTATTATTGTTATAATTATTGTAAAAGGAAAATGTTGAAATTTGTTTGATTTATTCGTTTTGTATTTGTTACTAACCATGTAACAATTTTGTAAGTTGTAAAATAAATTTACTATTATTATTATTATAATTATCGTAAAAGGAAAATGTTGAAATTTGATTTATTTGTTTTGTATTTGTTACTAAGTATGTAACAATCTTGTAAGTTGTAAAAATTATTATTATTATTGTTATAATTATTGTAAAAGGAAAATGTTGAAATTTTTGTGACATTTATTAACTTTTGTTTGTTACCAAGCTGGTAACTTATATAATACATTGTAAATTTTGTAAAAAAAATCAAAAAGAGAGCGAGAGAAAGAGAGAGAAATGCAAGAGGGTATGTTTTGGTTATTTCACTTGCAGTGTTCAAAAATATGTTGAGACTGATACATATTCACACAAGTTTATATTTGTTTCTATTTACTGCAGAAGAGGTTTACAAATCAGTTACCTAATTATAGGCACTTCTTTACAAGTCTACAGTATTTTTAAAAGTTATGCAACCACTAGTATGTGAGCACTACACAAATTGCACACAGCAATAACATGTAGCAGTTGTTTTTAATTTATAGCATCTGAAGTACATGTACAGTTACAAGTTTCCCATCATTCTAAATATGACATTTTGTAAATAAACAATTATTTATTCCTTAATCTCAATCACCAATGTTGTATCTGTTGTTTTTATTTTTAGGGTGCATGAATTAGTTTTACTCAACTCAAAGCATATTTTTTAGATTTTTTTACTGACAAAGTTTTTCTACGTTTATTAAGCTTCTTAAATTAACAAGTGCAATGATTACTGGTCTACTTTAAACCTTTAAATGTTTATTAAATGATTATTGCAGATTTATGCTCTAACTGCAATGAATTAAAAAAAAAAGCATTTACTATTTCTGTTATCAAGCAAAAGTTATCAAGAGGTAACAAATAATACGTTATAATACGAGAAGTTAAAAATCGGAGACTAAGTTGATACTTAATGTTTTCATAAAAATATAATTCCAATAGTATACCAAAAACAACGTTTAAAACAGTGGACTGTTACAAAGTGTGGAAAACAGATCACTGACTGTGGCTATTCACCATTGCGCTTTGCTTGCTGATGTATTTTGTTATCACATTAGCAGCATCTAATTGGCCTAGTTACTATATTGTGTGTGTGTTTTTTGTTTTACAAACCTCATAATCACATATATTACATACAAAACAAGTATAACAAAATCAAATACACAGTTATATACAATTCAATGCACCTAATACTACCTGTAATTGCTCATATCAAAGGACACACAATAAAGTAACATTGTGAACAAGGATAAACAAGTTTAGTATAAAATTGAAAAAAAAATTGGCATCATTATGAATAACATACTTGGAATAATCAAAACTTGTCTTTCTCAACTCACCCTTATAAAATAACAACAGATTTAAATGGATACGTTTGGCTAAACAAATTTTCCTAACAGTCATAATACAGTATTTAGCCAACGTAATCAAAAACATACACTGCAAGCTGTCATCTTTCCTTAATCCTTTTAGGAAACCCTGTACAAGAATTTACTGTTTTTGATTCATTGGTACAGGTTTTAAGTGATAAAGAAAACAGTGTCGAAACCTAATGTCCATAATGGTTGAACCACTGGACACAGGAAATATAAATGTCTCACTGTTTCAGTTTCTTTACAACAAAGTGTAAATAAGCCAGTATCATGTTTTTGCATATGAACAAGTTTATTGTTCGTCATTGAAACATTGTGATAAAATAAATAATCCACATCAGCAAAGACAAAACCTTTAAATGGGTGATAAGTATATTTATGTATTGTTTTTCAGTTGGTATCTCTTAAAATATCTTTCCATGCAGTAATTTCTTCAGTAGAGTGAATGGAGTTCTGGTATATTAACTTAATCAGTTTTCTAACAGGAAGATCATTTATGTGGATAACATTTTCACCTTCTGAATCATACATCTCAAAAATAAATTTTGCTGTATCTGTAATTATGGGAATCTCTCTTTCAACTAAGTCTTTCCATTCTTCTGGAATAGCATCATATAACTTTTTGTAATACTGTCTGACTTGAACAGGTATCACACTTTCTGATACATCCTGACATAACTCGATAATAGTTTTCAAGGGAAGCCAACGAGGGACAAATTCGTAAGTGAAGTCCCTCAAGCGAATTAGTCCCGCACTAATAAAATTTTTATAAAAGAACGTGCTTAATCCCATAGTGATAGGAACAAAAACACTGAGAAACAGTGGTTGCCGGAGAACAATTTCTGTGTTATTTGTTAAGATTCTACAACACCTAACAAGCGTTTTACATTACTCTGATACTTCACAATAAAATGTAGGAACATTCATCATGTGTCGTGGGAGAATGTCACAATACCACACATAGTGCCTGAGATTTAAATCACCACACTTGCCAAAAGGATGAGAAAAGAGGATAAACAGAGATGTAAATGTTATAATCTGCTGATCTGAAGAACCATTTTAACCTAAAAGCTTCCTTTTTCATCTTTATGTTTCTTAAATTGAAACCACTTTTGTCTTTCAAAGATACCAAAATTTCTTAATGCACTTTATCACCATCCCATATAAACCGTAAAATATCTTGTTTAATTGTCAGATAAATCCTATTTTCTATCGGCAAGACCATCAGACAATACCAAATAGTACTGGAAGCTAACGAGTTCACAACCATAACTTTTCCTTTCAATGACAGACTCCGAGTTCTCCAAGCAAGCAATATGAGTGTTATTATCTGACAATACTTCCCAGTTCAGATCAAGCATTTCTGCCACATTTGTATGGAACTGAATACCCAAAATTTTTAAAGGGCCATTTCCAATAGTCAATTTACCCATTTTTAATTCCTGGTTATCAGGTAATGAGCCCAACCACATACATTTACTTTTTCCCAGTTTACTTTGCTACCAGATGCCCGTTCATAATTGTTACACGTTTCATGTATGGCAATAAGAGAGTCAACGTCAGACAGTTATCTGAGTATCGTCAGCATGCAAGTACACCAGTGAAGTAGAATAGATATTATTGTATTTGAGAGAAATACCTTGAATTTGTGGGTTATATACCAAAGCTTCCACACAGAGAACATACAGTAATGCAGATAAAGGGCATCCCTGTCTTATCCCTCTAGAAACAATAAATTCCTTTGTCAATATCCATTACATTTAACGAGACCAGTGATGCTGGTATAACATAATCTTATCCAACTGCAATAGTTGAGACTGAAGCCCATTCGAGAAAGAACTGCAAACATGTATGAATGGTCAACTCTAACAAATGCTTGCATTTGATCAACAGAGACTAGAATCCCACCCTCACACTCTAAATCCAAATATTCCATTACAGAACGTAACGTCAGTGGAGTGGTAATGATATCCCAACTAGGAACACAACATGTCTGACCTACAGAAACCACACTAGTAATAACACGTGACAAACGCAAGGCCAGAACACGGGATTATTTTGTACGACAGAGATAGCAAAGTTGTGGGTATCCAGTTTTGTAATCTAGTATTGTTGCCTCACTTAGGGTGCAAAATTATTAACCCTTTTCTCATAACTGGTAGTAGTTGGTTTTGCAAGTGCATCTGATTTAACAACTTAACATAATCGTCTGCAATTAGAGGAATAAAAATCTGGAAAAATTATGAGGTGAAGCCATCGAGACCGGGAGATTTACCACTCTTCATTCTTTTCAATGCATTTAACACTTCCTCCGATGAAATAGGAGATTTGCAAAGTTCTCGATAGACGGAAGACAACTTTTTAGTTAATTTGGACACGAATGTAAACCAAGTATCTGTCAATATCGCTGCATTCACAGAAGTTCCGGTAATAAGAATATACACAGTTTAAAATATCTGTTATAGTTGTACAAGGCACATTATTTTCATCATACAATTTCCGAATCTATATTTTACTCTGTCTATTATTTTCTGTAAGAAGAAAGTACCGTGTACTCCTTTCTCCCTCTTCAAACCATTTAACAAGTGCCCGTGCCCGTACTAGGACTCCTTCTATACTGGCTAGCTGTAGATCGTTTATTTGTTCTTACAAGTAATAGGCGCACTTAGGATCACGCTGAGCGTCTTTCGACAATTGTTCTCCCTACGTAATTTTGACTTCAGTCGTGCAAGCTTATATTTACAGGTAACAAGATAAATATCACTAAATAACTGATCGTACCAAGCAGTTACGTCATTTTTATAAGTTTTTCTGCGTTTACTTCTTTCAATCAGTAATTCAATATTTCTAGTATAGTTCACATTTTCTGGTAATTTATTATTAAACAACCACACACCAGAAAAACTAACTGTACATTCAACTATATTATGATCACTGGTAGGAAATGGAACTTGGCCAATTTTCGTAAAACGGGATAGGCTTTGTTGAGACACCAGTATTTTATCTGTACGAGATTGACACAAGTTACCACAGATTACTCTAGACCAAGTGAATTTCCAGTTAGTTGGAAACCTATAACGGAAAAGATAAACTATATCAAATGAATTTAAAACTTCATGTAATACCGTTCGGGATCTGTCATTAACAGGGGCGTAGATTTTTTACACACGATGGGGGGTATGGTTTTTGCAACCACTTATGTGGACTGTTCAATTTGCAAATTTGTAATATCTGATTACGTGAACATGAGAGCTATAAACATGCAGTCACAAAGTAATCTTGTTGCCATGATACTTGCATGTATACTTAGGACTACTGACTGATACTTACGAACTATCACTAAGATCGAAAAGCTTAGAAGCACGCCGATATTAGAGATGTACATTTCGGCTACTGAAAAAGCCTACATCTAGGCCTAATTATGTAATTCGATTGGTAAGAACACGAGAATCACAAGAACAAACACAATTTGTAGGCGTGTGATGCAATAAAACAATTACACAGACAAAACTGTAAGGGGGGATGATTGTATGCATCATACCCCCCACCTAAAATGAAGGGGGGTGTATCCCCCATCCGCCCAGGATCTACGCCCCTGGTCATTAATGTGATGAAATGGGTTTTTTATCTAACCTTTCGTTTAAAACACAATTGAAATCGCCCATTATAATGAAAAATCAGAAAGTACATCAAATTTTAAGTTATTGAAAAATAAACAGTGTTCTGCAGAAGAATTTGGTGCGTAAATATTAACTGTAAAATGTTTAGCACTATAAGTAAATGACAAACTTATCTTACGACCTACTCCACTAATATGATAATTAATATCTAAACCCCTGCAAATAAAAATCGCAACACCTTTTCTATGTAATTCAGTATGGTAAGTTAACATTTCCCTCCCCACTGTAACTTAACATGATCAACAAAAGCATCATACCAAATGTATGGGAAAACTAAACGATGACGAAAGTCATGATAAACAAAATGAAAAAAAAAATAATAAGATGCTGAGAAAACTTAGCAAAAGAAATGGGTATGAAATTTACAAGGATAGGCTTAATTTTAGTATTGTAATGCTAGAAGTATAAGAAATAAAATTGATAACTTCAGAGTGCTGTTAGGAACATAAGATTTTGATATAAAGGGAATAACTGAAATATGTTTAAATATAGATGATTTTGATGACAGAAATTTCTTTGAAATACAGGGTTACAGGCTATTTAATTGAAACAGAGTAACAAAAAACCAGGAGGAGTGACTATATGTAAAATATGAATTACATGAAGTTGGAGTTGAAGATATTAAAAATGATAGCCATGACATTAAATCCATTTGGGTTACTTTAAGTGGATATAAAGGTAAAATGCTTTTAGTGGGAATTTGTTACAGACCATCAGATTTTAATGATGAAATTAATAAGAAACTTTACAATGAGGACGTTGGCTGTTAATAAAAAACAAGGTCGTAATTATGGTTGATTTTTATTTCAGGCATGTAGATTGGGAAATGCTAGAGTTAAACTGTGTAAGAAAGAATACACTTTGGAAAGAACTCAAGAAGGCTTTCTTTACCATCTAGTCAAGGAACCTACTAAAAACTGCTGTTGTTGGATGTATTGTTACCCTTAAATATAGAAATGATCAAGTTGAAATTTCAGAACATCTGGGAATAAGTAATCATTGCTCTGTTAAGTGTAATGTTTAGCTACATGTGGAAATAAGAGAAAGTTTAGATAATGAAGACTATAATGTATAGTTTTAGATCTGATTTTAAAATAAATTATGGAAAACGTTTTTATCTTGTTTGAAGATCTTGTAATAATTTTTAGTTGGAGAACTTCCATTCTGACATCTTTCTTCCTACATGAGTTGAACATATACTAAATGCTGTAAAAGTTGTTTTTCAAGACATGACTATTCTCTGGAAAATACTTTTTGTTTTGTTATCAAATTTATATTTTGGTATGCTTTATTTACTTTTGTAATGAGGTATCTCAGTTTAATTATTTTCTTCTGGTAAAAGAAAGGGCAAAGCTAATTGCAAGATGAATCTATAGGGTGTTCAGAAAGTTACTGTGCAGTTTTGTAATCACATTTTATTCAGTCTATTTCAAGCCAGCAACTGATAGCGGTGTTTAGAAACAAAATAAGAAGGATCCAGGCCTGTACTGATGCCAAAAGGGGTCACTTTCAACATTGTTTATAATTGTCATTCATATTTACCTCCTGTATTCTATATTGAAACATGTCTGTCAATAAATATATAAGTGCACAGTGACTTTCCAAACAACCTGTATATTTAGTATTACATAAAACAACAAAGATTATGAAGCTCAAAGTAAAATCTAAGTTTACAGTAGTGATATCTTCAAGATTACGCTCTCCTGTTTAGCTAGTGTTTAATACTTTTTGGATGATTGTTAATTTTGTGCCAATATTTTGCTGTGATTATATCTATTAAACATTTCATTATCATAACTATGATCATACCAGTAACATGTTAGTTTCTATTGTACTTGTATTGCCCAATGAGGTAGCGTTAATTTACAGACTTAAAGTTCAAACTCTGTTGTTTAGTTCACTGCATTAGACACAGCAGAAGGCTTTGCTCTAAAACAATATATTGAGCCAATATTTTGCTGTAATTCTGTATGTATTAAACATTTTCTTAGTATTGCTGTAATCATACCACTATGATTATGCTTGTCTAAATTTCACTTATAAAGTTCAGTGAATATTTTTCCTTCCAAAAAGTAAAAGCTGTTAAAGCTTTATCATGAAAAGCTTAGTAGCAGTTAAAAAATGTGACTTAGGCTTAAAAATGAAACTCCCCCTCCTCGGAACAATAACATTTTGGTACTTTGTTTTCCACAACACAAAATTTATATATTCCACAGTATGTTCGTCCACACGTCTTAAGACTTGTTTTCATTCCTTTTTCAAAATTTATTTCGTTCTCATGGTTTCAATGATTCAAAATCACTGAAGATATTTAAATTGCCAATTACTTGCATTACTGCTTGAAAATAAAGAAAGATGTGTAATCATTATGAGTATTTGAATTCAAGTTCACCGTAATGGATCCCAAGTAACTGAATCCTTGTTAATTCTTACCTTCACTACAATAGTTCTCAACATTTCATGTTTCATCCTATTAACTGAATCCAATTTCCTAATTACCTTCACCATAATGGATCTTGATATTTAATGTTTCATATTTAGGACATAACTAATTGATGTAGTGAGATCTAAAAAGTAATGGATAATCATTTTGTTAGTATTAAATAAAATCAACATCACAGTGATTCAAAACTTTACTAGCAAGTGTTTAGGTGTTACAATGTAAATAAGGCAAGGGATTCTGGTGTGTTTACTGATACGATTAAAACATAATATTGTTATTATTTGGTACAGTTTTCACAGTACATGAAAATTAGGAGACATAACTTCTATTACAATGTAGGCAAATTTATTTAGTAACAATTCTTTATTAAACTTTATATTCCATATTACTTTAGTTCATAATTCTATAAAGTCCTAATTCAAAATGCAGGGTCCTACTTTTTTAAATTTCTACTTTGCTATATTTTATATTATAATCGAACATAAAATGAAGCAACAGACAACTTCTATGAATGTCATTACGATGCAGGCTGGTTTTAAAATCATTTTAAACCATTAAACAAATTAGTGTTTTGTGCTGCTACAAGAGATAATTTTAAAAGTACTTTGTAAATGACTTCAGTATTACCAGACCAAGTATAAGTACTTAAAAATATTTTCACATGATTGTTATATTCACTTAAAAATTACTGAAGCTCTCCTCTAAGTTATCAATTCACAGATACAAGCACTACTTGATGTTACATATTTTCAACAAGATTAGTTGTTAGTTTTATCATTGTCATTAATCTTATGAAAATGCAACTGATTGTTATTGTAACCACCAGTTTCATACCAATGACAGAATAAACTAAGAATTACACTTATTAATACAAGTTTAAATAAATATTTTTCTTATAGACATGTTTCATTAAGAAGTTTTTAAGAATGAATTGCTAGCATTACTGAACACAGATGCTACTCAGCAAGATCTTAAAATGTGAACAAGAGTTGGATATGTTGAAAAGAAAAGTTTGAGGATAAATATTCTCATGAAATCAGGCTAAGTGATATTTGAAAGAAGCACAGTCATGCCACAGAGAACTTAATGACCAGTTGGAAGCATCAGTAAGGTATATTTTGATTTAACATGAGAAATAGTACCTTGTTTCTTTTTAACATCGGTGAAATTTGAATTGTTGTTTTTGCAATTTGTAAATAAATATTTTGTCTGTTTATTGAGTTTTTCACATAAATTATTTTAATTGGTATTTTTATTCATTTATTTCAATTTTTATTTTAAGGGTATTAGAACATTTAAATGAACTAATTGTATAGTTTTTTTTTTAACTATAGCACTAAGATTTAATCTTCTAGTCTGATGGTTGTTTATTGAGAAGTTTTAAGTATGTTTGTGAAAGTGAATAAGTAAACTCATGTACAATAATTTGTATTTATAAATGTTAATAACATTATTGTAATGAAGCCCCTGTTGTATTTTACAGGCAATGTCTTTATTATATAAAATGGTTACCACCTCGTGTTATAATAATGACTTAGCTGCTGAACTATAAACCATCAGAGAAACTCAACAAGAAACTGAATGTAAAAAGAAACAGTTTGAAGGTCAACTACAAGAGGTGGGAATGAAGTTAGAAGGTCTGAAAAGAAAGAAGGCTGATGCCACAGAAGTACACTAAAGTTAGGAGTTAGTAACATTTCACTACAGAAAACCCTGCTGGTATTTAGAAATATTGTTGTCACGTGGTGGGTCAAGTAAATAAATAACTTGATTAGTTTCTTATGTAGTTAATTTTTGTCTTATATGACAAAATGTTATTAATTTTTAACTATTACAGAATTTAATGTTCATTAAATAAGGAGATGGAAACTTTCTTGAAATTTCAATAAATAATATTTTACAGTTGGTTAAACACAAAACAGACATACACTGTTATTCTGTAAAAGTTAAAATGTAAGAAACTAATCAAGCAATATACAATTTTTTAACATTAATAATTTTTATAACACTCCTCTGTAGATTTACCGTGAGAAAAACTTCAAAACTGAATTAATACTTTTAATCATTTTTGGGGTAGACCTTTATCTGTAGCTTTTATATAACTGGGATATTTTATAGATTTACAAGTACTAGGAGAAACAGATGGGATCATAAGGTATGCTT
This sequence comes from Tachypleus tridentatus, assembly GCF_004210375.1. Lineage (NCBI taxonomy): Eukaryota > Metazoa > Arthropoda > Merostomata > Xiphosura > Limulidae > Tachypleus > Tachypleus tridentatus. The sequence goes on along the minus strand of NC_134831.1, from coordinate 32,608,620 downwards.
TTGTCAAGGATAGGAAAGTTATAGTTATAGATGACTCTCCAGTTATAAAAAGTAGTGTGTGGGGTATATAGGAGCAACAAAAATACACTTATGCTATCCCGGAGCAGGAGGTACAGGATACAGCTAAAAGAGCCAAAGAAATAGTTAAGGATTCTAGTAGCAGCACAGTTTTGGTGCTAATGTTGAGGACAGTGATGTAAGGAAAGATTGATCTAAGGAGCTTATTGATGGGTATAATATAGGTGTTAGTTTGATTTTGTCAGGGATACTGTCAAAAATAAAGTCTGGGAATAAGATATTAAGTTAGTCACTATGGTTGAATGCTAGGCTTTGATCAGTATGTAGTATGTAGGGATAAACAAATAGGTTGGCTAGATTTGTAAAATAATTTTAATGGAAAGGTTAATGTTTCTGAAGTGTAGACTTGCATGTAAAAAAGCAGGAGCTAGCATGTTAGCAAAGGCTCTTAACTCAGCTGTAGTGGTAAATTTAAACTAGGCCTAGACAGAGGTGAGGGCTATGATATTAGTAAAACTAGAAACATAATTGATAGGAAAACGTACAACACACATAAGAAATGAATTTGTTTTAAAATATTTAACTAATTGTTGCTATTGCAATGCTAGGAATATTAGAAATAAAGCAGTTGTGGAAACTGAGGATTTTGATGTTATGGGTATCACTAAAATGTGGTTCAATATAAACAGCTTTGAATGATAAGATTTTTCCAAAATACCAAGCTACAGATTAGTTACTAGAGATAGAGTATGAAAAGCAAGGAATAGCTTTATATATAAGGATGGAATTGCATCATGTTGAGTTACTGCATATTAAAGAAAACAGTAATAAGTATGAGTTAGTTTGGGTGATTGTAAGTAGATATAGATAGAAAAGTCTTGAAATTGAGATTTGTTATGGACCACAAGATCATAATGTGGAAGTTAATCAAAAACTGTACAATGAGATCAGAATGGTAGCTGAAAAAGATGATGTTATTGCGAGAGACTTTAATTTCAAGGGTATTGATTGGAGAATTTTGAATTTGGCAATGAAGGGGATAGGTTTTTGAAAACTAATAAATAGTTTTATATACCAGCTGGTGTCAGAACCTGCAAGTGAGGATTTGTCTGTATTGTTTGTTTGTTTGTTTTTGAACTTCGCACAAAGCTACTCGAGGGCTATCTGTGCTAGCCATCCCTAATTTAGCAGTGTAAGAATAGAGGGAAGGCAGCTAGTCATCACCACCCACATCCACACCTTAGGCTACTCTTTTACCAATGAATTGTGGGATTGACTATAACATTATAATGCCACCATGGCTGAAAGGACCAAAACTGAAAAGTACTACTGAAGATCTTACAAAACAAATATATAGTAGTGTTACTTGCATCTGAACTTAAATACTGAGGTTTTGTCATTATTTCAATAATTTCTCTAGCAGCAAAGCATAAAGATTTTCTTATGATTATTTTGGTGCATTCATGAAAACATTCCAAGCTATATTAATTTCATTCTTGAAAATACAAACATAAAAAACCCTTACATTATTTACAGCTGAACAGAAAACAAGAAACAACCTTAAAAAATTACAAGTAATTACATGCAACATCTCCTTTCCATCATTAAGAAATCAAAGTAAAAAATAAACAACAAAACTAATATGCTTAGATACCACTATACACACACACACACACACGTATACACATACCACTATATATATACACACACGCACGCACTTGTATACACATACCACTATATATATACACACGCACGCACGCACGCACGCACACACACACACTTATGTACACATACCACTATAAGCCAGTAATTGATCCATATCATCTTGAATAAAACCAAAAAAGTCCATTTTACACAACCAGAAATAGGTGAATTTCACATCCCTTACTTTTCTTGTTTAAGTGACCTACCAGGTTAAAGGTCATTATGCACACAAGGTTCAACAGTGCAGCAACAAGAGCTACTGTAACCTAAAGAACAAAACATAATTTGTTAAGCCTGAAAAGAAAGAGCTACAGTAACCTGAAGAATAAAAATAGTCCATTAAATCTATACAGAAAGAGCTACTGTAACCTGAAGAATAAAAAAACATAATATCTTAAGTCTATAAAAAATCATTGCATCAAGACCTACTGTGATAAAGAATATATATATATAATAAACAAAAACTGGGAAACAAGTTTTCTTGTTATTCTCTGTTGTTCATAATTACACTAATGTTGCCTTTATCAGCTTTCAGAATTTTAATGTTTGTATCTTTCTTCAGATTATACATTCACTTTATTCCACTGTTTGAGAAGTTATGTTTCAATTTGCAATATTAGTTAAGTAATAGTCTTGTTAGACAGTTTTTAAATAAATTTAAAATAGTTTTAGGGAACTCAAAAAAAAAACACACACTTTGCTGTAGCAAACTGTAACTGGAGTCTGACAGTTAAAGTCCAAATTTCTTCACACAATTAGAGGTTGTTTGTCCTTTTACGGAGTGGTTCACTAAGTCTTTACCTAGATTTTCTAGGCAGCAAGTTGTTTTGTGGGATATGATAAAACAAAATCCATGAAACCTGCAACTGATCAAACAACTCTAAAGTTATGCTTTTTTTGTGGGATCTTAACCCATTTTATAATTACTAAAAATTGACAATTTCACAATTTTTTGTTTGTCAATTTTTGAGACCTGTATAAAAATATCTTTCTACCAGATACCATGTAAATTGGTCAAAATATGGCTGAGTAAATGATCAACAAATACCTCTAAATTATGCTTTTTTCAGATCTCTTACCTACCCCCCCCCCAAAAAAAAAAAAAAAAAAAAAAAGAGATTCAATATGGGCAAATCTAGCTATTTTTGTTTGTCATTGTATTGAGCTCATGAATATTTACATTTGTGCCAGTTGTCTTCTAAACTGCTGTAAATATAACCACACAAGAGCCCAAAATATATATTTTTGGGTTGTTTGACATCTGACCCCTTAAAAAAGCCTAAATAAACAAAATGAAAATACTGACTGGACATATTGGACCAAAGTATGACTCTACCAAGTTTCAAGATAATCTGATAAAATATGTAGATATGGCAGTTGACTGAAAAGGGTTTGGAAGAAGATGAAACAACAGAAAAACTATATCTCTCTCATGATGATGAGGAACCCACGTGAAGTAAAAATGTATGTCAAGATGGCTAGTATGGGTATTAAAACTCTTTTTGTTAACCTGAAGACCTAAGAAGGTTGAAACATTGTTCTCTAATTTATTTTAATAAAAGTTTTAATACCCATACAAGCCATCTTGAAATACAGTACACCTCTCTGTGGAGACATAATAATGAGAAATAACTGTTTCAAATGCTATATTGTAGAAAATTGGAAACTGGATTCACTGAAAATGATAAAAAAATCCTCTCAAGTTTACAAAGTGCATCTTTTAAAAACAATTTTTCTTTAAACATAGAACCAAAAATCAATGACCATGAAGTTATAAAAGTCATCTTAATTTAAGAATGCAGCCTTACTCTAAAACAGTACCACCTGTAGTACTAGGATATCTCTATTAAGCCTTTGAGTGATCTCTAATCATTTGGGGAAAAAAAACCCTTTAAAAGTAGACTCATTCTTGAAACACCACTGAAAACCTTTCTTGTAAATATATTGGACCACCAAAAGATTGATAATAAGCAAAATACATGGTTTCATGATTGTTGAGACAAAATTAATATTTGCTTACTTAATAGTATTATTTTTATTCATGTTATTGTTACACAAAACTACAGCAAAATCGACTGAGCATTTTGAACCACAACATAGACACAACAAAAGACACAAATCTTATTTAAAGAGATGTTTTATTTGAAAGAGCTGCTTTTCTACCGGAATAATTTTATACATGCCTAGTGGGGGTCGTGTCTCACTCTAAACACATATTTTCTCATTGTTGTGCATTAAAAAAGTCAACATAGCAGATAATTAAAAACTAGGTATTTAAAATCCACAAATAGGGTTCACAAAAAAATGTAAGCAAAGAAAACTGTAGATCTATTGCTGACAGCTTACTCAAGCAACAAATAACCATTTTGATTCCACCATAAAATTATTTCAAATGATATTTATTGTGTTACAGGACTCCACTGAGATTTCTGCAAGAAACTGACAGTACTTTTAAACTTATTTCCCCATCCTTAATTATGTAATGCTGTGAAATTTTCTAAGTCCTTCATTTTAGCCATCAAAAAATCCAGTGTTTTACTAGTATGTGCATTAGTTGGAAACTACAGCTTGTGCATTTTCTAGTGTTTTTATTGGAAACAGACACAACAAAATTAGGGGATTCTGATCTTGCATATTGTTATTCAAGCCACTGTAGTTCATCATTACTCAAGTTTATTTCCCTAGCAATATTTCAACAGGTGTTTGACACTGGATGATTACCATAACAGATGTCACTATTCAATATCACATTGGTAATTCTTTATTTCTACTCTTTTTTGTACTTAGCAGAAGTCACAAGTACATATTCAGTATTTATTACCACTGCATATATTACTCTTTCATATAGCTATTGCAATTTTAAATAGGTAGTGGTAGTAAATGTTATTGGTAATTGGCAATTCAGCAATGAGTGCCACTGAATAAATTATTTGTGTTGCCTTATTCTAACAAACACTTGCAGACAGCAGGCTGTTGAAGAACAAACATATTTGTTATGTAAACCTATCAAAGTAAGCATGTGACTGTGTATGTTTATGTTGCACTAACCTTTGTTGTATTATATTAAAAAAAACATTATTCCATTCTGATGAGATTCCTTTGTTGCTGTTCATCTTTTGTTACATAATAGTACAAGCTGATGGAAGCTAGTCATTAAATTTGTGACCATACAATCTTTGCCTTTACAATGGTCCTTTGAGAACAATTTTACAGTTTGTATGTTACAGGCATATACCAGTAAATATGTTTATTTTCTCTTGAACATTTGTCATTTATTTTTAATATGTGGTGGATGAGTGGAACATAAAACAGAAGCAACAGTAAACTGTTAAAAAATATGAAACATTCAACTGAATGTTCACATGCACTTGTGAAGTTTAGAATGTATTCTCTGTAAATTAGTATAAAAAAAAACAACTTAAGTAACAATATAATTAAAACTCATTCTAGACTGTCAGAAAAATAAAGAAACAACATGAATCAAAATGCAGAGACTGTATTGTCAAGCCTACAGCTAAAGACTCTAAAAAAGTAAATAAATACAGCTGGAAGTTATGTCTTATTTTTTAAGCTATAAATCCCTCTTTTAGCTCCATGTCTACAATACTTATCAATTTTAGTGGGGACTTTAGTGTATACACCTATATACTTCAAATTAATTCATTAATTAGACCAGGAAAATATGGTGCTCGGTACTCGTCTTTTCCAAAAGGAAAGACATGGTTCACTTACCTATTACAGTGTACATCACAGAAGCACTTAAAAAACACATCAGTAAAAAACTAAGTAATAAATTTTCATAACTTGTAAGAAATAAAGTTCAAACACGTGCACTTAGAAAAAGAACCAGAACTGATAAAAAAAACTGTTGTAATATTCCTTCTGAAGTTCAATTTACATTATTTTTGAAGGGGATAATAAAACCACAACTTGGGTATTGGAACATGTAACCTGGTGGTTTGTTTTTTTAAAAAAGTGATAAAATGTAATGAGCTTTAAATGATTTGCTTTGTTTTGAATTTCACACAAAGCTACACGAGGGCTATCTGCACTAGTCGTCCCTAATTTAGCAGTATAAGATTAGAGGAAAGGCAGCTAGTCGTTATCACCCATTGCAAACTCTTGGGCTACTCTTTTACAAACAAATAATGGGATTGACCGTCATATTATAATTACGAATCAAGTGCCTTAACCATCTGGCAGCCAGGCCAGGAACTTTAAATGAGAATATTTGAAACATGCATAAAAGTTGACATTTCAAACTTTCAATTTCAAACAATGTTCTATCAAGATCTTTTAAATGTTTATTATTCACATCTATTTTTTATACTCTGCTATCTTTTAAACTACATGTAATGCATTTACACTGAACTATTTTTAGAAAAGTGTTTTATCACCCTTTTAAAATTGCACCTTTGAAGACCATTTACTCAAAATAACTATTTTTCAAGAAGAATAAGACATTTTTTTTAAGTTTAATAATTTTCAATAATTTTAAGAAAGAATTCATACAAAAGATACATAGCTTGTTAATTTTGTTTGATAGAGTATACTTAGTTACAGGTTTGTTGTGAAACCAGTACCAAACACTTTTACTGTCATCATAAAACTTATAATCTGATAATCAACTACAACACTGTAAAATCATCAACAACAGATAGATCTAGACTTGTATAAAAACAAGACAAATGATGGGAACAACTGGACAAAAAGTCAGATGTTTGTCTTGATATTTATTATAAATTGATAACAGTGCTGTTCTTACCCCTGTAATAAAGTTTACTTTCCTTTTCTTTACTGTTGATAACTTAGCTAAATATTCTGGCCTTGGATGTTCCTGGTGATAGAAAAACAAACCACATTATGATCAAGAGTTCAGGTAAAACATCATATCTACGTGTTAAGAAATTTACATTTTTAAACATGTATTTTTGAGAAACTTTCTCAAAAGAATACCTTTAAGGAACATTCAAACATTATTTTTATAAGACAAAGTTTGAAAGATGTTCAAAGGGAAATACAAGAGAGTAGCTGTAAATATGATACTGGAAACAAACAAACTTAAAAGTCCTGAGCACCCAATCAAGGCAGGAAAACAAGGTCATTAACCCTTTCACATCAAGAAGGTCAAACTGCATATATCACAATGTTTTACTGAGTTAAATTCAAAATTTAATTAAACTAGTTTATTATCGATGTATACAAGTAAACTTTGCATCACAATATAATTACTGAATCAAATTTTAATAGTATTTAAGTTTTTTAGATTCTTCCTTTTTCTATAATTTACTTATCACCTCTCCAAGAATTGAATAATTTTATGTAAATTAGTTATTACTTAGGCAAGGCAAAAATTTTACAGCTTTCTATCTTATTCGTTTATGATGTCATACACTAGGAAATTAGAGTCATTTAGCATGCACACCTATCACAGCCTCTCTTTTACAAGCTACCAATAGTTCTCTCTGATGTTGTATATCCATAGACCTACCACTGTACTAGCAGGGGGTATTTAGTGTGGTAGTGCCATTAGTAAAGAACAAAAAAAAAGATGCAGATAAATAATACATTTTATGTTTTTCATGAGTATTCTTTATTTATTACTATAAAAGTAACTAAAATGAGAAAACAAGAAAGTTGTTAGGTTAGGTTAGCTAAAATAAAGAATAGTAATAATAAATATTCTTCATATTCTTTAATGTAATTCAATAGGGTAACATGAGCTGAAGGTTCACCAAGTGATTTAAAACTTGTGAGGAAGGACTGTTTGTTTTGAATTTCGCACAAAGCTACTCGAGGGCTATCTGTGCTAGCCGTCTCTAATTTAGTAGTGTAAGACTAGAGGGAGGGCAGCTAGTCATCACCACCCACCGCCAACTCTTGGGCTACTCTTTTACCAATGAATAGTGGGATTAACCATAACATAATAATGCCCCCACGGCTGAAAGGGCGAGCATGTTTGGCGTGATGGGGATGCAAACCCGCGACCCTCAGAGGAAGGATTAATAGTTACACGTGGTTCAAAAGTCAACAAAAATTATAAGATTAAGAATAAACAGATGTATACTGTCACAATATGCTGTCATTCTAGCACAATAAAAAAGTAATTTACAATTATTTCATAAATTTTATGGTGGTTATGAGGGTGTTTAAATTGGCTGATCATTTAAAGATTTACAGCTTGTAAAATAACAGATAAAATAAACTTTTTACTGACAGCAAACATCATCTGATATTTATTAAGGAGGTTTAAAAAACTACATAAGTGAAATTTGAAAATTTTCAAATGAAGCATTTTTAATCTTAACATGAAAAATCACATTGCAACATATAATTAAAATATTTTTATGATTACTGTCAAAGTTTGCCATGACACAACTAGTACCTTCAGAATCACAGTAGGTTTTGTGCCATGGTTAAAATTTCCTGTCAAATACACAAGCCCATTGTGATAAAATTAATTACTAAGGTAAAAGTACACACTACTTCTAAAGTGTCAAAACTAGTCATATCCCAGTGGTGGGTAATTTTTTCTGAATACCTTTTCCACAATTCAAGAAATATTACAGCTGAAAGTAAATAAAAACAAAGTGACAAAGTTTATCATCACTGAAGACAGAAATTACAATGGAATACAAATTACTCTTTAAACTAATATGACTTGTGATAATTAATTCAACTATTTTTGTTCACCAAAGTGTTAGTAACAACAAACTCTGTGAAGTATTTTCTTTTTTCCTTGAAAAGTCCCAAATTACAGACAAAGAAATCTCAAAGTAATAACATGCTTTTGGAATTAGTTTGAAGTGTTTGATGTGAGATTTCAGTTATAGAAGTTTGAAGTCTTGGATGTGTAGCGAATTTGATGTGTTTATGTTGGTTTGAAATTAAGGCCATTTCAAGTTTTGCAGATATACAATGTTGGACATTTTTATGTTGAAGTAACCCTTTTACTATGGGCATCCATTACTACACATCTCATGAGGATTTTCTTGGTGAGTTACTTTCCCAAAATTCAGGTCCTTTGTAAAGGTCAGTTTTATGCTACTGGATATGGTAGCATGAGCATACATGAACCTTGTCATTGTAACTTCTACACTGTTATCCAGGCACAGTTGAAAGATCAATATAATAAAAATTAATAATAAATTTGTATATATACAGGAGGTGGACAAGAAAAGTGGCCCCCTTGAAAATTTGTTATATATTTTATTAAATAACAGAAAAATGTGTAAAATGCACTTCACGAGATCTGTTCAAATATGATATCAAATAGATTAATATTTTCAAGAGAGGAGCACTTTTTTGTCCTCCCCTTGTATATAAATGTATAATGTTATCAAATTTAAGCTATTTTATACAAGTTATAGTTTGTAGTTATTCTAGAATGAAAAAAGACATTATTTATATTAATTTCCTAATTGTTTATAATGGTCAAATCTATCAGGCCCATACAGAGTTTCATTAGTAAAAATGACACACAAAACATTAAACTTTTTTCTGTACAAAAATGTTTGATAATTATCTGGAGGTTATAAAAATTGTATATGTAAAATTTGAACATTTTCTGATGCATTCAAGTATTTTTAATCTTAAAATCAAAATTACTATGCATGTTGGATAGTCAACATGCTAAAAGAAAGTAGGCACAAGAAATGCATTACTTAAAAAAGTCTTAAAACTAAATAACAAAAAATTTGATATTTTGTGTATGAAAGCTCTAACAGAGACTGTAGAAGAGAATATTATTTATATAAGTTTAACATGTAAATCTATATAATACTTATCCCAGAGTGACATAAAAACAGCAAAAAATACAGCAGCACCATTGTCGAAAAGATGTGTTATTCTGACAAAAGTGCATGTCTGTCCAAGTTGTCCATATTTACATCCTTTTATGTCACACCGAGGACATAAAATTGTGTCTCTGTAGTACTCACAAACGTCCTTATTGTAAAAAAATAATGCAGTTTTGTTTTAAGTTTATAGAATAAACACAGTACAGCTGAACATTTAAATCAATCATAATATACAACTATCAATTTCAATGATAATGCCACATAAAATAACCGATTAACTGAAATTATGTTTAAATCAATTTATCACAAAAATTATTAAAAATATTTTAAGGTACATTAATGGTTCAAAACATATCAATCAATAAAAATTAATGGTTCCAATAATTATTCTTTGCAATTATTCCAGCTACAAATGTCTTGTGTGAAAATAATTAATTAGCTAAACACTGATTAATTAGTCCAGTGATTAATCACTTACTACATTCCATCAATCACATATCTCTTAAGTAACCGATTTATCCGAGGTATAATTTAGAAAATGATCAAACATGAGTTATAAAAATAAACTGTTTGATAACTTTTTCTCCCCTTATTCATACCTGTGAGCATCACCCACCAAGGTGAAGCACCCATAGAGGAAACACAGCACTCCTACTACTGAAGCTGGGATCAGCATGCAGGTATAAAATCCCAGCCAAGCAAAGTAGAGGCCTATCTTAACTCCAAAATATTCCCTGAAAAAATTGAACGGAACAAACAATGAAGTGATTCTTATCAAACAAAATATAGTGGATACAATAACTAATGAGAAACTCCAAAAAATCCATCCATAAGAACCTTTTTTTTTTATACAGATTTGTCTCAATTTTAATCTCTGACTATTATGAGAGCAAGGTGGTTTTCATGCTAAAATTAATAAAATTTATATATCTTTAATATTACAGTTTCCAAATTTCATTTGCATAGCTTCTAGAATCTTCCAATTGAATATCAAGTTATTTTTGGTAAAATTTATATGTTATGCATTGTTTTCTCTATCCTTACACTACATGAGCTTAGGCCATTTGTTTAACCTTGTAACCACACCAAAAAAAACATGAAATAATATTTTTCCTATTTAATATCCCTGCAGATTACAATAAAAGCTTATCATTATTTATCTTGACTATCGTCAGGCTTGCATCAGTTGAATATGACAACTTCCAATATACTAAGCCTATTTAATAACCTAGGAATCACCATGTATACACTTAGTTCAAATTACAGCATACAATTATGTAATACACACGATCTTCTTACGTATATACATATATTGCAAAATAAATTAATCTATTTCTTCATTCATATTTTCTAATGTTACCTAATAAGTATTTTTTTTTTATAACAAACAAAATATGTGCATAAAAAATAACAAAAATCTGGTACTTAATTGTGAATGCTGTAATTTCTTTTGTTGTCAAAAACTTGAAGTATTGAGAGATGCTAACCCAAATTTTCCATGGGGCTGTTTTTGTTTTATTTCCCAAGTTATTTATTAATTTCAAACACACAATTCAGAGCACAAACAATAATAAACACAAAGCATACAATGTCTTATAATTATTACAATTTAACTGGTTTTCTAACCAAACATTGTGCATTAAAACAATTTCCTTAGCTGGTTAAACTAAACATAGTGATAGCAAATTTGAATCTATGTTCCGAAAAACTTAAAAGCCAGCCTGTGAACGAGATGGCTTTATACGTAACACAGAATATCAAATATTTATTTTCTAATGGTTATCAATGATGTAATAGCAAGTGTCAAAGACAGAAAGAGAGAAAGAATTATTTACATTTTTGAAAGACTATGTAAGAGAACAGAGCTTTATGGGATGGCTTGGTAACTATAACATTATGTTTTGTATTAGGAAAATCTGTAAGTCTGAAAGTTGTATTCGATCTCAGTTAATCAAATACAAGTGAAAAGACTATCTAAGTTGAGCAATTTGAAACAAACAATTGCTATCATGTGATACAGAAAAGTGAACACTAAGACGTTACAAATTAAATTTTACTTTTGAAATTCAGAAATTGAAACTATATTATATAATAGAAACATTTGATTAACTACATACTAATACTATTAGATCTACATATATTTTGGTTATTACCACATCTTTATAGAATTTTATAGCTCAATAAAAATAATACATTAGCAACATGAGAGAATTCTCTGCCTCCTATCATGACTGACTCTCCTTATATATAATTATTGTATTTGGAATGAACTCTTTCAAAACACAACCAGTATGAATAAAACTCCAACCGAGACTCTAAACATGGCATACAAATATAAGATGTTTTTTTTGGTAATTTCAATCTTTAGGTTGAACTCAAAACTTTTACCAAGTAATTTTTTATATTAAAAAAATTCTGTCCAGGTAATTACTTATTAACACTCATTTGATGTCATCAAGAGGTTGTTTTTATATATTGCCGAAAATGAAGCCCAGTTGTTCAATAACCATTTCGAGGAGCCGTCATCTGAAGAATCACATTCCCCTAATAATATGTCAAAGTAAATTATCAACATAACTATTATTTTACTGATACAGGAAGTGAAATATCTCCAAGTATAATGACAACTAATAAAATATGTTAAAGTGCACTTTACTGGAAAATAATATTAATTACAAACTACAGGAAAACCCTATCACAAAAATTATTTTTATTCTTTGCTTATTTCTTCTTGTATTGTAAAAGCTGAATTTACTAAAACATACCATTTTTCATATACTTTTTTTACAAACTGATTAGTATATCTTTTCCAACCTGTCTCCAGGTGTCACCTTTACTTTACTTAAATGTTTAAATACAGTTTTAAATGCACACATATTCAGCCATTTCTAAAGTAAAATATTCCTAACACCCTTTCACATACATTCTCACCATTGGCTACATTATACTGGAAATGAGACCTTTACACCAGAACATAGAGAAATAGACATTTCTTGACAAACCAGATGACCTTCCTGATGTTACTAAACTAACTTTATATGTATATCACTCATTTGATTACACCACCATTTCCAATTTGTAAGTGAAGAAAGGTCCACCTTTCAAAAGTGCTCAAATTATGGGGTTTTTATTCATTTCTATCAAGACATCTTGAACCTACATGTTTTTATAGCATCTTGAATGACCTGTACAGTATATTGTCCAAATACAAAAGCACACACACCTTCAATACTTATAGTGGGTTACAGTCTAAGAGCAGACTTCTTTCCAAACTGTTTATTATCAAAAGACTCTATGTATTATATCACAACACATAACGTCATATTTTTGCCTGTTACAATGCTAACTGTATAGAACTGACTTAAACATTAGGGAAAGTTGCTTACTTTCTACATAAAATACAGAGTAGACCATAGCTGAAATTATTTGAATAAACTGTGCATTGGTTTCCACTTCTGTGTGATTGTATCAGGAATAACCAGGGTTACTGGGATTTTATTCATTTCTATTAAGATTTCTTGAACTCACATGTTTTTCTAACACCATAATTATACTGTTCTCATAACATCTTTAGTTTTCCACTGATGTACTGCTATTTCTTTATACATCAGTTAATGTGTCAATATTACAACTTCCTAAGCTTTAGACAGGAGACAGTGGTTCTATATACAGGTAGTAAAACCATAAAATTAAAAGAAGAGTATGGGAAAATACTAAGTTGAAACTATGAAGAAAATAGAAAACCTAGCATTCAGAGAGGAAAAAACATGTTTGTTCATTATATTTCATATTTTTCAGTTTCTCATTTCACTGCACATTGGTAATTTCATTACTATTAGTATTAGGGTTGAAAAAATAGTAGATAAAATATAAAGTTCTGCCAGAAAAATAGCTTTGAAAAGAAGTATTTTGTTTACTTTTTAGCATGAAAACTTTCACTCAGACTGATTCATTTAAGGCTTTGGAAATTCACAGATAGATCTTTATGAGAAATATTTTAATATAAATATTGATTACTTGTGTACAATACAGTTATGGCTATTAATTTTTATATTTATGAATATTATTCAGCACAATTAATTTTAGGACTAAAACTTAATCCAGTTGAAACTTACGAGATATTATCCAGTGTTAATAAACAAAGGTAGCCAACTGATCAATCAGTACATTCTAATAATTATAGGTTCTTGCTTTCTGTGTATTAACTTATGAATATTACACACTTCTAGTCAGTTTGCTATGTAAAATTAGATTCATTAACTGTTCACATCATGTGATAAATAACAGAACTTCTAGTACACGCTAACAGTCTTATGTCAAACTACATTAAAAAATACAAGTCTCTGAATTTAAATTGTAAAGTTTAATATGACAGAAAAGTTCAGGTGGACATTCCATCTTGGGATTTTATATATACATGAGAAAATAAATCAGCAGCTGGTTAGTGCAAGGTCAAAACAAAATATAATGATGATAAGTATGAATCATTATAACCCAAAGGGTATTTTAAGACGCACATATTTAAATGTTAGCCCTAAAAATACACACTGTAACTGTTAATTAACAAATTTCTTAACAATATTTCTACTAAATATTTGAGGGCTATCTGTGCTAGATGTCCCTAATTTAGACTAGAGGGAAGGCAGCTAGTCATCACTGCCTGCCATTAACTCTTGAGCTACTCTTTTACCGATGAATAGTGGGATTGACTGTTACACTATAATGCCCCCACAGTTGAAAGGCAAGCATGTTTGGTGTGACAGGAATTTAACTCTGCAACCCTCAGACTGTGATTCAAGTGCCCTGTCCATCTGACCATGCTGGACTAAATAATTTAAGGACATATCAGTAAATCAAAAAGGTAAGCTATGCAAATTTCAGATTCTTACTTGTAATTATATTTAGCTCATGTTTCTATCTTAAGGTAAATTTTAGTAGCTTGCTGTTCCTGTTAGTAAATCCTAACTTGATATAGAAAAGTTACATCTTACAACCTTTGTTATGTTACTTTTCAAAATTTAAAAGTTAAAACTGATTGGCCAAAAAAATAAAAGTGAACTAAAAACTAAATTTATTAACATAGACTCTCCATAAAAGTGTTTAATTCATTTTTGTGTACAGCACAGTAGGCGATTGAGGCACGAACACTTTGAATCACCCACAGCAGAGGTCACAGCAAAAGAGCAAACAATTTATGAAAGCTAATTTGTACTCAAAACTGAAATTTGTATCACCACTTGTATATGATGGTACTTTGTGTAAAACTTTATTACAAGTAAACATAATGAACTACCTTTTAGAATAGTTGGAAGACTTATAGAAATTATTACAAAGTCAATTTCAAAAGTTTGCTTTGTTTGGAAACTTTTTTTATACCTTTAGCACCTCTCAGAAAAAGCTAACTACATACATTTTAATTATTATAAACTCATCACTAAATGTTATCATTTTAAAATACAAGGGAAAAACATATAAGTATGACACACAAAAGAATTTCATATTTTATAAAATTAATTGAAAAAATTTAGTTTTCTCTTCCAGATTATCTAATGACTCAGTTCATAATAAAGAAATTTATTTTCAAAAAGTATAAATTTAACTTATGAATTTTTTTCAGTAATTCTGATGCACAGTAAATTATACAGAAAGGAAATTAAATACATATTATGTTAAAATATATTACAAAATTTTTTTTTCACTTGCCAAATGCAGGAGATTCGTCTGCGTTATTACTGAATCTCTTCCGTTTCAAAATGAATTCCACAATTTGGGCACGTTGGGCTGGGTTGAAAAAATCTTCTTTCTTTGCTGGAACATGAAATCTTTAACAAGACCAGTAAAAATAACTTTTACACAAATATGAACATGCATGTACAAAATATTTTTAAAATTACAAACCTCTTTCATCTGTTAGAGCAACAAGTCACATTTACAAAGTAATTAACTATTAGAGTTCCTTAAGATGTATATCACATTAAATAATAATACAGATGTAGTGACATGACAATACTCTTTTCTTACTGGAAACCTGTACTGGGCCAGTAAAGGATGTTATGATTTATGTTATTAATCTTATTCTGATGTAACATTGCATGCACTGTTATATAGATCTTACTTGTCAATCTAAAGTGTTTAATATAGAAGCTGATGAACCATACAGGCTTAATAATAAAGACAAATCCTTTGTTAAATCTAAGATCCTTTCTAACAAACTTTACAAATAAAAAAAAGATAATTTTGATTTACTTTAATGGTTACAAGATTGGTCATACTGACAAACCTCATACAGAGTTTGGGTAGAATAATACAAAATACAGTCTAGGTTTACTGACTAAAATGTTTTAAGTTTATTTATGATGTTTAAATTTAAATTTCAGATGATTTAAGTGTTTTTAATCTACATGATAACTACTTTGCACCCACAGTAGTCAATTTTCTGATTCCACATATTCACAGACTCTTGCAGTGAAAGAGACTTCATTATAAATTATGTTTTTCTCAACAAATGATTTAATGATTATTCACAGTTGATGAAATTTTTATAAAGATACACAAAATGTTTTAGAAATTATTGTGGTGAAACTATAAAGATAAATTTAAGGTCACAAACTTGGCAGATTCAACCAAGCCCATAGTGAAAAGAAATGATGGTAATGGTTTGACTCACTATCCGTTGGTTATGGGTTCAAATCCCTGTTGTCCCCAAACATGTTCATACTTTTACCCATTGGGATGTTGTAACATTAAAATCCATTACACTCTTTGTTGATAAAAAGAGTAGTTCAAGAGTGGGTAGTAGGTGGCACTAACTAGCTGTCTTCTCTTTGGTATGCCATTGCTAAATTAGGGATGGCTAATGCAGTTAGCCCTTAAGTTGCTTTGGCCAAAATACAAAACTAACCAAACATTAAAAAATATTAAAACACTCAATGTACAGAATATCACCTGACTAAAAATCACAAAGATTTATAGCAAATAAAATCGAAAAAGCCCAAACATGTGTACTTACAAGTATTCCCTAGCTCTTCTATATTCAGTTGTAAACCGTTGCCTCTGATATTTTGGAGGCAAAGAGGTTTGAAATTGAATGACAAACACCACTTATACCTCTTTTTAATTTTTTTTCATCACCCCTTGAATACTGAAACTCTGGTACCTAAAAAAAATACAAAAATAACATTTTTAAACTGGTGTATGATTTTAGAGATACTGAACTCCTCAGAAATACATGTGAAATGTATAATAAATTTATCACAACATAATTTATAACCAGTGGAAAATCTGTTGAAAAACTAATACTATTCTTCAAAAGAGAGAGAAAGAAAGGAAGGAAAATATAATATCACAATAATTTATGTTTGAAGCAGGATATATCCAGTTTGTCATTGAGAAAATATCTCACTGTCTCTGGCTCTCTAATTAGCTAAATTTATCAATTATTTGTAAGATCATATAGGATGAATCACACTTTAATCAATTATTTGTATTCTAGACTTCCTATTGGTTATAAATTTAATAGGACTTAGCCTCAGAAAAATGTATTAGCAATTTGTAAATTTGAGCAAGTTGAAGGCAGGTGTGGCAAGAAGTTCTTGCATTTTCATTGGTTGCTCTGTAGTTCCATATGATTGAAGGATATAAGATAAAGATTTAGAAGATTGATGACATTTTACATAACATTTCATAGTTTAAGGGGAAAGTTCAAAAGAGGTAATAACTGAAGAATAAATATTCAAATTCTCACACTAGGGTAATTTAAAATTGTTTTTAAATATTTTCTTATATTATTAAGAACTAAAAAAAATTTATATATTAAAAGCTGCATTATCATCTATGGTTTGTTGTCAAGTTTGTTCGTACATCATGGTAGTTTAGTGGTTTAATTATATTTTGAATGTAACTTAATAAAACGTCATGACACGTTAGTTTAACCAGCCCATGTGCTAAGAGTTAATACATCTCAAGCTTCTTGTTTGGATTGTGAAAGGTGTCAACCAATGTACTTATAAAGTTTCATTTAGACTGTACTCTGTCCTTAAATACAAAATGATTAGTAAGTGTACTGCAAGTGATTCCAGTGCCAGCAGTAAGCCAAAAAACTGCAAGAAAAGCCTTCTCAGTAACAACAAAACTGGAAACCATCAAGAAGTTTGATGAAAGCCAGAGATTTACTAAAAACTCCAAAGCATTTAAGTTCTCACCATCAACTACAGCAACTATCAAGAAAGAGAAAATTATCCAAAATGCTGAGTCTTACACACCTGCATCTGTTAAGTTACTAAATCAGTATTGCCCGAAGATAATGGATAGCAAAGGCTGACTTGACAGATTAAAAAAAAAAAAAAGAGCATAATTTTCACAGCCTACAGGTGGTAAGTGCTGACAAGGAAGCAACATCAATGTGCCAACCAGTTTTAAAAGATATTATTGAATAAAGAGGATATATGACCCATCAAGTTTTCAACATTGAAGACATTGATCTATATTGGAAGAAGATGCCAGACAGAGCAGGTTTAAACAACAAAAACAATTTTTGAGGATTTTTTTTACAACTTTTTCTGTCCTGCAGTAGAGAGATGTTTTTCTATGGAAAATGCTTCCCATAAATCACTAGTGGTTGATGACAACTCACCAAATCACCCTAACAACCTAATTTACATATCAACAAACATTTCTGTGGAGTTTCTTCCTCCAAACACCACTTCTTTGATCCAACCTATAAATCAATACATCATAGCCTCTTTTAAAGCATATTACTTATGACAAATCTTTAGATAAATGATCAGGGGAAGTGGACAGCAACAGAAACACCTAGATCAGAGGTTTCTGGAAACCATTCAACATCAAGAACGTAAAGAGGTAACAATCTCCAACATGAATGCAGTTTGGAAAAAAACTGGCTAGAATGTGTGCACAATTTTCAACCTCTTGTTAAACAAAAATCACATCAGTTTGGATTTTAGTGGAATTGAAAAGCAGCTCATCAATGACTTACTGAAATCATACTATAAACAAATTTCCAATGAAGAACTGATAAAACACTGACCAAAATTGGCTGCTTATGAATAGAAAGACGACTAAGAACCAGAATAATAATTGTTTTTAAAACAGAAAAAGCTGTCAAATTCATTTTTACTATTTTATCAAACTGTCAAAATCCAGACCAAAATTGTGATTGAACCTTAATAATTGAACACAATGTTGAATGTGCCCTAATCTTGTATAAAGAACTTTATAGAGATAAAAAGTGAGCATGCTAGACAAACAACATTGACAACATTCTTCAATCAGTCTACACCACTGCTTCCTAGCCATGATGATGTTGACACTCCCACTAGGTCCGGCATGGCCAGGTTGTTAAGGCACTCGACTCGTAATCCGAGGGTCGCAGGTTCAAATTCCCATCATACCAAACATACTCACTATTTCAGTGGTGGGGGCATTATAATGTGACAGTCAATCCCATTATCTGTTCATAAACGAGTAGCCCAAGAGTTGGCAGTGGGTGATGATAACTAGATGCCTTTCCTCTAGTCTTACGCTACTAAACTTGGGACAGCTAGCACAGATAGCCCTCATGCAACTTTGTGCAAAATTTAAAAAAAACCAAACAAAATAAAAACATTTGATTTAGTAATAATTACACCATTTTCTTTTAATTAAAATTTAAAAAATATCATTCATAAATAATTTCAATATATTTTACAAACGACAGGAATTAATACTTAATGTTGGATCTTTCTATGACAATATTTTCCATCAAAGTTATCACAGTTTTAAAACAGACAAAGTCTTACAAGCTATGTATTTTTACTTAACATGAACCGTTCGTCCAACATGTTTCCCAACAAATACAGGAAATAGCTATAGAAATTATTTTCACAAGTTTCAGATTTATATTTCTTCCAACTTCAATATTTTACACAATAAATCTAAGTAAGAGAGGCTATAATAATCTTTGCATATTAGTTGTGTTTGTGAAAGTCATGATCAGAGTTCTAAACACTATCAAACATATCTGCCAGAATTCACTTTGGGAAAAGAAAAAAAAATCAAAGCATATTATTCTATACTAACAAATAACAGTTTGGTTAAACAACATTACAAGATTTCACAGACAGAGCTCATATGCTCACTCTAATGTTTCACAAATGATGTTTCCTCTATCACAAGGCAAACACCATATTTTCTCAACATTGTTAGAAATCCAATAATCTTTTTTGCCACCAATAACACGAGTAACAGTTTTACAAAATAATAAAACTTTTTTCAAATCTTTCACACATCATGCAACAGATTTACTGTTATGCATTTGATGCCTGCATTTCTTTCTATTTGATGCTTGTAGTGTATATTGTTGGATGTGTATTGTGCAAGTCCCAGCTGTTTTCTAACTTTGTAGAAGATTCTTGAGAGTAAGAATCAACAATATTTGTTTTACAAAAATGCTTACACATCTTTGAAAATGGTTTGACATTCAAGAATATCTCCTTAAACCATATAAATCAATGCACCAAGAGGCAGAACAATTTTTTTTATCACTACAATCAGTGTACTACAAGCCACAGAAGCTATAATTGTGATTAATGCTTATTAATCAGAAAACTATAGAATTTGATCAGGAATGTTTATAGATACTGAACATCACAACCTGTTTAACTTCAGTGAATTAAGTTATGGCATTAGTATATCTACAAGGACATTAAATATCTTTTGTGTGTATCAATCGTGTTGACAAATGACATAAATTTAATACATATCAACATTTAATTAACATTTAAATTAAAATTTCCAGCTGTTTGAAATTGCAATACATTATGTAGGTAAATAATAAATTGGAGACTGATCTGAGATAAATTATAATAGATAACAATCAACAATTTAATTTCTCTAAAATTAATTTTAAGGTGATAATGAATCACTGTTATATTGCAGCCACAATTAGCTTTACTTCTTTTTAATATCTTACTATATGATTAAAGCATGTTCTTTGCATGGTGTATTATTACAGTATTAACAGTAATTTTGTTATAGTAAATGTATTTACCATTAGTGTTACATCTTGTTCTTAGTCATAATAATAATAATGATGTTAGCTTTCCAGCTACTTCTTACAGTTTGACTTTATTCATTACTTCCTGTACTTACACATTACATCAATAAAGATATAATCAAACACACATGTGCAGCCACAGTGAAGTAATGTTCTTGTTATCAGAGTATTTTTATTTGAAACTATGTTCTGCAATAAAGAAATAGTTCTTGCATGAACTTTAGTTATTTTTCTAATTTATTGAATCTTGAATGCACAAAGTGAAGAATTGTTTTATGGATTTTTGTGGTACCAGTACTTGTTAGTTTGTTTTATAAATCTATTTTTATTAGCACTAGCTTTGTCATGACATTTTAATTATAAAAATTAATTTATATTGCTAGCTTATTATACGGAATTAAGTCTATCCTAACTCACCTAAGCTAATTATTATCATGAGGTATTACTGGAATTACAACCAAGAATATCACTAACAAACAACAATACTCAACTGACAACAACAACAACAAAAAAGAGATTACAAGCAAAAATATAAAACCGTATATTTAATTAGCAATATCTATTACTGAGTTGATTTTCATCTGTTTTATGTGGACAGCTGCCCTGTATCAGATATTCAAATTAGTTACATAATAGTCTTGACTTTGTTGTAGCCTTCTGTTAAAATATTGTATCACAACAATAGTTATTATCACACCAACTCCACATTATACTGTTGACATCCTCCTATCATCCCTTCCTTGTAAACAGTGATGATGTAACATTGAATAAGTTCCCACCAGTGGAATGTATTATGCTACGTAGCAATTAAGGATGGTACAAGGAGTGACAGTGGTCTTTAGAATAATGTTGACTCTTTTTCTCATAATCATATATACATACCATATGTTTTAGCAAGAAAAAAACATGAAGCCAAGCTTATCATTTGAATGCTTTAGTTTATTGGAAATCAGCTCCCCTAATCAGTAACCCCAGAAAAGGGCAAAGTAGAAAACTAAACTCCTTGTAGTAGGGGGCTGTAATTTATATGACTGAATTTTCCTTTATTCACCACAGTACACCTACATTTGTAAACATATTTAAAGAATATAAGTGGTATTTAGGACTAGTTGCTTCAGAATGAATGAAAGTCATTGCAGTAAAAAAAAAATGCTTAAGTGCAAATATAATGAGTTATCTCCTTTGTAATTTACTTTTCAAGTGAATGTTAAGTATCAGGTTCCACTTTGTAAAAGATGATATAAATAGGTATCTGCTATAATTTAGAGAATGAAAAAAATGAAAGTCATTATTACTAATACAGATGATTAATCACACTTTAAAAGAAAGATCTGCATGTTAATGTTCTAGTATGATGTGATAGATTTGAGTTACAGCACTGTACGTAAAATGATTAACTTTCATACATTTGGTTTATGGCAAATCTATGGTCCCTTGACAATATTAAATGTCACAAGTATTCTTACAGAACAGACTCAAGAATGTTTGTCAAAGCCCTTTATGAAGAAGAATATTGATATGAAATGTTTATCACGATAACACAGTTTAAATAATTTGACAGTGAAATACAGCTGTGAAAGGATTTACTGAATACACTCGAGAAATACATCACAGTCCTCTGTGAGGAAAGATGTTTATACAGAATATTTAGAAGAGCAAAACAATTTAAAACCATATAAGAGCCATGAAAGAATTTGCAAGAATACATTCAAAAACAGTAACAAGCTTCAAAACCACATCCCAAACAAGTACAGAGCAAACATAAAAATTTGGCTTAGGAAAATGTATCCTTCTACTCTAAAGATAATAAACAATGATATGAAGTTCATGAAAGTTTAAAAGTATTCAGCCATACCACAAAATCAATGTCTGATTACATGGAAAAGATGCAGTAATGCTGGAATTAAAGCAATTCCATTCAATAACATACCCATTATGTCCTTTAATTCAAAACCAATAATCACCATAAACTAAGTTTTTAAAAGCCAATGTCCACAGGTTCGTCTGTTATTAATAAAAGCTTTCTACTTGTCAAAAATAAATCATATACAAACAAACATAGCATAGATGCTACATTAAGAGTTTAAATCTCAAATCTATCCATATCTTAAACCATGGCTTTATATTGTTTTACATAACTTAGGTGGCAAGTAGTAGTTGATTCAGCATTATAAAAATTGTATTAAGTGTTGTAATAACAGTAAAGAAAAAACTGACAACATTTCAATTATTTGAAACACTTCTCAAATTATTAATATAATTATATTTATTTTTATATATTTTGCTTCCAAAATTTACATTAATCTCCAAAATGAAAGGAGAACAAGAAAGAACATTTTTTCTAACTTATGATTCATCAGAATTCACATATCTCAGTATTTTATGCCCTATCTGATGTGTAATATTTCAGCATTGATGTATACAAAATATCAAAGGAATACTATAATAACACGATCATTTCCAAAATAATAAAAGAATGTTATAATTATCATTTTAATCCAAACAAAAATGCACAACTTTTGCCAAACATTTTGAAAATTATTTCAAACTGTTGCTGCTATAGTTATTATACAATCAGTAGTTAAGTTTTATGGCTGACAACTGTATGCAAAAAATTGTGGAACAAATAAAACTCGTTAATATTTCATAAAAAGTAATTGATCCTGTTATGTATATGAAAAAAATTAGCAAACTATATTAGCTATGATATATCTTTTACAATTTCATAAGTTAGTACTGCTCCATTGACCTCTTCATTACACATACATTTAACATTAAGATATCTCAGGAGCAGCAAAGACTGGGAATATAACCACTATGTGGAACTTCATGAAGAAATTTTTCATGTCACATTAAACTGTAAATTTTTCTTAATTAGTTTATTATAGATTCCAAATTAAAAGTATGTAAAAACAGGATTTTAAATCCATCTTTTGTATGTAACATTTCTGTGCCAACACAAACATTTTTTCAACACAAGGATTTATCAACTAGGATGGATGTGATGATAGACAAAAAACCTATCTATATATGTAATATTTCTTTTCTACAAAATGCAACATTTAAGACATAACCGATTTCAACTCCCTTGATATGTTGCTTTAAAATTACCTCTTCACAAATGTCTATAAATGCTCAGAATGTATTTGCATTTTACTTTACTAAATCCAAAAATGAGAAAATCAAAAGCTGTTCTCTTCTTAACACCCTTAGCAGCCTTTCAGTGTAATCACAAAATCAAATTAAAGAACTACTTCCAGTGGTGGATTAACAACATGTAGTGTCACACAGCTGTTGAACATCATTTAAGAAGGAACATCATACTGTATTTTATGGTCATGCAAAGGAAACAAACTTACTTAACACATTCCACCAGACAAAAAGGGAAATCCATGAATTTACAAAGAAATAATTGTATAACAACTAAATACAGTAATAGTTTAATAACTTCAGCTCTGATTAATAATATCAGTGATGCAGTGTTTTGTTTGAAGATACTTTTTTATTCACATCATTAATATACTCAACTTATATAAATTAATTAATTTATTTAATATGTTTTAGTTCAAACTTGCATAAAGTTGAAGCAGTAAGACAATTTGAAGTAGAATATACAAAGTTGAAAAAGAATAATTACATAAATATTTGGTTATAATTAATATAGTGCAAGTTTTTAACATAATTCTAAATACTGGTAAAACTTCCATCAGATTTTCGTCAGTCTCATAATAAGCTAACATATCTTCACAAAACAATGAACAAATACTCCTTGTAAACTATATAACAAGCTGTCACTAAATCATCTTACCTCCTTTATCGGCATTTTCATCTTTATTATTTCAGCATATCGGGTTAAAACTTCCCATGGGGTATAAATTTTCACAAAGTTTACACCAACTGTGCAGTACTGAAACATAAGAAATAAGATGTGACCTTACTGAGGTTTTCTTATTATCTATTTTCAATACAAATGGTATTGTGAGTAAAAATATAAATAAATATATGATTTAAAACATATTTCACACAATTCAAAAAGTTTGAAAATTTTAAGATAATAGTCCAAAAATATGTTTTTCAGTAATATAAATAACTTTTTTTTCTTATTTTAACACTCTTACCACGAGCTCACTGAAATCGACTTGGTTTGTGGCCCCAAACTGACCTTTAGTTTTCATATTGTGACTTAATGTTTTTATGTATCTTTGAAATTTCACAAGTTTTCAGTAAACATTACCAGATTTTTGTATACAAATACCAGAAAGAAATCAAAGTATTGACTGCTCCAAGTATAAAGTGGTTCTTACATAAGATAAAAAATAATTTCCTTCATCTCAAAATTATCAAATTTCATTTGTGTAATCTCCAAAACTTCTTAATAAATATCAAAAGTTTTTCACAATAAAACTTCATATTCTATCTTCTATTTTCTCTACCCTAATTCTCTATGCATTTGTTCAGTTTGACACTCCTCATAAACACCATGATAAAAAAAAGGAAACAAATCAATATTATCATTATGTTCTTTCCATAATGACTGCAAATTCTAACAGAAAACTACGATTTTATCATAAGTAGCTTAAATATTGTAAAAATATAATTTCTACTAAAATATTTTTGTTTTATTGCTCTTTGAACTGTGTCTAACTAATAATCCCACCACAAAAGTTGAAAATCCCATGACAAAGTGTATCATATATTACATGATCAAATAATGTAACTCATGAACTGCTCACAAGCATACCTTGTGAAGCATTTGTAGTACTATTGTTATTTTTCTTTATTTTACCTAATTAAACCTTCTTTAATTTAACAAGTTTCTATGTTTTTACATTTTATTTACTTTCATTATAATGAATAAAAAATAAATGTGAAAAACAAAAAATTACAGTACTTCACTGGATCATCAATTTTTTTGTTTTCAACAAAATTTAAGCCTAGTGTTTTGTATTAGTGGTATAAACAGGCTAAAAATTTTTGATTTGTTTAATTAATGCACTTACATACACAAAATAATAAAACATGGAAAACAAACAATCTCCTACAAGTATCACAATTTCTCTGGCTTTCCAACTACGAGATAAAATTTCAGTTAAGCTCATCACAATGTTTCACACGGAAATAATAACGTTTGAACTGGAGGGAAAATAAACAATTCTCTGTAGAAAAAAACAAAGTAATATAATATATAATTTGTTAGATTAACTCTTTGACTTTTTATTGCATACAAATAAATATAGTGTATGACAACAGAAAGAACTACTGGTAATTTGTGAAAGAAAGAATGTGAGAGGCAGGTGTGGTAAGTGGATCTGATTTTCTTATTTATGGCTCTGTAAATTATTTATATTGAAGGCTTTAAAAATATGCTTTGCTTGAGCAATAACTATGTTACAACAAATAATTTCTACCACATCTACTTTTAGGAGAAGAAAATAAATAAGAGAAGAGACAAGAACTAGACAGTAAATTACACAATTTTCATATTATGGGAGTTTGAGGATTTTTTAAAAGTATTTACTTATAAAATTAAGAAATTAAAACTTATGTAATATTAATATTTTAATTATTAAACATGCTTTGATGTGAATGTTTATTCATATACAATGATATTAAAGAGATAGTTACACTTTAAATATAACTGTGAAAATGTGACATAAGCCCTATGACCTATTCTCAGGATGAGGATTAACCAATTTACCACATGCTGTATGAAATTTATTTTTAACTCATTTTGAAACAGCCTATAAAAGGTCTCAAAAGGAGACAAGTTAAGTTCACTAATCACATCATGTAATTAGCTGTCCAACCATAATTACAGTTATTAGGCATATTGCGTTTTTAATATTATGTTATTTATTCAGTTTCTCAACATTTCTTCTTGAAAAAACAACTAAGAGACCTAATAGCGAATGTAGTGTTAAAATATGATAGATCTAATACTAATATTGTAAACTGTACGATCCGACAAATGGAGATAGCTCCAAACGCTTTCTTTCTTTTAATAAAAAATATAAATAACTTGGATATTATTCAAACCTAGTATTTAATTTTCTAATATTAATGTTAAACTTGTTGTTTAAATAGTTACTAAAATGCTTTGACGATGTTAGGTATACAAAGTAAAAGAGAATACAACAAGCATTAATTTAATTCCTAGTCTTCGAAACATTAAAATTCTAAATTTTAACAAAAATTACACAAATTCAGTACCTTTTTTTCCTGATTCTTCTTAAACTGTCCATTTCGGATTTATGTGCTTTTAATTTTAAATATGAAACTGACAATTAATAGGATCGTAAAATCAACAATAAAAAAAACTCAGCAGCTTACGTGATCTTTATCACATACTTTAAGACTAAAAAATAAACGTTACTCGTAAAATTATCATAAAGTTAAATAGTTCTGTTCCATATTTCAACTAGATGAAAAACTTCGCCGAAACATAGTCTAGAATACACTTGTTAGTATCTGGCCAGTAATCCATAACAAAGTATTACGTACTATAATTCACATCTACAGAACACACACTTAATTTTTTTCAATCACATTAACTCTATACATCCCAACATCAACTTCACATGTGAACAAGAAGAAAGCAATCAAATATAATTTCTTAACCTCAAAATTACAAGAACCGATACACAATTTCAAACAGAAATCCACCGAAAAATCACCCATGCTGGACTATATATTCCTTGGAACTCAGCACATGAAACAAAACAAAAACTCAACATACTAAGAAACCAAATAAACACAGCCATAAAACTATGCTCATCAGATAAAATTAACGAAGAATTACACAAAATAAAACTATACTTCATCAACATCAATAAGTTTCCTCCACAAACCGTAGAAAATATTATACGCGCACACACCAAGACAAAAATCAAAGCCAACTGACAAAAGTAAATATATCCCACGAATTAAAAAATCACGAAACCATATACTGTTGTATACCATATATTCCCGACATCAGCAGAAAAATAACCAACATTTTGCAAAAACTAGTAACAAAATATGACATTACAGTTAATACCAAATTTATACCAAAACTAGGCACAAAACTAATGTCTATACTATGTAAAAACTACACTGACAAACGCCATACCAACATTATTTATAAAATACAATATGATAACTGCCGCGACTTCTATATTGAAGAAACAAGTAGAAAAATGGAAACCAGATTCAAAGAACACAAAAAGTCACCTTCACACATTTTCAAACACTGCAAATCAAATAAACACAACATAACCATAAAAAACACCCAAATACTAAATAAAGGAACAAATATAAACAAACGCAAAATTAAAGAAGCCCTACTTATACAACAACTCTAGCCCAAAATAAACCGATACAAAGGAACACCTTTATACCTATATTAAAAATAATGTAATAAATAATAATAATAAAATAAATAATATAAAATTATATAATCAAACATCCAAGCACGCTCTCTACATTCCGACACTCAATTACACAACCTCCTTCAAACATGTGGTCAGCTATCGGGTAGTTACCTCTTTCTTTCTTTGGGAACCTCCTCTACATAAAAATTTTCTCAATCCATACCAGCCATTTTTACCTATATAAATTTAACATCTCAGACTCAGAGCAGATGGTCTCAACTCTTTTTACTCTTACTTTATCTCTTGCAAATTTATTGTTCATGCTTTTAAAACGTTAATAGTGGCTTCTTCCCATACATTTTCAGTTTCAACTCTTCAAATTCAATTTGTAGTAAGAAAATTACGTTTTGAGAAACATTTATCATCTATGTCTGTAAAATATATACTTTCTGCATACCAACACAATCTTAAATGTAGCAATGTCCGATTGTATTCAGTAATTTGACACTTGATTCATCAACCTCTTCTTCTACCTCTATACCTTACACAGAAACATCTTCCTCTCCACTATTCATGGATGAGGCTTGGCTAACGCTTACGGATCTGTATGAGTGACAGATTCATTTTCAGTAAACTTTCTCGTGAAGAGATTATTTCGAGATTCAAAAACACGTTTCGTGAATTCAAATTTCTCAGAAAGGAGCTTTCCTGAAAATTTCAAATATGTTGATATGTGTTTTGTTTCATAGTGACGCCGAAGATTGAACTCTTTCAAAACGACAACACTTTCGGTGCATATCACACAAGTAGCTTTCTGGTTTTATGTTTCCACAAGGAAGTACTTTTCTGCCCATTCTTCATTAAAAGCACGACACTCAGAGTCTACTTTTCTTCTTTTAAAAGCAGCCATAACGATGGGTGAAAAAAAACAGGATCTGAAAATAAAAAACAGAACGCAGTGAGAAACGTATTGTACAGGTTCAAGAACGCACAAACAAAATATATTGAAACGTACGTTTGCCACGACACTTACCTAAGAACGAGTTACGAAAAGCGCATAACCCGACTAATAAGAGAAATGAGCTTGCTGAAGTGGTAACCCTCGGATGCTGAACTTACAAAACGAGTCGATAGAACGAGGGTTAAGTCTGTTCTTGTTTTCGAAATCCTAATGCTTTCATAAATTCGTGCCTCGATGTGAATAAATGGGCAGCAAGGACGAATGAAGAATTTTCCTATTGGTTAAAAATGCGCGTGACAGCCTTGATTCTTTTTATCATAACGTCTTGTGTTTTCCAGCTTAAAGCGTCCATCGGTGTGATTTATTTTGTTATGACAGTCGGACATTTTTATGCCACTTTTTATTTCCAAGAAGCTAGCTGCTGGCGGGCCGGACAAAATGACCTCGAGGGCCATATCTGGTCCGCTGGCTGTAGTTTGGTGATCCCTGATTTAAAGAAACGATCTATAATTTTGTTTTTTGAATTTCGCGCAAAGCTACATGAGGGCTATCTGCGCTAGCCGTCCCTAATTTAGCAGTTTAAGACTAGATGGAAGGAAGCTAGTCACCACCACCCATCGCCAGGTCTTGGGCTACTCTTTTTCCAACAAATAGCGGAATTGACTGTTACACTGCAACGCCTCCACGCCTGAAAGGTGTAACGGGAAGGTAATATGTATCTCAAAAAATAAATTAGCTTGATAGAAGAAAAATAAAATCGCTCTAAACGTACAGAAACAAAAAACAATTTATTTTTTTTTACGAATGCAAATTTTATCAACCGTTGCAAAAATAAAATACTTAAGCTAAAGAAAATGCCCCCCGCTAATACAGCGGTATGTCTCCGGATGTGCAACGCTAAAATCAGGGGCTCGATTCCCCTCGATGGGCTGAGAAATTGTCCTCCAGGTTGGGGGTTGTGCAGTAGGTTAACAACCTACTCACTTAAAAACCAAACCTGTTACAGAAACCGCAGCGATTGCGGCCCTATGTTCCTTGCGGAATCAAGTGGCATATGCATGTGATGTATGTATATAAAGAAAATATCAACCAAAGTGTTGCTAAATTTAAATTCGAGGGTTTACATCTTAAATATCTGATGATGTATTTGTTCGTTTTTAAAGTAAATATAAATAAACAAATAATTTTGAAATTATTCGAAATTCTATTACAGTTTTTCTACTTTGTGGCCAAAAAGTATCTTCCCTTTCCAACAGATAAACATCCATTGGCAATCTGCAGGCTAACAACGCTATAATTCGGGTTTCGATACTCATGATGTGTACAGCACAGAGTTTGTGTTTTTTTCTTATAGCAAAGCTACATCAGGCTATCTGCTGAGCCCACCGAGAGGAATCGAACCCCTGATTTTAGCGTTGTAAATCCGAAGACATACCGCTGTACTAGCGGGGGGCACAGCACAGAGAACCTATTGAGTATCTTCGTGCTTAACCAATACAAAATCTTACTGATGCCAATGAATCATTAGTATAATGCTGTTTAATTACCCTGAGCTTGTAAAATCTGTTGTTTTAAACACCGCTGTATACAATCACTCATTGTACTGTAAAAATGTTTACTCCCAAAGATTAGCTTCCCAATGGCACAGTGTTACGTCTGCGGACTTACACTGCTAGAAAAAGGGTTTCGATATCTTTTATGGGCAGAGCACAGATAACCTATTGCATAGCTTTGTGTTTAACTGCAAACAAACAAAGAAACTCAAATATTAAGCATAAGAACAAGCCAGTTCCAAATACTTTGGATGTTCGAGACGTGCTTTACTTTTGTTTTAAATGTTATTACAGACAAAGTCTACTTACTTTCCCATTCAGAAGAACCTTAATTAACATGAATCATTATTAATAAACGATTAACCCTTCATTTGTTCAATAATAAAACAAGAAAAAAATACGTGAATACAATACTAATAATCTTTGATAAGATAATCACTAATTTTCTCTTTATTTGACAAAAACATTATGTAGGAACCAGTGATACACTAAAAAGCACTAAGTAGGTGTGCAAAAACGGTTATTAGCGAAATTTTCAATAAAAAACAACAGTCTCAAATCACCCTAGATAAACAAAATTATTGTTCGCTCTTTCAACAGTTTCACAAAAGTTGTCTAAATTTAGATTCATTATTATAGCAGTTTTAATTTGTTTTAAAGGTTTGTTGGTAATTAACAATAAACCTATGCAAGGGAAATTCTGTACTGTGTCCACAAGAGATATCGAAAACCGGTTTGTAGCATTGTAAATTCACAGACACACCGTTGAGCCACTGAGAGTGTATTTAAAGAAATCGTAATTAATTCTATTTTTATTTACAATTATTTAAATTAAGTTGTCTCCACAGAATATGATTGAGACAAAATTAGATACTTATAATGAATTATTAAAATGGATTGAAATTAATTTTCTACCCGAATTTGTTTTTTCACATTTTCTTTACAATCGTATACCACTAAATTAAAAATGCTTATCATTACAAAAGTAGTTTAAGTCTTTATTATTTGACGTTAACATTTTTTATACTATGTCACCTCATAACAAGACCGTGGCATAATGGTTAGCGTGCTAAGAACGTGAATCAAGGATTTATGGTTTGCGTTTCTTTGCCACGTAAGGTGTTCAACACTGTGGTGGCGTGAGTGCTCTATAAGAGTGGTCGTCAGACCCAATATTTTTTTTACTCTTTTCATTCAATATCAGAGCTCATCAACTGACTGGAAGGTAAAACTTGTGATCAAAACAAGCTTTGTGTACAAAATCTAACGACTCGTATGAGCTGATAGTATCTAAAAACCATTTATATGCAAAAACGGCTCGTTTGGGCTGAGAAAACACTTTACATAGAAGAGCGAACAACGTTTCGAACCTGACGATGACCGAAGAAGGTCGAAACGTTGTTCGCTCTTCTATGTAAAGTGTTTTCTCAGCCCAAACGAGCCGTTTTTGCATATAAATTTCTCAACAAGTGGGTTTCTCGTCATCACTGATTATCTAAAAACCAATTTTGAAGAAGTTTTTTTACAGATGAGTGTCATGCAACTCTTGATAGACCAGATGGGTGGATCAGGGGAAGGCTGAAACGTCATCAAGGAAGAGAAGGAGGAGTGATATTTTGGGCTGGTATCATTGGTAATGAGCTTGGGGGTCCATTTAGAGTACCTGATGATGTAAAAGTGACTTCTGAAGCCTATGTTGCATTTTTTAAGGACAATTTAAAACCTTGGTATAGGACCAAGTCTATGGGATTCAAAAGAAAAGCCATTTTTTATGAGATATAATGCCCCATCTCATGCTGCTCATGGTACATTGAGTTACCTTTCAAAATTAGGCTTGAAAACTAACTAACCTATTGAATGGCCAGCTTCCTCTCTAGATTAAAACCCCATAGATAACTTGTGACATATCATGAAACTTACGATTTATGCTGGTGGAAGAAAGTTTACATCAAAGGATGATCTCTGGAATGTTGTACTATCACCTGCAAGGGGTGATGAAGCAAAAGACATTTAAAAACTGACCAACTCTGTCGATGATAGGATCATCAAAGTCGTGTCAGAAAATGGTTGTTATACCAACCAATAAATGAGGTATCCTCTTCTGATTCTTATGTATTAAGCGGTTTGTGGGTTTTCTTTGGTTAACATAGATTAATTGTATCAGTTTTATTTATTATTACCTCCAATGGCTGTTATTTTTGTGCTGTAGAGTCAGTCATTTGCCAGGAATTGCTTAATTATTTTCCACTGTATAACTAATGGCATTTTAGAAAACCTTGTTTGTTAGTAGTTTTCGATGACAATTGCACAGCTTGTGTATAACAATATGGAAGTTAATCTACATAAATTTAACCTAGATCATAAATATATTTTTCAAAATATTTGTATGAACAAACCTTGCATAATTATTTGGCACGCACTTTACTGAACTGTGTGATCCTACCTCTCCACATATCATAAAACTTCTTTTATCAGTTTAATACAAGTTATTTCGTTCGTATTTTTGAAATTCAGTGTGTAACTATTGGCGACTTGCTCGTCCTCAAAGGTTTTACCACGTGGTAACCTTCAAAATATGTACCGAAACAATGACTAATTTATCTCAACATAATTATTCAACATAATGACTCAGCAGTATATTTAAAGCTACTAAGTTGTTTCACGGATATTCTATTACACATTTTTATTTTCTCTCATGTACTGTCTGTTGCTGCCCATTTATGCAGTTCACCTCTTAACTAACACGTTACACAATTTCCCTTCTATCAGAAGCCCCCCCTCCAGTGGCACTATGGTATGTCTGTGGACTCCCATCGCTAGAAATATTTAGTGATTAACTGAAATTAACAGAAAATTATCGTACAATTACTTTACATGAAAATATTGACAACGGAAAATAATTTCCTTTTGTCTGTGATGAACCTGCATTGCAGCGCTACCTATTATTAACTCATGTCGCAATCTATTTCTTAAACACCAATACAATAAATTTCAGTTACTAGAAAATGAAGGAAAGTTAAATGAAATTATTATTAAAATGCAACTTGAAATAATTAATTTTTGAAAAGAGTTTCAAAAATAGTGCTCAAGTCTAGAGACGGTCTATGTCAAGCTACTTTAAAAAAGTTGGAACTAAATTGTACAGTATTACAAGTTCTAACGTCTTGGTGATCCTAGCCTTAACATTCTTGTTGCAACGACTGAAACAAAGTTTTTGAAGTATATTCAACTCGAATTAAAGCATGGGCTTACCGGGCTGAATTTCAGGGCTTCATACTAATTAGGGGGCCTCAAACTATGACTATAGATGTATTACATGAAGAGGTTCTGTCTCGAGGGGACCTGTGAGTGTTTTGTCTAAATGTTTCCGATTAATAAATATCTTTTGATTCAGGTGATTACGCATCCTTTCGTTTACTTGAGTTAAATGAAAAAAAAAGTCATAATGAGCTACAACCATTTGGATCGAAACTCGATTATTAGTGTTTTGAGCCCTCAAGCTTACCGTTGAGTCATCAAGCGCAAACGTTGGCTTAATTGTTGTTGCCATGAGCTGGGTACCTGGTGGTATGGATCATATGTGATTTCAACCTGCTAAAATCTTGTCAAACAGGTTTCTACACTTTTGTTTATCCTTGATTTTGTAAGTACAATTGGCTAAAGTGGCATACTTTTTATGAGTGTAGATAGATGATGCAGCACTGGTAGCGCTATATAAACGAGGTTTCAAGACAAATGTTTCATCCTTCTATTTCATATCATGTACTCACAGTAGAGGAGACGTTATTACCAGATCTTCTTTGTAGAAAAGTGACGATATAGGAGCGATTTTTGTATGTCTATCAGTTTCGTATTTTCTTTTGTTTATTTAAGTATGTCATTTATTGATTTTAAATAAATTACTCTTTTTTTTTTCAATAAGTTAACTCAGTATTTAGAAAGCAGTTCTTGGAGTTACTTATAACAAATATGCAATATTTCCAACTCTGAAATTCAAAGCACGTGAAATTTCGTTAATACGTATTTGAATATACATATCCTCAAAAATTTATATGCAAAAACGGCTCGTTTGGGCTGAGAAAACACTTTACATAGAAGAGCGAACAACGTTTCGACCTGACGATGACCGAAGAAGGTCAAGCTGGAACCATGTCAAGTGGTCAACAAACCTCAGATCAAACAACAGATATCACAACTTCAGACTTCTGGAGGCACATCGACCTGAAGTCTCAAGATATACCAGAAGAAATTAAACGAAAGGTCTCAGACGTTGATGTCAAAGAAACCAGTATCACAGTCGATGCAAGTTACTTTAATGGAATTAGTTTTTCTATATCCTCTTAGCGTGAGGTTACTAACTCATGCGGATTCACTTACAACTAAGATAATAGATATTATTATAAAACCTCTACTAAACACTTAGATAGAGCAGAATCTTAGTTTTCAGCGTATGCTGACATCTATTTTGTTATTGTATTCTCATGACACTGCTATAGGTATTAAAACGTAATTAAAATAAAGTACAGAACAACGTTTTGACCTGTTAACCAGAATAAGACTTAAGAAGGTCGAAACGTTTTTCAGTATTTTATTTTAATTAAAGTTTTAACACCCATACCAGCTATCTTGAGATACATTTTTACTCCATGTGGGTTGTTGGTAGTGATCAGTATCAAAACATAATCCTTACTTAAAATTAATTCGTTTAAAAATGGACAACAAAAGGCCTCGATATTCCTACATATTTGCTCTATTGATGACAAATTTAAGTAAAAAATGAAACTTAT
This sequence comes from Tachypleus tridentatus, assembly GCF_004210375.1. Taxonomy (NCBI): domain Eukaryota; kingdom Metazoa; phylum Arthropoda; class Merostomata; order Xiphosura; family Limulidae; genus Tachypleus; species Tachypleus tridentatus. Next base: position 32,573,396 of record NC_134831.1, on the reverse strand, counting down.
TTTATAATGGAGTTGTGACAGTTTATAACGTATATGAACGTTGATATTATTTGCCTATATACGTACTTAGTTTCAACTATTAGCTTTACATGCCAGGTTATCTACTGTTCAAGTAATGATGTCAGAGAAGTGACAAGATGGCTATTAATCTTTACTTGATATAGTACATTTTCTTTTGTTACACATAAGTTAACCAACTACATCATATACTTAGCTTTACACACCAGGTTATCTACTGTTCAAGTGATGATGTCAGAGTGGTGACAAGATGACTATTAATCTTTACTTGATATAGTACATTTTCTTTTGTTACACATAAGTTAACCAACTACATCATATACTTAGCTTTACATGCCAGGTTATCTACTGTTCAAGTGATGATGTCAGAGTAGTGACAAGATGACTATTAATCTTTACTTGATATAGTACATTTTCTTTTGTTACACATAAGTTAACCAACTACATCATATACTTAGCTTTACACGCCAGGTTATCTACTGTTCAAGTAATGATGTCAGAGTAGTGACAAGATGACTATTAATCTTTACTTGATATAGTACATTTTCTTTTGTTACACATAAGTTAACCAACTACATCATATACTTAGCTTTACACGCCAGGTTATCTACTGTTCAAGTAATGATGTCAGAGTAGTGACAAGATGACTATTAATCTTTACTTGATATAGTACATTTTCTTTTGCTACACATAAGTTAACCAATTGCATCATATACTTAACTGAAGTTGCGATAAGTTCCAAGTTCTTTTACATGATTTATCTCAAATTATGTTCCAAACAGATGTTCCGACACCACAACTTGTAATCATAACCAGTTTTTAACCACATTGTTATAAAAATTTAGATTTTTTGCAATTTAAGCAGTTTAGGTTAGCACCATCTTGAGTCCTGTATTCACAATGATGCCAATAGGTTTGACAACTATCAACTTACTGGCTGTAATGGTTTCTTAACAAGTATAGCTATAGGATTTTACTAACGGAAACAAGTTTTTTGGTTTTTGTGTAAAAGATTAACAAGTTGTAATCAGTCAGTGAAATTCAATTTATTTATTCAGCGAAACAGATTTATGTCCTTTAAATAAATTATTTAAACCCCACTATTACCGATATACAGAATTGTGCAAAACTGTAAGGACAAAATCAAGGATTAGGTTTTAGGTTTCTGTCAAAGAACATTGGCAGGTAAATCAAAGATGAAACACCAAAATGTTATTAATCTTCATATTTTAGTACAACAGAAACTCAGTGGAAGTGTTGAGTTCAGTAAACATAGTACAACAGAAACTCAGTGGAAGTGTTGAGTTCAGCAAACATAGTACAACAGAAACTCAGTGGAAGTGTTGAGTTCAGCAAACATAGTACAACAGAAACTCAGTGGAAGTGTTGAGTTCAGTAAACATAGTACAACAGAAACTCAGTAAAAGTTTTGAGTTCAGTAAACATAGTACAACAGAAACTCAGTAAAAGTTTTGAGTTCAGTAAACATAGTACAACAGAAACTCAGTGGAAGTGTTGAGTTCAGCAAACATAGTACAACAGAAACTCAGTGGAAGTGTTGAGTTCAGTAAACATAGTACAACAGAAACTCAGTGGAAGTGTTGAGTTCAGTAAACATAGTTTAACAGAAACTCAGTGGAAGTGTTGAGTTCAGTAAACATAGTACAACAGAAACTCAGTAAAAGTTTTGAGTTCAGTAAACATAGTACAACAGAAACTCAGTGGAAGTGTTGAGTTCAGCAAACATAGTACAACAGAAACTCAGTGGAAGTGTTGAGTTCAGCAAACATAGTACAACAGAAACTCAGTGGAAGTGTTGAGTTCAGCAAACATAGTACAACAGAAACTCAGTGGAAGTGTTGAGTTCAGCAAACATAGTACAACAGAAACTCAGTGGAAGTGTTGAGTTCAGTAAACAGCTAATATTTTGTGTCCCCCTTTTGGTTAAATAACTACAGATAGTCTTTCAACCATCATTGCAACACATCTAATAAAAGTGTCCTTTGGGAATTTACTTCAAATGTCTGTAATACTCTTCCATAAAGTTTCTTTAGAAGTATTTTTTGATATGTCAAGTTTTTGATCCATCATGTTCCAGATCTACTTAAGTTAGTTGAGATCAGGACTCTATGGGGGCCATTGTATCATTAAAATGACTCCAGCAGTTTCTTTCTTAATGTTTGAAAGAGGGTAGTTATTTTCTAGGTAGTAGAATCCTTATCCAATAATACTCAAACCACTTGATATACCATGACGGATTAGTATCTGATGGTATCTGTACTGGTTCATTATTCCATTTATTTTGCAAATATCTCCTGTTGCATTAACAGAAAAAACACCTCCATACCATTATACTGATTCCACCTATATTTCATGGTTAGTGCTATGTACTGAGGTAAGTATCTTTCACCTTTCCTCCATCGGTCGTACGACCTACATTTTGTTTTGTTTGTTTTGGAATTTCGCACAAAGCTACTCGAGGGCTATCTGTGCTAGCCATCCCTAATTTAGCAGTGTAAGACTAGAGGGAAGGCAGCTAGTCATCACCACCCACCGCCAACTCTTGGGCTACTCTTTTACCAACAAATAGTGGGATTGACCGTCACATTATAACGCCCCCACGGCTGGGAGGGCGAGCATGTTTGGCGCGACTCTGGTGCGAACCCGCGACCCTCGGATTGCGAAGTGCACGCCTTAACGCGCTAGGCCTTGCCAGGCCGCCAAATTTTGAACCAAATATTTCAAAATTGGACTTATCCACTCATAAAGCCATTTACCAATCTATTTTCTAATTTACCTGTCTCAGTCTTATGATCTAGGGTGTACTTGACAGTTCTAGGAGAACATTTCAATTCTGAAGCAATTTGCTGGAGAGTCCAATCAGCACCACGTAAAATTTTTGGACGAACTCTCTGCTCTACTGACAATTCTCTAAGCTTTTTGGGCAATGAAAATAAAACTTAATATAACGTGTTAAACACTCTCTGTATGAAGGTTTATTTGTGGAGTGTTATTAAATTGATTTCTAACATACACCGGTACCATATGTTAGTTCCTTACTAGCTTCTTTCTATATAGTTAACACACTGCATTGGGCACCATGACAGTTATTTCAGATCTTAAATTTAATCAGTATGTTCATTCAAGCAAAACCCTTATGATATGTCCTTGGTACAAGTTTACGGAAATCTAAAGAATGACAAGTATTCTCATACTGGTTCATCGGTTGTCAACAGTAAAGTATTACCATGTTGTTTTAAGTATAAAATATTTGAGTTTTCTTACGTGGTGACATGGAAGAATTAGTCCCACAAAATGGACAGAATAACAAAATATTTTCTTGTCCTAACACTTTTGTGTTTGTGTTTACTTATAGCAAAGCCACATCGGACTATCTGTTGAGTCCATAGAGGGGAATCGAACCCCTGATTTTAGCATTGTAAATCCGTAGACTTACCACTGTAACAGCGGGGGACAACACTTTTGTTCAGTACTGTAATTGTATACTTATTAGATATGATTTTGGTTTGGTTTGTTGTAAATTTCGCGCAAATCTACTCGAGGGCTATCTGCACTAGCCATCCCTAATTTAGCAGTGCAAAAATAGAGGGAAGGCAAATCTTGGGCTACTCTTTTTATCAACGAATAGTGTGATTGACCGTCACATTATAACGCTTCCACAGCTGAAATGGCAAGCATGTTTGGTGTGACGGGGATTCGAACCCGCGACCCTCAGCTTAAGAATCGAGTGTCTTACCCACCTTGTTATGGCGAGCCTGTTAGATACATATACCTTAATCAAAAATGAGTGATATTGAGAAAAAAAGAAGACATAATGCGACTATTTTCACAAATGTATATTGAATTATCTATTTGTTTCATATATAAAATATTTGACGTTTTGCGTATTTTACAAATAGAATATTTGAGTTCGCTATGTGCTTTATATATAAAACCAGTAATTTCATCCTGTTATAAAGTTCTTTATACTGAATGTTGTAATAATAATATAGATGTAGCAATATGATGTAATGTGTAGAACCTACCTGTATGTTTAGACACCTAAACAGTCTGTAATGTTAATGTTAACTTGACACTGTTTCAAATTTTTTTGTTTTGTTTGTTTTGGAATTTCGCACAAAGCTACTCAAAGGGCTATCTGAGCTAGCCGTCCCTAATTTAGTAGTGTAAGACTAGAGGGAAAGCAGCTACTTGGGCTACTCTTTTACCAACGAATAGTGGGGTTGACCGCACATTATAACGCCCCCACGGCTGAAAGGGTGAGCATGTTTGGCGCGGTAGAGATGCGAACCCGCGAACCTCAGATTACGAGTCGCACGCCTTAACATGCTTGGCCATGCCGGGCCCACTCTTTCAAAACTGACTTTTAAATGATATTTTTTATAATGGAATTGTGAGAAGGCTTAAGAACTGTTTGATAATTTTGACTGATGGTAAAGATAGTTTGTACTGTTTATTATTTTATATCATATTAAAGAACATGATTGGTAATATTGCAACTTCCTAGGTAGGAAATACAAACAGGTAGTCATTTACAAAACTGTCACAGTTTCAAACAGTTGTACATAATTTTTTTTAGACTTTCTCACGGAATCATGTTCATGTGATACTTAGCTACAGATAAGCCTTAAAATCGGGCATACAGAACTATCTAAGTGAAGAATAAATCGAACACGGATGGTAGGGCAAAGCAAGTAAACCAAAGTTTAATTTAAAACAATAAAATTGTTTATTCAACACTAACACAGTATTCTGTTACCTAGGGGCACCTGGCGTTCGACTCACGAACTACTACTGATTGTGGGTTTGAATCCCACCATCAAACATGCTCGATTTTTTAGCCGTGGAAGTGTTTTAATGTGTCGATCAATTTTACTTTTCTTGGTAATGTTAACTAAATTCTTTCCTATGCATTTATCAGAAGCTTATGTTTTTGTTTAGTATTAAGAGGTCTATTAACCCACAAGGACCCTGCTATGGGACAGTGAGGCAGGTCCATGTTGGAGAAATTAGAATTCAATGAGTAAGTGCATCATCAAATAACTGGCCTGCACTTCAGGGGGACCGATGGAGAGAGGTCCAAGCTGCAAAAGAGACAGGAGAAGACGTAGATTTATTAATACGTGTATCCTTGGAGGGCAGAAGACTCTTCACATGATGAGAGAAAGTCTTTATAAGAGAATCAGACAGATTTGTCTGCACCTCCTCTGTACCAGTAGAGTGGAGTACAGCAGCATACATCAGAGGTGGAAGAGGAAACAACAGTTTATGTGTTTCTGGATAAGAAATGTTGTTTATGGTCTTCAAAAAATACACCCCTTTTTCCTTTGCTAATTCAGGGCAAGGACGAAAACATGGAGGGTGGGAACCATTACAGTTAGAGCAATGTGGCTCCGATTGACACTCATAGCTGTTGTGGCCTTAGCCTCCAGAACGAGCACGTGTCAAAGAATTACAACAAGATTTCTTAGAATTTCTGAACTTTAGCATTGGAAACATGTGACAGATAATTTTATAGCAATTTAAACGGCAACATCAGCACATTTGTAATCCAAATTGTTCAATTTTTACAAATGGAGACAGGCCGAAACACCTTGGCTGGAGAAACAAGTGAGGATCTCCAATTCAGGAATGTTAAGTAAATTTTTCTTCATGATCACTCCTCTTGAGGAATTCAGATTAGCATGGAAGTAACCTTGAAAAGCATATTCCCAATGGACTTCGATTTCATGAGGAGTGTGCTATCTTGTGTTTAAGATATTTCAAATGAGATCTCCTCATATTGTAGCTTTTTGACAAACTCAGAAGAACTAATCAGCTCCTTTGGTTACTTCTGAATGAAAAGGGGAGCCATTTGTCCTTATGATTGATCGTTTACTCATGAATTATTAAAAACAAATGTTGAATGAAAAATGGAACCATTAATATCAAGTTTAAAGCATTCCTTAGCAAAATTCAAAGTATATATGCTAGAAAATAAGGAGAAAAAAAAACCTAAATTTTATGAACAACCACAGGGCCACAACAAAGTATAAGAGAGCCCACAGAGTAACTACAGTTCAAACCATCTGTACAAACAGGAGCAGAAAAATGCTTCAGAAAATGCTCAGCAAAGAAAGGGTGTTACTTCTAATAAAGAGTATCCACCTTCTTCAAATGGCACAAAGAAAAGTCACAGATCAGGATAGTAATTAGCCTCAGAGGGACAAGCCGACAGCACCGTCATCTAATAACAGCCACAACTGATTGTAATAGCACTGATTTTCACATTGAAAAGCATGACACTCAAGATACAGCCCTCAGTCCAAGATTCCTTTTGGCTTTGACTTTGGACCTGCGAAGCATGAGCATGGACCCACTAAACACCAATGCAATTAGAAAGAGTGGAATACCCACAAAAGATATTCCAGGCCTGTTTCAGAGTCTTTCATGTCTGCTAGCAGGCAGGAAACCACCATGGAAAACAAGTTGAGGTTCTGAGTGTATAACAAACAGCTGCTAAAATGATACAATTAGCTGTTGTCTCCACCTAATCATTAATAGCTGGAAGATTAAAAACAGCAGGACCAGTTCTGGGCCATCTTACATAGTGGCACTCAGGTTGGATGACACTGAGTCATTGATGTCAAAATGACAGGAATATTATCATTGTCCAGTGTCACTGTAAACCTTCCAAGAAAAAAAGAGAAACAGAAAAATGAAAGGGAACAGACAGATAGATCATTAGCAGTAAAAGACTGACTAGATGCATGAAAACAGATAAAAGAACCACCACTGATTAAGAGACAAGTTATGATCTAAGAGTTTATGCTAAATGGAACAACTCCTACCATCAATATTAGCACCACCCCAAAGAAGACTGTGTCAAGTCTCCCAAGACAAAAAAGAAAGGTAGCCACAGTTCTATAACAGCATCAAAGTTGACTAGTTTTAAGTTCCTCCATGATATAAGTAGAGAAAACAACCAGTGATGGTACAACACAAGAAGATATTGATAGCTACAGCCTCCAAGTGTATACTGAGTGGCACATACAAGGTGGGTTTTTTGCTCGTCAACCAGCAATGCCATCCCTCTACGAACTTATCCATCACACAACCTGTTATTTCAACACAAAGAAAACTGCCAAAAGGTGACAGTATCAGCAGGTTTTAGAAATGCTTCCTGTAAAGAAAGAGACTTAAGGTGACAGGAATCACTCAAAGCTTTAATTTCATCCAAATTAGAACAAAAACCTTGAAAGTGTCACTGTATGAAATTATCCATTTTTAATTAGATGGAGGAGTATTGGGTGAAGAACTCTTCACCCTTCTTCACTCTTCTGCTTGCAACCACATTGCTTTTTTGTAGTAGGAGGTCTCTTGACCTCCTTGTAACCTAGAGTTATTTATGCATATCTCTGTCAGTAGAAGCAGATTCAAGTGACAAAGAGTGTGAATGAATAATTGTTCTGCATCTGGTTAAGTAATGTTGTTTACAATACAAAAAATGTTGTACCTCTTTCACCTACAAAAGGCAAGAATGGAAAAGAGGGATAAAAAACACCATGATGCAGTGAGGGTCAAGTTGACAACTGTATGTATCAAGATCTTTGCAAGCACAACAGGCACACAACAAAGAATTATGACAAGATTATAACTTTGTATGTTCACACCTTTGACACTGGAAACATCTGAGAAGGTTAGGAACATATGACTATATTTTCTAGTAGTAGAAATATCCTCTCATGATAGAAGCATGATGATGTAGTGATGTAAATGTCAAAATTAGAACACTGGTCAGTTACATAATTCTGTCCTCAAAAGTGGAGATGTGTTGTAAAGCAGAAATTCCTTTGCTAGAGAAACCAGTGAGTATCTCCAACTCTAAATTTTTTTTTAATAGCTCTCTCAACAATAACCCTTCATGAAGAGTTCAAAATAGCATGGGGATAACCTCAATAGGAATTTTGACTTCACAAGGAGTTTGCTAAGGTGTGGCATAAATGTTTCAATCAAGATGTCTCCAGAATTTCTTGTCTGACTTGAGAGGGACAGCAAATCCCTCTAATCTATTCTGGGCAAAAACATGTGACATTTGCCCTAAGGATTTGACAGTATAGGAATGTAAACTTAGAAACATAGGTACAGGAATTGACTTTGATGGTGACTGTGTGCCTACAGTGAAGTTATAATTTATTAAGCTTCTGTAGTAAATAATCATTTTCTTTGAAACAAACATGGATTTTTAACGCGATAAAACGGGCAATTTTTAAATACTCTATAACTTTTTATTTTCTATTTACATAGATTTTATTTTAATTTTTTTATCGATGTGAAGTTTGTGAAAATTCGGACAAGAAAACGTAAATCGAGTTCCACTCTGTCTTATTAGTGAAGAAAATCGTCCGATCATGGACATTCTTCTATTGCTGTCTTGCATCTGGCTTTCTAATTCAGTTAAACACCAGTCAAAAAATTCTTGTGGATCTAAATATGTTTCAGGAACTTACTTTTCTCAATTTTTCTATCTACTGTAGTTCTCGGAACACTCTGATTCTGATGATTTCATTTCGTGAAACAAATCCCGCAGCTCTATGAAGTAAGGTGGTCTCATTGATTTATATTTCTTAAATTTGTCGTAACGTCTACAACGTGAAGGTACCTTCTTCCTTTCAGTTAACAGAGTTTCTGATATATATGAGATAATTGGTTGATATTTATGAGTCTGTGTTGGTATAAAATATTTTGTATGTGATCCTTCAAGACTCGTCGTCATGTTTGTTATCTTATTTGAGGCATTACTATTTTGGATGTCCTTCTTATTGGTAAAAACATTGGCCTTTGTTTCTTTCTAAAAATAACAAGAATCAAGATAGGTTGATGTTAGTTATCATTATATATAAATTACCTCTTGGAAATTGATACAATGAAACTACCGATAACTGGGCTATAACAATTTAGTGGATATCAATTAAAATACGTTTTCGAACAACACTTTTATTGAAGTATCCAAATTTTGAGCAAACTAATTGACTCTATAAATTTATTTCTAATAAGTAAAAAGGGAAGGGAATGTTTATCTTATGCATATCAAAATATTTACAACTTTACTTCGGGGAAAAACTCTGTAGAAAGTATCATATTTCTCTAGTACTAAACAGAACAAAATGTGAACAATTACTAACAAGCGTTATTAGAAATTTGAGAATTTCAAAAATAATCAAACTAAAAAAGAAATTGAAATAAAAAACGTTGGTACTAACAACTATACTTTTGAGAATGATAAATTGCGTGATGTATATTTTAATTTTGTTGCTGCAATTATCGAGAATTTCACTCAACGTTGTTTTTGTTGGTTTTCTTTATCAGAAAACTGAAAACGGACTATTTGTGTCTGCTCACCAAGAGCATTAATACCAGACTATTAGAATTATAAGTATTCGGTCTTATTACTGGGCTCCACCAGTTGTCCTTAATCTATGGGTGCCTTTGTATTTAAAATTCGAATATTTTAATATTTGTTTGAAAGCAGTTTAACATCGAGATGGCGCTGCGAAATTCATCAACATCGATTTGAACTAAAGCGCAAGAAGAATTCAAACACGATAATAATGATGCTTTATAAAAAGTAAAATAAAATACATTTTTAACTCTATGTGATGCGTAAATGAGTCCAGTGTTTTTAATTAGAAAGTTTCTAGCTAGCATAAATGTAAACTTGTTAGAGAATTTCTGCTGTTTAAAATTTTGACATGACGAAAGGGGTGTTTGAACATCAGATCAGATACATCAAAGTTCTACAGTTATCCAAGCAAAGAAAATTTTGCTAATGCCGGTTTGTTAAACAGCAAAAGAAAATAAGCAAATATAAATGTCCCGGCATGGCCAGGTATTTAAGGCGCTCGGCTCGTAATCCGAAGGTCGTGGGTTCGAATCCCCGTCACACCGAACATGATCGCCCTTTCAGCCGTGGGAGCATGATAATGTGACGGTCAATCCCACTATTCGTTGGCAAAAGAATAGCTCAAGAATTGGCGGTGGGTGGTGATGACTAGCTGCCTCCTCTCTAGTCTTACACAACTAAATTAGCAATTGTAGTATGTGAAGGATGGAAATCCTCACATTATACATCATACGTATATATGTCTCTTTACTACTAAATGGAATGAGTGAGAGCCAACTTTACGAGGTAATGACTCATAAAAAGAGTCATGCAGTACAAATCTATAGAATAAACATTTATTAAAGGTTTGGAGACGGCCTGAATGGTAATCAAGAAAATATTATTATATACCAGCGCAAGTACTAGTCCCCTGGACGAAATTTACGTAAATTCATGATTAATAAAAAGTTATCTAACGACATGAAGAATTGTTTCCCTTATATGTGACCAGATCAATGAAAACCATGAGATAAAATACTGATAAAACGCCTTCCTTTCCCCGTAGCGGGCTTAGAACTATAATTTGAAACAGCTTCAATTCAAGTGGAACCGTTTTAAAATGGCCATATTAGAAGCATCTTTGATATATTTTCCCAAATGTTAATACAGTAGAAAATATGTAATTTTTACAATTTTGTTGTTCATACATTTCACTTCATACTTTGAGTACATAGATTAACAAGAATATCAGGTTATACTTTTGTTGCTAAGCGACATGGCATAAAGTTGTTGTTGTATACCTATATCAAGTTAAGATTCATCCGTAACTGTGTCAATAGCGCAATAACTGTGAAAACACGACTCATAAACAGAGTCAATAGAGTACAACAATTTCGAAAATATTTTGAGATGGCTGCAATGATAAAGAAGAAACCTGTATTATATATATATATCTACACACAACGTCTCTAGAAGTTAGTTATCAAGTATCCATTTAAACCGACTACAATTTCCTTCTAAAAATCGATACCGCACCATTAAATTGAAACGTTTCTTATAAGGTGGAAGATTAGAGTGTAAAGTTTATAGCCTTAATACGTTATATTTATAACGGTGTCTAAACTTCACGCAGAACACCAGCATAAAAATGTATAGAAAGTAAGTAAATATATGTGACTGAAGGTATATTACATTCTTGTTATGTTCGTCTATTTGTGCTCTACCCACCACGGCTATCGATAGCCGGTTTCTAGCGTTGTAAGTCCCAGACACTCGGTATGAAAGAGTGAAATATGATGACATTTCCCGTTATCACAATACTTACTTCAGGAAGATGAAAATTCTGGACTTTTTTGGCCCTCTTCTCTTTCACACTTTTACATTTTCTCTTCTCGTTTCTATTAACAGACTGATCTTCATCTTTTTGTGCTATAAGTGAATATTTAATTTTTTTTTCTGTCATCTTTATTTGCATGGCCTTCTGTGTTCACTGATTTTACTGTTTTACATCCACAACAATTGCACTTCCAAATAATGACACTACAAAAGAAAAGCGCTAATAAATAACATAGATGATTTAATTTGACTCTTATTTGTACATCAGTGTTATGTCAATTAAAAATGGAATATAAGTATAATCTAGAAATTATAATATTTAACAACGACAGCCACAGGGACGTTTTCTCCCAGTGGAACGTCAGTAAGTATATGAACATATAACACTAAAATAGGCGGGTTCAGAATAAAATGTTATAGCTTAAGAGGGATAATTTAGTAATTATTATGCTCGCTAATAAATTTCAATTTTAAGATCATATTGAAATAAACTAGAAATCATTAATTAGTTAAAGAACCCTTTTGAGTGAAAATGCCTTTTATATTTATCTCGAGTGTTTTCCAAGTACTCTAATTGTAATAGTTTAGGTTGCCCATATTTTACACGTTTCAGTTTCAAGTATTTCTACTGACACACACAGTACCTTGTTGTATTTACATATAAAAAACAGGTTGAACAATAACATACTTACAAGGAATGTTTTTCATCAGAAGAACTTGTAATATTGTAATAAGTGATCCACAATTTAAGCTTTAACTTAATCTCCACACTTAAAATACACTTTCTTGTAAACTAATGATGCTAATTTCCCCTTATATATTTCTTATTAATGCAAGCGTTTGTAACCTTTTGATTATTTATCATTCTAATTAAAAGAAAGTAACTAATATACTCTTCAAAAAAATAAACGCAAAAGACAAAATTTGAGACATATTGTTAACAAGTTTATTCCGGTTAGTTGTGTATGACATGTGTGAAACTTTGCACGTTCACTGCTGAACATCCAAAGTCTGTAAAGGCGAAGTCCATGCTCACTAGTTGACGTTTATCGTCACTCAACGTCAATAACAAGTATGTCCCCTGTGAGCATCAATAACTGCTTGGCATCTCCTGCCCATGGAAGCTATGAGATGACGAATCACATCCTGTGGAATGGCTGTCCACTCAGCCTGCAAAGCTGCTGCAAGCTGAGGTAGAATCTGCGGTTGAGGTTGTCGCCGTCGCAGACGTCGGTCCAACTCGTCCCAAAGATGTTCGATGGGGTTTAAATCTGATTATCTGGAGAGCCAGGAAAGAACGTTGATGTTGTGGTGCCTCAAGAAGACAGTGGTGAATCGGGCTGTGTGAGGCCGGGCGTTGTCATGTTGAAAAACGTTGTTGACGTTCACCATGATGGGTTGCACATGGAGCCTAATAATCTCGTCGACGGCTGCTTACGGTCTGATCGGAACTCCTACGCAGCCCTGGTATGGTTGAGGCAGTAGACGTTGCAGTGGTGGTCCTATCCCGAAGGTGACGTAACCGGATGTTGCGATCTTGTGCGGGCATGGTCACACGAGGTCTGCCAGATCGTGGACGGTCACAAGTTGATGCATGTTGTTGGTGACGATTCCATAGCCTTGTGATGGTGCTTGGGTGGACATTCACAGCTCTGGCAACATCCGATCGAGATTCGCCTGCTTCCAAGTGACCAATGGCGTTGTTGCGTTGTGGTTCAGTCAGTCTTGGCGTAACTGTATTGCGTGTCGGTGGCTTAACACTGAGCTATGGAAACCGAGAACCCGTCACTTTTATAGGGATTTTGCACATGTTGCACTTGCAGAACATGCAGATCTCTCAAACAAATTTATTGGACACGAATGTGTTTTGGCGAAAATTCCGATGTTTTCCTCCGTTTTCAAAGTGCACAACTTGTATTGTCATTTTGGGCTGACAATCAGTGCCTTAACACGTGTAACATCACATTCTCTGAGCTTGTAACGTTATTACATATATTTCTCTTTAAAATAACAAAAAATATCCCTTTTGCATTTCTTTTTCTGAAGAGTATATTTTTTTTATTTCTCAGCCCATTTAAATTCATTATTAAGTATATACACACATGGTTCAACTATTAATAACATAGAAATTATATTAAGATCTTGACAACAAAACATAAAAAAATACTCTTTTGTTCTTGCCTTTAAGAAATTAACAAAAGTGGTATTCCTACTGCAGCAGTTACCAATGGAATCGGATGTTCTAACATGGATGGTGCTGAAATGGAAAAATACAAGTTAAAAAGAAAGTTAGTTAAGTGCAATTTGTTTTTGTTATGTGATAGTATTGGAGGAGGCTACGTTTCATTTGGTATACTTACAGTGAAAATAACAAGATAACCACAGCGTTCTGAGTTACTGGAATCGAAGAAGTTCCACTCTTTATTCAAACACGTATAAGTTTAATGCACATGGATAAAACAGTACGGGTAAAGAAGTGTGAAGTATCACTTTAGATTTACTTTGTTCCTTGATAATCCAAGTAAAGATTATCATATCTTATGACAACCAAATACACTGACTGTGTTTTCATATCAAATCAGGATGATCATTTGATGCGTCACGTGTCTGACCACCATTACAGCAGATATATACATTCGTAACAAGACAAAAGGCAAAAGTAACGAGTTCTCAGACTTCCAAGGATGTATGATTGTCGACACTGACTTACTCGCAATTTGTGAACTGAATACTGTTTATATGTTTCACTATTCAAAGAGATCTGTAATCAGTGTCTAAAAGAACTACAAACGAAAGAGAATATATTGAAAAACTATCGGTAACAATTCAAAGGTAAAGTACATGGACGGACCTTTTGTTGTAAACAAATCTAAAACTCTGCTCTAGTCAACCAGTTTTTCTAAAATAGTCAAGGTTTAAATAATACAACAATACAAGGAGGAAGAAAATACTTATGGCATACAATTACAGGTCCAAAAACTTACTTCAGACAACAGAAAAGCTCAAACTGTGAACAGTGAATTAGTGGGAATGATAGTGAATCATGTTTTACCTGAGTTGCTATGAGTGGTGAAATGGTAAGAGATTTATTATTTAGAATAGAAAATAATGTCCACAATGTACTGGAATATTATAAGAGATCGGGTCTTCACACATTACTACATTTTTTACCTTCATGAATAAGGAATTGAAGAAATTTAATGGGAAGAAAGAACAACACGCGTCAACACAAACATTGTCACTGTAATATTTTTCCATCACGACATTTTGTCACCAACCTTTCCACACATATTGCCTCACGTTAAAGGTACGTTTTACGTAATCTTATATGTAGCATAACTTACTTTTCCTTGGAGAAGGAACGTATGTTTCTTCCTCCGTTCCTGGTTGACTTGGATCTAAAAAAAAAGCTTGAAATGTAAACAATGTTAACTTTGGCAATTAAAAATAAAATAATGGAAGAAGTATATAATAACTAATTTACTGCTTAGTTTGTTCAAAACAGTTTTTCCTTTTTCGATTTATTTAAAAATTAGAATTCACAAATACTGATCACACATATAAACGCTTGGAAGGAAAGCACAACTTACAACACAGGTTATTTCTCAGTATGAGTCCTTCAGGACATTGGTAGTTTTCACTAGGTTGTACGCATGCTAAAATAAAGTATAAGATGGTTCGTAGTTCAAGTATTGTTGACGTAAGAAATAATATTTTGCACTGTTTGTTTGGAATTTAGCATAAAACTACATCATGGGCTATCTATGCTCTACCCATCACGGATATCGAAACCCGGTTTCTAGCATTGGAAGCACGCAGACATTTTGCTAGTGAAATTTTTGACCTGATATGAGACTTTAGGCTCATAACAAATTATTAACTACTTTCTTCGTGAAAGCTCATAAATTGGAAATCCTGTAAGGTATAAACAAAATCTAACAAATTTAGTTGATGGCTTATCTTGCTCTTTATCTATTGTATCGTAAGTCACAGGAGGTTTCAACTCAATGTATTTTCATAATTAATGATAAATAAGGATTTACAATGTTAAAATTAAGGGTTCGATTTCCCCTCGGTAGGTTTTTTTGTTTGTTTTTTGGAATTTCGCACAAAGCTACTCGAGGGCTATCTGTGCTAGCCGTCCCTAATTTAGCAGTGTAAGACTAGAGGGAAGGCAGCTAGTCATCACCACCCACCGCCAACTCTTGGGCTACTCTTTTAGCAACGAATAGTGGGATTGACCGTCACATTATAACGCCCCCACGGCTGGGAGGGCGAGCATGTTTAGCGCGACGCGGGCCCGAACCCGCGACCCTCGGATTACGAGTCGCACGCCTTACGCGTTCGGCCATGCCAGGCTTCCTCGGTAGGTACAGTGGATATCCCTTTGTAGCTTTGCTATATGAAAAACGCAAATTTTGGTAATTAAATGCCCAGCATGGCCAGGTGTGTTAAGGTATTCGACTCGTAATCTGAGGGTCGCAGGTTCGAATCCCCATCACACCAAACATGCTCGCCCTTTCAGCCGTGGGGGTGTTATAACGTAACAGTCAATCCCACTATTCGTTGATAAAAGAGTAGCCCAAGAGTCAGCGGTAGGTGGTGATGACTAGCTGCCTTCCCTCTAGTCTTACACTGCTAAATTAGGGACGGCTAACGCAGATAGTCCTCCTGTAGTTTTGCGCAGAATTCAAAAACAAACAAACAATCAATCGTAATTTTAAAAAAATATTACATGACTGGACGGAAAATAAAGTGAAGCGTGAGAAAGAACATAAACCAAAAAAATTAAAATTATTTTCGAAATCATGTGTTTATTCTGCTTTACGGAATAGCTAGTAAACAACACGCAGTGCTGTATTTATTCTAGAAGTTTGTCTTTTTCATTAATATGTGACGTGTTTAATATTAACTTCCAACATATGAAGATGTCTACCCAGATCAGAATTAAAGATATGCTCAGTAACAGATATAGTTAATAAAATAAGCTCTTCAAACTTTTTTATTTCAAATGATAAGAATGTATTGTTTCATCGCTTGGATGTGAAAAGTGGTTAAACAATGTCTTTGAATACGAGAACTTGGCTGTGTGTTTGTAACAAAAGAAACATTTTTCTACTATAACACTGTAGCATTTTGTAATTTCAATATTTTCACAGACGATTAAAGAAATCATTCAACACTTTTGATTTTTTAAAATTATTTGTTCTATTACTTGTAAAGAAAACAACAAAACCTTTCTAATTTCTAACATAAGGTTATCTCGTTTTCTGACTTCACGGAATGTCTAATTTCATTAATTGTGTAATGCTATTGATAAAAATTTATTCATATCTATGTATGTATTTAGTTATTGGATATAATAATAATAAACCAAAAATTATTTCGTAATGATAAATTTATATCTGCAGACAAGTTTGATTTTCAACATTTTAACACCTCAGGCTTAACGCGGAAACAATGACGGTGAGCTGTATGAAGGTAGTTGGAAAGATGATTTCATGGATTTTGGAAAATTAATGTACAATCATTAAATACATATCGAACTTATAACACTTTACATAAATTGCAGTAAAAATGGATGGAATCCGATTCATAATTTAAAGTTTTTTTTAACTTCTAAACACTACCAAAATCGATTCTTATAAGCATTTACCTTCCAAGAAATGAGTGATGAAAATTGGTTTGTGTGCTTTTATCTCCCAGTTTCTTGAGTATTCAATAACGCACTTATAAACACCGGTATCAGAAAAATCAAATTTATAAATCATTAAATCACCCGTGGCTTTGTTTACCCGAATTTTATCATCATCTGTTGCTATTCCACCGTATGGGCCAAACCAATAATACTTGAAAACATCAAAGGTATAACTTTTGACCCTATAGCTGTCAGGGACACACGGAATCACTTGTGGGGCGCCAAGTATAATACTTTCAGGTTTAAGTTTTATGTGTCCAGGCATTGCGATTATTACAGCATATAATGCTATGAAAATTAATGTTTTCAAAAAGAACTTCATCATCTCTATATCTTAAAGTTTGCTTGCAGTAGTAACTGGAACGTTTTATAAAATGTCTCCTAATTTTCTGTGTTGCTAAGACACTGTTTCATTGTTAATAATTATAAATATTGTAAGCGCGTGTGTTTATAATGCTTAGAGGCAACAAAGATAAACCACAAACAATATATCATAAAAGTTACGGAGTAACGGATTAAACGCTAAAAGCTGACAAAGTACAGAAACTAAAAGGTGTAAAATTTATGATGAGGCTACAGAAACCACAATTCCATTTTTAAACAGCTTTGATTTGAAGTTAAAATATACAAATTCAAAAATGTGTGAAAAAAACTTCTAATATTTACGTTATTTTTATTACAAAATAAGATATTGTTGTTTCACAATAATACTTGCTAAATAATCACAATTATTGTGAAAATAGTTTAAACAACTCGCCTGGCAGGTAAATTACGTAACTTAAAAACAAACAAAAACAAAAATGGACTATGTGACAAATTATAGTTTGTTTCTTCTAAACAACACTTTAGGCAAAAGTCCTTCGTCTGTTACAAGTGTATCATACAAGGTTCCATATACAATAGTCATTCAGTTCAACAGCAAAACATTGGCTTGAATTATAGTGCATAAAACTACAAATTTTGGAGTTATTTTTTTCGCGTATTACAGAGTACGATTATATGGAATCTTATAGTATAGTACTACATTTATTATTTATATACTGGTACAAATATTTATGAAGGTATTCAGTTCCGCTTCTATTAAAACCAGTTGTGTGTTTGCTGATGAGTCCTAAAATTTTTAATTTGTTGTGACTAATTTAATCTCTCTTTAAGTTGTTCCTATCGTCGTTGGTTTAGCGTAAAGCTACAGAATGGGCTTTACACTCTCTGAATAGGAAATCAAAACCAAGATTTTATGGTTGTGACTTTGTCAACTTACTGTTTACCTACTTGAGGAACCTATATCAATAATGAGTTATCGAATATGTTAACTTCAAATTTACCTGACTGCATTAAACTTCCACATGGGTAAATACGTTATATAAAAACAAATTTGAATACGTAAGCCAGCTCACAACGTCTGAGAAAATTTCAATTTACTTCAGGCAACTGGAAAGAAATCCTATACCCTACGTCCCACTTCTTTATTATAGTAAAATTACAGAACATGACGTCAGAGTGACATGTTTTGATACGTTTTAATCACTTTCATTTATGATAAGTATACAGAGGTAAAAGTCATTTTACTACGCCTATGTTTATATATTATATCAAAAACTGATTTGCATTATAACGGACTGTTTCTATGTGATAACGTAGGCAGTTTTTAACTACTACACAGAGGAAGATACTGCTTGGGCAAAGGTTTAAAAACACATTAAAATTAGGTCATACAAATAATATTTTACCACTATTCGTTGGTAAAATAGTAGCCCAAGAGTTGGCGGTGGGTGGTGATGACTAGCTGCTTTCCCTCTAGTCTTACACTGCTAAATTTGGGACTGCTAGCGCAGATAACCCTCGTGTAGTTTTGCGCGAAATTCCAAACCAAACAAACAAAAACAAACAATTTATATAATTTTTAATACATCACATATATAAATACACAGAAAATATGATTAATAAAAAACAACATTAGAGGAGACGTCTATGAAGAATAACTAAAAAATGGTGTTTAAACGAAGATCTTTGTAATGTTCAGGTACAGTTTCAAACGTTCTTTCGATTACGATATGGTAAGATTGTCAGGAATATCCTGTTAATTTTTATTATTAATTTGTTCACTTCTGTAATGTCTTCCTGTTTGACGTTCACGCCATCTACTCCTAAATTTTCATCTCCTGTTTTCTTCAATCCAGGTTGTAAAGTTATGGTGTTAAGGTCTCTCATTTGAGACACGAAGATTCCTGAAACTATCAAAATGATCACGTTTTAGATCTCTTTAACTAATTTAAATCTTTCTTAAATCAATATATCTTACTTTCATTAATAATTCGACAGTTTTTTTTAAGAATAATATACAAGATACTTAGAAGCTGATTAATAGCTGTCTTTATACTTTTTACCCTGAAACAAATTCAAGTATGTATGTTGCTTTTGACATGTGACCATTTTTATCACAACTGATGTAATCAGACTTAACTATTCATTTACTATTTTGTTTTTTGTTTGCACGTTTTTTCTTCTTACTGAACTGAATCAACTTTAAATTTATAATTATAGTGCGTATAACATTTAGAGGTTTCTAAACTTTAAAATAAAAAAGTTATGATTATAATACCATCCTGGTCTTAACAGTGTATTTTTGTATTTAGGAACGTGTGTTCAAAATTATAGCCACTTGTATGTTGATTTAAAGCTTCTAAAATTGTAAAAAATGATTTTATTATACCTATTTTAATAGGTTATTTCAGCATTTCGTTCTGTTATGAATTCAAATGTATCATAATTTGGCTGTTATTAGTTACATAGATTGGATCTGTGTAAAGATTTTGAAGTATATTCATGAATCAAGTTATGTTTTCCAAACTCTTAAGGTACATGACATTTGGAATGTGTACTACACAATTTAAAACTAGGCTTTTGGATAGTGTGGCAAGTTTAAGATCAGTTTCAAATTAGTTTTGATACACGACTAAAGATACAGGTGTGTAAGAACAAATGTTAGAAATATGTTCAAGTCTGTCTTTTAGCTGAGTTTCAGGGTTAATTAAATCTAAATTGTGAAAGATTATGATTAAAATATTCATACTTAACACTTCAGATTAAGACAGTTTTTGTTTTCAAGAGCTGTAAGAAACATGTAGATGTACTGTGATCAGTTGAACCTCCAATTTTGGATGTGTTTTGAAAATCTTTTTCTCTTGTTAGGTGGAACCCCTGAGAGTACACCATAAATATTTTGAAAAGTATTTGTCTTCAACATAGATGCAACTCTGAAGAAACAATTACTTGCAAGTGCCTCAGTGTTTTAGGTTTTATGCAACCTAGTACATTATTTTGGGACCAACTATTGAGTTTATAGGAATCCATAGACCCACCATACTTCCAGTGTTTTATGGCCACTTAACACTGATGTATTTCAATAGCCTTTTACATATCCTTTGATATTTTTCTCTTCTCCTTTCTCACATTAAGTCGCATGATAGTTCTAGCTCAAAAGCTATGACATAGGACATTTCTCATATCTATGATTAAAATTTTAACTACAAAATGAAATTCAGATAAATTCTTATCTCTATCACAGTCTTCTCCTGTATGAAAGATTTGTACCTTTTACACAGGAAATGTCTGTCATACTCTGCTCTCTTGGATCTCAATTTTCTCATACTTGCCTTCTCATGAGTGATTGCCATCATTTGGTTATTGATCAATTGAGAACTACATTTATCAAATACATAAAAAACCAGTTGTCTATGTTCTAGTAAGTAGTTGTACAGAAAAAAAGTTTTGGTTGTGGGATCTAGTCAGTTGTTCAAAATGAGTGATATTGGCTAATGGCTTGAGTGGCTTTGACAGAACAAAAAGCGAGCAAGTTTTGTGACAATATTTTGTTCATCTGGATAAGTGAAATAATTGGAAATGATAATTTTGATTAGTTTCCTGATAATTGATATAACTGAAATTTCTATTAACTGAATGTTGGAATAATAAAATCAGTAATAATTGGAAATACTAATTTTAAGTTCACCTGCCAATCAGTGTAGGAGCATGAGAGAGAGATCAACAAACACAAATAGGTCAGTAACTTTGTAGTTCATCATGAGACTAGTTAAAATGTTTTTGTATAAGTGTTTATTTAAAGACTATTTTCATGTGATGTTAACTTGAATTTATTATTAATATTTCACTCTTCTATTTGCTCTACCACCATTAAGTGCTTTCATTTATAAATCTTCCAATATTGTTAGTGTAAGTTTTTCATTTTCTGTTTCCAATCATTTACACAAATACATACACAATGTTATTTCACAATTTGTATCATATTCTTAGAAAAGTGTACCAGTTCACTTCTTGAATACTGGATTATAATCTCTGTGTGGAACAGACACGGTAGTGATAGCAGAAGAGCAGACGGACTTTTCTGTGGTGTCAGCGAGTTCATTCCAGTAAATACCAACGTGGCCTGGTATCCAGAAAAAACTGGATAGAAATGGAAGATGAAGAGAAACGGGCCAGTCAGGTTTGAATATTGATGAGAACATGGTGAGAACTAACATGAAGTGATTCCAGCACCAATAGAGAGCTAAGAGAGTCGGTATAAATAGTACAATTAGTGTACAGTATAGCCTCTATGTGATACAGGGCAAGAGAAATGGTGTAGAACTCAGCAGTGAACACAGAAACTGCAGAAACCACAATCAATCCTGGCAGAGCCCACAATCATCTGATTTTGAACCATTCTTATAAATAGGAATGGAAAGATTGTTCCGAAGATGTTCAGCAAACAGAAGACAGAACTTCCAGTCAGGAGTAACTGCTTTCCTCAGATGGCTCAAAGAAAGGTCACAGGTGAGGATGGTGATAAGCCATGGTGGGACTGACTGACCAGTGGAGACAGCAATGTTTTCTAAGGACAGGCTCAATTCAGCCACCAGTGCTTGGACAGGAAGACCAAAAGGAAGCATGGCAGACCATCTATTCTGAAAAAAAAACACTGCACACCAAGGAAGAAAGACACACCCCCAGAGGGGGGATACTGTGGTGTGGATCAAAGTTTTGAAGTATAAAGTAAAGAAAGTTGAAAACAGCAGAGATGAAGAGGAGGTGTGTGAGACTCAGTGTACAAACTCTGGACTGGAGAAGTGTGGAAAATCCCCCTGCACAGCTGAAGCCACAGATGGTGAATGGGGTCCAACAATTTTAACTCTGAGGACCTGGCAGAACCTTAGACCACTTTGTAATGAATGAGGGGTAGCTCCAAAAACAAACCACCTCCAAGATCTGTGATAGCCAGCCCTTACGATGGGGAAAAAAACCAAGAAAGGTTTAACATTTTCCTTACTTGAAAATGTATTTCCAACAGATATATCTCTACACATACAATAGTTATTTCTCATGCACCCACTGTTGAGAACTTGCACACACAATCTTGAACTATGTTCCACCTAAATCACATTTTAATGTGAGCTTCACTAGAACATGAGGTAATCATCATTTAAAAATAACCACCTGCCAATAAAAGAGCAACATATAATCGATCTACAGTAGATTCCCATCAACACTTGCATTCACTATTAACTTCATTCATAGATGAGACAGGAATAATGTAAACCAATAATGTAGAGAAAAGGTTGGGAAGGTGTTCAGTGAAGTATGTATCTGAAACACATTCTCAAGCAAGGAAAATACTATCTTCTGAAATAATTTAATTAATTCTCTTCACACAGTAGCCAGAATTCTACATTCACACAGTGGAGAGGCCTATGCAAAGGAGAAAACCTAAATGAGTTCCCTTCTCCAAATGCAGTAGAAAGGAAAAGCCCACAGAACATCACACCTGTTAGTGAGGGCATACTATGATAGAAGGGCAACACTTGTGGGACAGTGCTTTCTTCTAAGGCAGGGTTTACTTTTTTTCTAGACGGAAGTACGAAAGGAGGAAAACAAAGATTAGCTAATTTTTCTCAGGGGTAGGTAGAAAATTATATGATCAACTGATCTTTTCACACAACAGATTGGATGAACATAAAATGTAGTACATATTAGCTCAATGATCAAACATACATTTTGGTATGTTTTCTACTGTGCAATTTAATCACTATACATACAGGAGACTAAGGTCCCTTCCTGATTCCAAAGGAGAACACTTTAGCCCATCCTGATGACAAAAACCAGTGGAAAATCAGTCCTATGGGTGACCTGTACTATAATAACATGGATACTTCTGCCCTACTTCCTAATGCATTGTGCTGACCACTCTGACTTTTTCTGGAGGGATTCAATAACTGCAAAGAAACTCTCCCAGTTAACCACCCTAGTAGTTATATATAATATGGGAATGGTGAAGGTCTCTTGTTCTCTTTTACACCATGGTGAGCAAAAGATGTTGAGGATAATCCATAAAAGTACCTGGACTCAGATTTAACCACTGTAACAGTCTTTTACTGGAAAAAGTACAACAGAATATCATGAAATCTATTTTATAAAGCCAGCATACATAAGCTATGAAAGTGAACAGGCACTTCCTTGGTACTAGATTTTTTCAATGTACTCCTTGGCAAGCACAGTCTAGATGAGGGATTAGCATTTTTTTACTTGAAATATCCACATGCCTCCCAGATCCACATAGCATTAGCATGCTGATTGTACTTTGCACAGTATGTGTTGACTTGTGATCTTGTAAATCAGAAACTCCTGTCACACACATTCTGCATATGGGTCTGCTTAATGTCAAAAATTGGTTAGTGGACTGAAGAAGACCAATTGAAAGGAAAAATATATGAATATTTTAAAACAAGTAGACTGTGTACTGTTTGTTTACTGTTAAAATTTATCACCAACAATTCACAGACTCCTATTGTAAAGGATTCAGCCCACACATAAAACCTCACAGTGATCTCTAAACTGAATAAGAAAAAAATCAGGTGAATGGGGCTCATACAGTAAAGAAGCTTGTGAGTCAGCAAAATATCACCACAGGAAGAGAAAACAAAATATAGAAACCCATGGAATCCAAGCAGTGAACAATGAAAGTGAGACTACCTGGTCCACATTGAAAAGTATGTATATATACAGTCATAAACTATAGCAGTTTGTAAAACAATTTTTAAAATATTTTTAGCATAATATTTTTACAATTTGAGTTATCTATAATTATATAAGATAATGTGTACACTCTTGCATAATTTAAAAGGTAATTGTTTTTAAACATTTAATTATTTTCCTACTGTAAATTGTTGTTTTGTTTTTGAATTTCGCGAAAAGCTACTCTAGGGCTACCTGCGCTAGTTGTCCCTAATTTAAGACTAGAGGGAAGGTTGCTAGTCATCACCACCCACTGCCAACTCTTGAGCTACTCTTTTACCAACGTATAGTTGGATAGACCGTCACATTATAACGCCTCCACGGCTAAAAGGTCAAGCATGTTTGGTAAAAGACTAACCTAGGGTTGGCAATAGGTAGTGTTAAGTCGTTGCTCTTCCGAGACCCTCAGATTACAAGTCACATGCCTTAACCCACCTGGCCATCCCGGGCTGCCAACTGTAAATAATATGATATGATGGTGGATTTGTTAATGTATCTTTGTATGCATTGGAGCCTTCTTAACCATAAAATATTGTTTTTACTGGAAAATACCCCTGTTTTACAGGTAAATATCAGCTATTCTCTTTGAAATTAAACATCTGTTTTCAATTTTCTAACTTTGAACTTCATACAACTTTTGAACCACTTACTTAATCAAATGAGATTCTGGTTCTTATTCCATAGTATCAACTATTATTTGTATCTTGATAATATTATTGCAAATGTTAACAACAAAGACACCATATGTAAGTGTGATTTGAATCCCATTGGAAAATAATGGTGGTGTAAAGGTTTAAAATTATTTAAGTATGATTATTTACACACATTGAAAAACCTTCAGTAGTCTAATGTATTTGACTGTGGTGAAACAAGCTAAAAGAATTAGGAATTTTTTTTTTTAGAGAAATTTATAATTTGAAAATAAGAAGGCTATTTTAACCTTGATATAAGATTTTGATGTGGGCTACCATTGCATTTAATAGCTATTAAGGCTCACTGGCATACAACAACTACAGTAGTGGTTGGAATACTATTGATGCAAGTAGTTTGTTATAACAACAGTTTTTATAATATGAAGTTTGTGAATGCTGACTTAGAAAAGGCATTCACTCCATAACAGCTGTTATACAAGTGTTCATTGTCTGTTCCCTAGTAGGAGAGAGGTAAGTGTTTGAATTTACAATGCTAAAATCAGGTCTTTGATTCCCCTTGGTGGACACAGTAGATGGTCTGATGCTGCTTTGCTGTAACAGAACAAACACATTCTGTCTAATGTGAACAGAATATTATCCACCATCCATTCACCATATTGTCTGACTGAAATTATATATGAATGAAATCATTAGATCATTAATGCATGTAATAAACCTTTGAAGCCCAAAGTACATGCAGTTTTTATATTAATTAATGCATTCAGAGGTATTTTATGTTTCTAGCTTGTTACATTACATTCTTAAAGTATATTTGCAATTTTTCTTTATTTTGTTTCACACAACTATTTAAAAGTTATTATATTTTATCAGAATATGTCACTTTTATGACTGAACCTTTTTATATTTATTATTCAGGTAAAATAATAACATTTGGTCAATCTACAATCTCTTAAAGCTGAAAAAAAATTATATCTGAGACAGCTCATATCCTTATGTTTTCATTATCAACTTTGAGGGTTATTTTTAGGAGTCACAAGACAATGGAAAAATTCCATACATATAAAAATTTAGTCATGTGTTCATGTACTATGTGGCAGTGGTAGTGGATTTATCAAGTGGAAGCTGACATTAATCTCTCCATAGAGAGCCATTGTATGGGTTTTCTCTACATAAAAACACAGCTGGCCACTGTACAATGTTTTATCTGATTAGACAGGACTTAGTGTACAAACAGTGCTGGTATGTATTTTTTTTTTTCTGGTCATAATCAGCTGTGTTTTTTGAGTAGTTGTGATACATGCTTTATTACATAGTGGGGTTTAACTACATTGCTTTAGTGATTATGTTGTGAATTTCATTTCCTGAAAAAAGGTAATTATAGCCTTTAGGTGTTGATGATCTTCCTTATCTGGTAAAACATAACAGAAGTGATCATGTTGTATATTTTGTTATTCAGTGAGGTATGAATTTAGTGCATTATGTAGTCATAGAATTTGATTTTGGACCTTTTGAGATGTAAATGCAGTGTTTTGTTATCATGAAAATTCTAGTCAAAAATAGTAATATCTAGATGTTTTCAAACATTTGTTAACTTTTCATAAGTCTATACAATCATTGTCTTCAGAAATTTTTACTCATGAAAAAATCTAAAGGAACTCAACACTAAGTTTTTATGCCCCTGTAAAAGTGTTTTATGTGCATAACATCAAGGTCATAAAAGCAAGAACTTGTTTATCCTTTTTAATACTACAAAAAAAAATGGATATAAACATTTGATAATTTTTTAGATTTTGTAATGTCATTAAAAATTTTAATTACTTTTCCATTATCTACAGTTTTTACCCTCTTGTAAATTACAAAAAAACAAAACAATGTGCTCATTACCTTTGAAGGAGTTTCAAAATGACAGGGTTTATAATTCTGTTGTTTTCTGACAATAATTATATTTGCTCAGGCTTCAAGCTAAGAAGTGATGCATTAAAGTAATTTTGATTCTCCTTTATTATGTTTATAAAGAATTCTTGATTATGAGTTTCAATAAAAATTGCTAGGTTTATCAGCAGCTTTACTTAAAACCTCTAGATACCTACCTTGTAGTTTAATATTGGAAAATGTCACTACCACAGCAACTTCTTGGATATAAAATATGGCAATTCTCAGTCAGGTCTTCAAAGAAATCTATGCAGTCTTGATGACATTCCATAAGCCCTGACATAATGTGATTGGGATTAACCTGTTACCGCTTGCTCGTAATATCAGCAGTAGGGTATCACAGAGATTTATTGTTCTTACCATACATACACAGTAAATGCCACTGAAATAATGGGCTTTATGTAATTTCAGATGACTGTACCTATTTGAGCAGCTGTTTTATACAGGGTGAAATTCTAATGTAGGGTTAAGAACGTAAAAGAACAGACCAACATTTACTATTATGGAGTATATATATAGCTGCAAATCTACAGTATGAATTAACTGAGTCTGACATATTATAAATGATCAAGTCTGATTGTAAGCACTTGCCTGTAATGGCAGATTCATTGCTTATGACTTTAACCCTCTGCCTCTAGAAATATTTCTTGAGATGTCTCTGAACCAAATAGTTTAGAAATAGTAGATATTATATTTTTACATAAAAACATTGGATGAATTTTTATTTCTTAAAAAGTTACAGAAGTTGCTGTTTAAGAGATGTTTTCTTGTAGGAAAGACAAATAGAAAGTTCACTAGCATAAGTTTCAGTATTAAATGATAAAGATAAAAAACAAACAAACATGCCAATCAGGTACATATTATAATGATGTAAGGAAAACACTAGGTAAAAAAATTAAGTAAAGAAAAAACAAAATATAGGAGTTTGAGAGTGTTTACAATAGGATAACTTATTGTTTAATTTTAAAAGTATAATAAAGAGAACAGACTAATAAATTCATTATTATACTGATAAATTGGAATAGCTGATGCAGCTCACTTACCATTTCAAACAATACAATAGTTTTCTTCCACTAGATGGTTGGTGTTTAACCTTCCAGTCCTCTTTACTTCAAGATTGATATCTGTAATGCTAAATATTTAGCTCTTCAAAGTAGTGCATCTTTCTTCTTGATCATTTAGTGAAAGTGTGAACAAAGAAAGCAGGCTCATATCAAGAATTTCAACTTACATTCTTTGTCCAGTGAATAAGGTCACCTCATTACCTTTGTTCATTAACAGCATTGGTCATCAGACATTTTCAGTCATTATCATACTTGGTCAACCAGGAATATTTTAGTTGTAACCCAGTTAACCTGGATTCTATATACAATACTAAAACATACCTAGGAGTGGAAGAGAACAGAGGATAAAACAACTAAAATAAGGCACAGTTAATAAATTTCTGGACCTCATATTGCATTCAAGACATTGTAAAAATCAAGTAAGTAAGATTGAGGCATAATTGTTAGTGTTTCTAAGGTCTTCTAGACAATATATGTGTCACAGAACATGGTGTTGCATAATATTATGCAGCGAGAATGAGGGACAGCACACAGATATACTGGATTGATAAGATGTATGGATGGGTAGGGACTTATGGGCCACCCTGTAGAGTGAGACAAATACTATCTATTTGTATTATATTTGATACCTTATGTAATGTTTTAATTGGAACTGTTTCTTTTAACCTACCATATGGTCCTTAGTTTAATTATTTTTGTATACATAAACACTGCATGCAAAATCTTCTGGTAAATGGCTATGTTAGATTGTGGTTTTCATTATACATGAGTCATGGTGCACTAATTGATAGTTCAGACATTTAACCAGTTTCATGTCAGTGGTTAACACACAAAATGTTGCTTTCCCTTGGATATTGTAAATGGAGAACTTGAATAGATTTACCTGTTTCAGCATGGGTCTGTTTGACTGCTGACATGACATCTTTGTCTTTACTCGCTTACACTTTTGATACTAATGACTTTTAATGTAGTATACATATCTTTAAAACAAATGACAGACTTTCAGTGAATGTTATAAGTGTTTCACATTAAAAAAATTATTTTTAGTGAAGTGTTTTTAATAAAGTAAAAAACAATTTTTCTGTGAATATATTGAGTACTTTTGTCACTAATTTCTGTGGAAAGTAATTTACATCTTAAGACTAAAAATAACCTTCATCTAAAAATGTCAAATTTTATTTGCTTTGTCTTATATACAATTGTTTGTTTTTAGTAAAACTTTATATTTTATATGTTGTTTTCTTTATACAATGTTGGTCAATTTGACCTACCTCCTGACCACCAAAAATTAGAAAACAAGAAAAATTGTAATAATTAAAGGAAGTTATCTACCTTCTAATATTATTATTGAATACTCATGGAAAACTTGTTTACATGTAATACTTTTGTGGTGATTGTGTATAAAGATATCTACTTTGTTAGCCCTTTGACATCCTGTTGCTTAAGGTGTGCATGTCACAATGTTTTACAAAGTTACGTTTAAAGTTTAAATCAAAGACTTTATTGTCAATATACACAGATAAATTTGGTATAAAAACATAGTTTGTGAACACAATTTTAATATTGTATTTGTTTAAAGTTCTTATTCTTAAAAATAAATAATTATAAAATCTTGAATCTTTCCTGGTATTAGAATTGTGACATTTGATCTCTAAGTTCTTCCTCTTCTCTAATTTATTGAACACCCCTCCAAGAAATAAGAAATGTCACATAGACTTCTAATTATAATATAGACCAAGTTTACTTTTATATCTCCCATTGTTATTTTCCTACAAACCACAAACTAGATAATCAGACCCACCTATCGCATTCCATCTTTCACAAATACCAATAGTTCTCTTTAATGTTTCATACAATATTATTGACACCCAATAGAAAGCTAAAGTTTTAATCTATCTAATGATGATGTTGTTTTCTTTACACGGCACTGTCTGTTTTGTCGTTTGAAATTGTAGAGTTTAGCTGAATTTCTTTAAGGATATTATTATACAGTTAGAAAGCCAGATAATTATGATAATTATAGGACTGTTTTCTGTGTGTTATTCTTCTGTGTTCTTATTTGCATTAATTGTTGTATCAATACCATTAATATGTAAAAAATATAAAGTTTTATGACAAATAAAATAAGAATGAAGAAAAGACCAAGGCATGTACTTTATTTCATGCTTTTAATGTTTTTTCTTTATTATTATAACAGTAAGTAAAATGTAAAAATAGAAACTTATGAGATAAAGTAAAGAATAAAAGAAATTCTTCTTAACAGAGTATGTTTGTGAGCAGCTCATGGATTATATAATTTGATATGTTAATGTTCATTGCATATCTGTTCAGGGATTTACAACTTGTGTGGTATAATTATTAGTTACACAACATTCAAGGTACAATAAGCAATAAAATATAAGCATCTCTGTACTGTTACAAGCTATAAGGTATTTAAAATAAACAGTTCTAGTACCTTGTTACAACTTTATATCATTCTAGAATGAAAAAGGGTAATTTATATTTATTTCGTAATTTTATATGGTGGTAACAAGGTAAGTTTAAGTTCACCAACCCAGTATATGTTATGGTAGATAAAACAAGAAAAACATTATAAAGTTTTTCTGAAAAAAAAAATGTTACATATATTTAGAAAAATTTAGTGATTATGCAAATAAAGTTTCAAAAGTTTTAGATAAAGAAAAGTATTTTTATTTTGACATGAAAATCACTTTACATTTGCACCATTCACCCACCATCTTACTCCTTATACTTATGGACAAAGTTTTAATGAAATTCCTCAACTGAAAATTTTAATTGTGTTTGTTTGCAAAATACTTGTTTACTGTATACCAAGTTTTTTGAAATCACATAAGGTACTATCATTGTTATGGTGCATATACATTCATAGTTACATGGTGGTTACAAGCTTATGTTAAATACACAAAACCAGTTATGGAAGTGTTAATTTCAGTGTCTGCTTTATAACTTCTACATCATTATTCTTCTGTAAGCCTCTAAAATATGGCAACAAACTTTGATTATAAGAGATTTTATTTTAGTATTTCTACTTCTAATAAAACAGAAAGAATACATTTTAAATTTCTGTTGTTGTGTCATGGCTTAAGGTGTATCTACCTTTGTAGTTTTAGCTGTTTTATTTATTTTTTATGAATTTCAATTGAGCTTTCTTATTTGTCACAGAATGTTTTTTATTCATATACAGCTATAATCAGAATTACCATACCTTTGTGAATATTTAAAATAAATTGATTTCACAATTAAAGGAAGAGACCCAATAAGAATCCATTGTATTTATTAATGTCCACTAGGTGGCAGCTGTCTTGTTCTAGGTAAATCTAAAAAAATTATGTCAAATACTTAGTGAGCTTCTTTTTAAGTTAAATCTGGAAAAAGATGTTGTGTACATATAATGTTCAAGAGACACACAAAAAGTGGTGACAAAAGAAAATTAAAAACTAATTCTGAGGGTGGTTTTAATGTAGTTATTTTATTCAGTAAAACTTTTAATTCACTGTTTAATAACATTTCCTCCATGCAAGAATGTGTCTCTGTATATATATGTAATCCATGATTAAACATTAAAACAAAAGTAAAACGATAAACTTTAAAACAGGAGGTCTTAATGAACTGAAAGTTTGTATTTCTATTAAATCTGAAACTGGAAGTTATTATGAACCTGTTTACATTAGGTAATCTGACTTACCCTGTTAACACATTTATAGTTTTATATTTATTTCAAGAACAGCACTGCTATTGACAGTTTCAAAAATATGTATAATTTTCCTAAATACATTTGAAGGGTGACCTTTTGAAAGTGCTCGGGTTATAGGGTTTTTATCACTTTATATAGCTTTAAGCATTTATATTACTGTTCTATATATTGATATATAGAAAATTATATATTTTATAAATTGATATATAGGAAGTTACTGTGTAGAGGAATCTGGTCAGAGGGTAAGTGTATAAAACCCAAGAGACTATGGGAGAAGTCCTACTGGTCAAGAAGCATCCAGTAAAGGAAAATCATGTGCACTTGACCAAAGGATTCCTGAAAGAGATAAAACCTCTCACACAGAGAGAGAAGAAGGTAAGGCCTTCCTGACTTCCCATTCTACTGGGGGTAGTAAAGAACTTCTCCAACTTTATGAGAAACCCAACTCAAGCAGCTTCTTGAAGGAGTTTGTTTGTTTGCCTTGAAGTTAAGCAAAAAGCTACACAGTTGTCTACCTGTACTTTGCCCA
Source organism: Tachypleus tridentatus (assembly GCF_004210375.1). NCBI lineage: Eukaryota > Metazoa > Arthropoda > Merostomata > Xiphosura > Limulidae > Tachypleus > Tachypleus tridentatus. Next base: position 32,541,501 of record NC_134831.1, on the reverse strand, counting down.
CCAGTTATTAAAACCCAGTTTCTAGTGTTATAAGTCTGCAGACATACAGCTGTGGCACTGGGAGACTCTTGAAGAAATAAATGAATGTGGGTTGCTGATTTGGCCCAAAAAGTTAGTAGTAGCAGCCAGTTGACCATGTAATTGTGAGTCTAAAGGCTAAGTTAGTGAAAATGGCATGCAAAAGATCATACTTCTTGGCAAAATATGAACTGAGCTGAAGAAAGACCAAATGGCAGTGCTCAGAACTGTAAGACAGTACTATTGTGGATGAACCAAAGAAAAGGATGTCACAATGGGGCAACTGAGATGTGAAGATAGGTGGCCAACAAACTGAACTTGGTCATTCAAAGTTCTGAGGAAAAAACTCACTAAAATGAGAGGTAGAATTCCATGGTGAAGTGAGGTGTCTTCAGATAGGTATATAGTCAAAACAGATCTTTGATGAGTTTCCAATATTCCATATTTTTGGATAAAACAAATAAATGAGAGTAAAATCCCAGTTGAGTTCAACAAACTCAACAAAACAAATGGATGAGATACAATCCTGAGGAGGAAGGAAAGAGATCTGGGAAGTCATGAAGGGTAGCCAAAAAGACACATAAGTAAACATACAAAGAGAAAGTATTCAATACTAACAAGTGAACATAACATAGGAACTTTTAGTATTTACAAAGTAAATAAAAATAGTAAATCTAGAAATATACGAAATTTTGATGTAAAATATAAAACAAAAAATAAGGTGCAAAATCAATAAAGGAAAGCTGGAGATAAAAGACCCTTCAGTATGAAATATAGAAGTCCATCCAAGTAACTTTTTACTCAAAGGACATAAAATCAAATCAATTTCAAAACCATGGGAGAAAAAGGCACCCAGTTAATAATAACAGTTTTCACTTAAATCTATTCCCAAATTAGATGTGATTAGTAGTAAAAAATAATAATTGATCTTTAAATGTAAATTTAAACACAGGTAACCTAGATGGTGTTACAGGTTTATCATTATACATTTATTGTAATCACTTGTGTTTGTTATAGTACAGTGTTTTTTATGCATGTGAAATTATTCATTGTTCACTAAGATATTCTTCTTGTAGCAGTCATCAAGTCCTTTTTCACTCAACTTTTGTCAGTTATCTGTGTTGACAAATGCAGGCTAAATGAGTCCTTTAAATTGGGCTTCTATATTCAAGGATTCCAGCTCAGTCATGAATGTCTGTTCTTTTCCCATGTCTTTATTATTATTACATGCAATTTTCAGCTGTACTACACTGGTCTCATGTGACTGTTTAAGAGCTTGTCAGTCATCAAAAACACTTTGAAGTAGAGTTAAAACAGTACTTGAACACTGATTTTATGAGCTTCTATTGTTCTTTTGTGGTGATTGCCATTAAAAATCTGAGTCACTGTCACACTACTTATAATTTTGTCACCCTGGCATTTTAATCAGACCTTGATATTAACACTTTTCTCTGTCTTTCTTATATGTTTTATAGGGGCTTTTTACAAGGATTACTTGACATGTATTCTCAAGACGGCTGGTATGGGTATTGAAACTTTAATTAAAATAAAGTACAGAACAATGTTTTGACCTTCTCGGGCTATTTTCAGGTTAACAAAGAGAGTTTACAACTACACTAGAAACATTATTCTGTACTTTATTTTAACAAAAGTGTTAATACCTAATAGCGGTTATAGACAAGCTGTCTTGAGAATACATTTTTACTTCAAGTGGGTTTCTCATCATCATGAATTACTTGATATGACCCTTAGATTATCTGTAATAAGAAAGCCTAACATTACTTGATTACTGAATCAATTCTTAAATAATTTAACAACAAATACTACATTCTGTAAGAATCATTTTACTATAGACAAAACTTTTATTGACATGGAAATAATGCTAGCAGCAAATCTTGTCAATAAAACCATAGTGTTCTCAGGGATGCATTAAACAGATGTCATATTTGACATGTCTAGTTAGTAAAGCTTAACAAATCAGTATTTCATTGTGTGTGTGACATGTTCTTATCCATAAAATGTGGTGACATATATGTCAATGTTAATTGTTATTTCTCATTTCCATGCAAATGGTCTGAATAAGCTGCAAATGGTATCAACTTTGAATTTCAAAATGGATGCCCTGAACATTAATAGAAAATCTGGCAGTAATTATATTGTGAATCAGTGTGCCATTTGGATAATTTTTAGATATTGTTGCCAATAATCTAGCCAGAAAAATATCAAACCTAGAATTTGCCACATCAGCAAGAAATTATAAAATTTTGTTTGATATAAAAATGAGTTGTTTTCTAGTTAATGTTGGATTGCAATTTTTCAAAATTTACAGTAAAGTCGTTATGGATGTAATCAGTTTGGTTCTGAATGTGGATTAGGTTGTAGTGAACATTTATTCTGTGATAAGTATTAGATAATGATCAGCTAAAATGTATTCAGTTTTATTCTCAGATTAATTTTCTCATAATTTTATAAAAGTTTCTTAGATAATACAGTCTTGTTTACAGAACTTGTAGACAACTTGAGCTCCTTTGTTTTCTGTTTTCAACCCTTATTTGCTTAACTTTGTTCTGCTGGCTTTTATTACAGAACTGGAATCATTCTTTCAGGAATGTTATTTTCCTTTGATTAATACAGTTTTTTTCAAAATGTAAAGCTGGTTCAGACACACAAATAATTATTTCATAATGTTGAGAAAATCAGAAACTGTAATCATGGACATACTAAATTAAATATTTCAAACCAGTTTTTGAAGTTAAAGTTAACAATAACCATTTCTTTGTTTAGAATTAAGCACAAAGCTACACATTGGGCTATTTTTGTTCTGTCCACCATGGGTATCAAAACTCAGTTTTTAGCAGTGTGAGTTTACAGACGTAATGCAGTGCTACTGGGGTGCATTAGCAATAGTAAATTGTATCTGAGTTTGAATACACACACTTTAGGTTCTCAAGATAATAAAATTATTGCAATCCACATTTACAATGCCTGCATATAGAGTAACTTATCAACTATAGCCCTAACTGCTGGTTCAAACAAAGATATTGCCATTTCTTCTGGGCAGCCTGTGTTTTTTGCCAAGCCACCTGTGACAGGACAAGACTGTAATGTTTGGTCTGTGAACATATTGTGCATCAACAGTATAACAATAGATAAACCACATCCAGCATTTCTCCTGATGTTAAAAATGGTTCTTATAATATAAACACCAAACCAAGCTATTATTTCCACCTGAAAAGATAATTACATGAATTTTGAAAACAAAACACTCGTCTCAACTCGAGGCTTTCTTATGTAAATAAGCTTGTTTCAAAATGCATTTGAAAATGAAAAATAATTACCATAGTTTGGTGACAATTGGAAAAGCATATGCTCTGAATAAAAGGAAGGATATTCTGTTATCAGATTACACACACAGAAGCTGATCTACAAATACATAGTTATATACAATATTTTATTGTTCACCCACAATATTAGTTTATAATAAGGTTAACAGAATGTTTGGAAGCAACTGGTGCATTATAATAGTTACAAAAAATAGCAGTATTATTTTCAAACTTTTTCAGTTTAATTTATATAACTTTGGTGCACTTTGCATGTGGTCCAATATGTTAATTCACTAAGATTGTGTATATTAGTTCATTAATTTGACTTTACTACTACATTCCATTTACACATATACATGTAATTAAGTTACAAAATGCATCACAATACAAATAAATGAATTAGTGGGGAATCTCACTTATTTTATACTATATTATTATCGAACATTGAACAGATAGCCCATTCTATGTCTTTGTGCTGAAAGAAACATTTATTATATATGTAAAAAGTAACTTAAAGTATGGTTATACCATTACCATGATTACATACATGATCTAAAACTGTCTGTAAGAAGAATAATAAGCTGTGGAAATTAAAATTGTAACAGATAGAAGATATGGAAGCTTAAATGTGACTAGAGAGTTGTATGATGGAATGGACTCATACAGTGTACCAGTTCCACCTGAGGATATTGCTGGATATTCAGTAAGGCTCATCATTATTTGTCTTATAAACCTCAATGTGTACTTTTATAAAATGCTGTATTAACACATTAGTTAAGTTGATGCATTTCTTTTAAGCTCAGTATGCAATTTGATAAGACTCAAATTCAGCTTTTCTTTCTTTACTTTATAGTGAAAGCTTTTCACGATGTTGATATAAAACTTGTGTTTGCACAGCTAGTTTTTACTTTTTTGTATACTCATGAAAAATTAATATAAAAGTATCTCAGCTTATCATATGTTTAATGTTAGTGTTTTTTTATTTATATACATTATTTTATTCACTTCATAAAAATGTTTCTTTTGATTACGTAGAAATTTAGAAAATATATCATATTCTTGTATTACAGTTACATCTATTGATATTTGCATGATGCGTCAGTATTAGAAAAGGTGACGTGGATAGCCTTTGAAGTAGTGCAGGGGAACTGAATCATGTTATCGTAATGTACTATTTTCTTTCGAATTATCTTACAACGGAAACTATCCCTCTGGTTCTTGTTCTTAGAAATTTGTCGACAAAGTGATAGAGCTCTAATTATTTGGCAAAGCATGTTAGTTAAATTAATTTGACTCGTGTATTAACACACAGTTCAGACTATTACTGTCATTTTCTAGTTTTGATCTGTGAGTATTATCACTTGTTTTACTTATTTATTTATTTTTTTTAAGTATGAGGATACAAAATAGAGCTTGACACGTGTCAAGAGCGTATTTAATACATTATATCTATTTACTTTAATAACGAGTTATTACAATCTGCTTTGCAGTATAGACATTCCTACTGATGGCAAGATGTCGCCGTCGTCAGTGGGTGATTTCAAAATATATCCGTATAATATCATACCTCCGGTTCCAAGTACACGGGAGAGGTAAGTTTTAGCTACTCTAACTATAGATAGAATAATTATACTAATAGAACATTTTACACTCAACAGTACAAGTAAGTTTTAATTATTGTAGTTTAAGACAGGGTATTCAAAGAGAATGCTTTACTTTCACTTATTGAAGCAAAACAATGTTTATAAAGTATTGTTGAAAAAACAACGGAGCTTAATAATATATGTTTCTGATTTGTAGGAGTAGGGGGAGAAGAAATAGTTTATGAAGAACTAAATATTTATATCTCGGATTACTACCACTTTTTATAACTTTCAGTCCTAGTGGAACCCAAATAATATAACATATCAAGTAACTTCATGCTCTTATTATTTCAACCCTCGTTGTTTAGAAATAACCAAAAACTGACTAAAACAGCTCATTGAAAAAGTAAAATTCACAGGGAATCCAGCAGTATTAGTGAGGTTAACTTAAATATTGGTGGTGTTTTTTCACATTTTTTGTATGATTCGTTTTTTGTTATTAGGGGCCCTATAATCAATAATGTTGTGAACCCGCAAAGGCATAAACAGTTTCGGAAATATTTTAAAAATCAAACCCAAGGAGATATGGCCATATTGATAATTTTAGGGTTAGAGCTGTAATAACGTAAGCATTAAGTAGAAGTAACAAATTGCTTCATCTAGAAGATTTTAGTTCTTTTTCTTTTAAAAGCAGTTTCTAGTGACCAAATGGCTTTCTTTATTTAAAACAAATTAATTTACAGTAGATTATTGCGAACTTCTACTAAAGTAATTGATTTGGATATTTTGGTTATTTTACTTTACACACCAATTATGTTATAATATCATCATTCACCGCTAATAAAACATTAATTTGACACAAGCTTATTCAGTTATGATTAAACTACAAAATATTTTAATTTATTATTATTATAAAGAGCAAAAGAAGCAAAAAATCCGATCCATTAGATTACTATACTAAAGAGGAACTCCGCCTCTGATATGTGACAGAATTTAATTATATAATAACAATAATAAAACGAGATAATAAACACGGGAGTATTTACTGTCGTATTATATGAGTAACACTATACATCAGTGGTTCCCAACCAGGAGTGCGAGATAGTGTTCCAGGGGGTGCAAGATAACATTTTTTTTTTAGGCCATGTAGGGTTTAAGCAACTTTTAGATTGTTGTAGTATTTTTTCTTTTCCAAATGTTTTGTTTTTGTATATCATTAAAAACTAATTATAAAAATTTGTTTTGGCCACCTTCACCTTTATTCTTAAATAAATAATTATTGTGAGGGGTGCGAGAACATATTAAAAATTTTTAGGGGTGCGGGGCATAAAAAAGGTTAGGAACCACTGCTATACATGTTACGTTGCGCTGTGGTTCATAACCAACAAACATTTATAGCTTATCATCCCTTCCTCCTCGTAACAAAAGCAATGTGCAAATGAAAATTGAGACGCACCTAAATTTAATTAAATACCGAGCAAATAATCATTTATTTATACCCCCCCTCACACACACATCATTACGGACTGGGCACAGAAACATGTTTTTGTGTTATACACTAAAAACGCACATACACGCAAACACAAACTACATATTTCTATACTGCAACAAGTAAAATAAAATATAGCGGCCTGTCTTGTTCCTAAAACTATAGAGACACTTTCTTGTTTTTACTTCAACCTCACACACTCGGCCATGTATCTTAGGAACTGTTTTAGTAAAGTAACGGGCTTCTTGAGGAACAAGGTCAAAGGTAAAGTCAATCGAAACCTGCGGAAAACGGAATTCTACGAGTTATCAATAAAAGGCTCAATCAAACAAGTAAACGAAAACAGTGGATATGGCTGCAATTACTGACTTTCTTAAGTTGAATAAAGAAATGGATTAGCGTAAAATCTGTTAAAAGGCAAGTAAAGCAACAAATAACTAACGCGAGGAGCCCTAATGATTTTATATATTTATATATACGTGTATTGTTTATATATTGAGCTTGTTTGTTCTTAAGCACAAAGCTATCTGCGTTGCGTCAACTACGGGTATCTAAACCCGGTTTCTAACGTTATAAGTTTTCAGACTTATCACTGATCCGCTGGAGGGAGCTATGTATTTAGAGTGAAAACTGATTAAAACTTAAGTCCACTGTTATTTACTACTACTTTTCCGAGGTTTTATCATGTGTATGTCAAAAGGTAGTTCCCCTTTACATGTGAGTGATGTTAGAAGCAATATTGAAAAGAAGTACCAAAACAATTTAAAAGTAATATTCTTTTTGAAAATTTCCGAGTAATTCATAACATAAATAAAGTTTGTTTTGGGTTAAAGAACACTATTGTAGTTCGTAATTTCGGTAGGCTGTGATGTTCTTAAACCTACTAAGATAGGTGAGTACAGATTCATAACTAAATGATTTGGGTCTTTATTTTAACAAAGCTATTGTATAGAGTGATTGAGTTGTTATGGGTATGTTTTTTTAACAACGTAAGGAGATTTACGTGACATGACTAAAACATCTTGTATATTTGCACAAGGAATCACTGGAATGTTCGTATTGATTTGTGGAAACCTTACTAAACTTGTGGTACATGCAAATTAGGCATATATGTAATCCCAGGATGGAATAGGTAACTATCATTTTGGTGCTATCAGTGAAGTGGATAAGGTGACATTACGTTTGAAACGGTGGATAGTTTGAGTGTGTCTGTCAACATTACTGCAATATTGACGCAGCCTTCTAGGAATACCGCTGCAAGAACAACTTGAGATCTCGGTCATACATAGTTATATATATATATATAAACATATATAATTTGTTAAATTTTGTGTAACGTTACACAGGGTTAATTTAACAGTGAAAGATTGGAAGGAAGGCAGACAGTCAACCTCACATACTGTCAACTATTAGGCTATTCTTTACCAACGAAATGTACGACAAACTCCACTGCTGAAATGGCGAGCAAGTTCGGTGACGGGATTCGAATCGCAAGTCGAGCGCCTTAACCACCATGCAAACAGATTAGAAAGCTCTCTTCCATTAATTTTGCCCACCACTCTTCTCTGAACCTCAGCCCTAATTACTGTTTGTGGGTCATGTTATAAATGCGGGTTTATTGGTATAACCAACAGTAATCCCAACTTAAAGAATTTCAACAGAGATTCAGGCGATTCCTGGACAGGTGTTGTATGCTGCAGTATTCAAAACTGTTATCAGGATGGATACAGTAATTAAAAATGATGTCAGTAACTTTGAAATGTTACTATACTAACGCTTCCTAGTGATATTCCTAAACAAACAATTAAATACATTAGTTGAGTCTTTATAGGCTTTTTTTTTTTTTTTTGAATTAAGCACAAAGCTACACAATGGGCTATCTGTGCTCTGCCCACCACGGGTATCGAAACTCGGATTCTAGCTGTGTAAGTTTGAAGACGTGCCACTATTGGGGGTGTCTTTTTCTATTTAAGAATATTCGGAAATGCTAATTAATACTTTTTATTCATAGTGCGTTATTTAACATTATGAATACGGGGACGTGTGCACGTCACACCTTTTACATTGTAACACTCAACTGTGATATTAATGTATGTCAAAAAATGCAGCCTAATCCCCCCCCCCCGATATAGGGATTTCTTTTCACCACTGGAAGAAGAACAAATTGAAACATAAATGAGGAGAAACCGCTTCTTAAGAGCTATTTCTTTAAACTTCGTGAGAAACATGGTAGTACCACATTCACGTGTTTGTAAGGTTTTTAGTCTCGGTAAAATTTAATTTATCCTACTTACGATATTTATTTAAATTATGAAAATTAATATATAATAAATTTCATCGATACCTTCTTTAATTTAAGCTTTAATCCTATCGATTCCAGGACCTCCATCCAGGGGTCATTTCTACTTTTGCCAAATATTGGTGAATTTCATCCTTGTCCCTATGTCGACCTCAGGCAGGAAAAGGATATCACTCAATGATGTTAAAGAAGATATTTTAGAGGTAAAAATTATGTATTTCATTACATTACAAATAAAATGTTCTTCAACTTAATTTCAAATTATTCCTCTGCTATTTAATACATTTTAAAGAAGTTAACTTGCTTCAAACGAAACAGGAAGAAAACTGAAAACGTTTGTACCTAAACTTGAAATTCAAAGAAGTTAGATAATTGTACATCCTGTGTGGGCTAATCAGCTACATAATCGGAAAGAAACGCTCAACGTCTCGTCGTATGATATTATTTATCCAACACGAAGTGACGATATACACAGTTGGAAGATACTGTTTTTGAGCAAAGCTGCGCTATCGGCTATCTACATTTACTCCCTACTCCAAATGGCTCAGTGGTAATTCTGAGGGCTTGTAACGATAAAATTCGGGTTTCGATACCCGCGGTGATTAGAGCACATATTAAGCATTGTATAGCTTTGGGCTTGACACCAAAACACATTTTTGTAGGCTTGCTTCTGTGGATTTAAGAATATCCTGATTAGAAACCGTGTTACTATGGAAAACTCGGTACGAAATAAGGGTTTACATTCCGTGTTTATATAATATGTGAAATTTCTTCAAAATAAGATTATGTTGTAAAAGCTCAGATAATGTAGCATGTTTCATGACAGGAACAATAATCATATTTGTTTTTAGTCGTCATTATTTAAAATAAAAAACAATAACTAACGTTTAGTAAAATAACTTTTTCATTTTTATAGAATGCAGCACAAAAATTCAAGACAGAGAAAAAATTTGCCCCTGAAGTTGTAAGCTTGTTTCTGAAAGGTGTGACTGAAAAAGGCTTGGCTGAAGAAATTGCGCGGGAGTCTTTGAACGAGGAAACAAACAAGAATGTTTTTGTAAGTATAACTTTAGATGGTTAAGTTTTCAGTGATCCTTCAGGTTATGTTGTATTGCTTAACACCATAGTTACAGTATATTTGTTAGTGAGCGACTTACTAACGTTCGATTTTTATTTTCAATACCAAAAGTAAGTAGGAACTATGACAGAATTATACACGAATTTTTCTCTGAATTAAAATACTTTTATTAGCGAGGTGTAAAAGTATTTTAATGTGGATAAAAGTCCGTGTATAATTCTACATATTAATTTGCTAACGTTATGAGTCTTAAACAGCAAGTGGCCACTGTTACAAGACATTTTATAATGTTAGAATACAAGGAATACAATCGATTTGTTTTATGGAGAGAATGCTATTAAAGCAAGATAATACCAGCCAAGATAAAGGAAATAGTAGGTAAAAATATGATTTACATTTGGGAACCTTGTGAAATACTGATTTGTGCTTGACTTTTCAAGTTATCCTAGAAAGATCGGGAATCAACTGCGATTCATTTTTCTAACTAACCCCGTAATAAATTGGTATTAATCGAGGAGAAGATTGGTTTAATGTGCCTTTGAAATATGCAAATTTTATGGTTGAAGAAAGTATTTTAAATAGCTAAATTTTAACTGGCAATTTGATATAGTTTTTTCCAGTACATCGAATGTTTTAGGACAATATATCTTGAATACCATTATGGTGAAAGATAATAAATAACAAAAATCACTTTTACCTCAAAGTAATGAGCTAATTGGACTTTGTTTGTAGCCCATGCCTGTTCCTCCAAATTATGCCCTCTGTGCTATGTCCTCTTTGCCAGTTTTTGTTTGGTTCTTTAGTCCGCTGAAGATTATGAACGCTTTTACAGTTCGTAAAGTCAGTTATTTGTGAGGACCAAAACCTTATGATAATCGAGTACATTTCATTAGTAATTTACAAAGCAGATATTTCTATGATTTTTAATATTTAATTATAAGTAAACTTTTAAAGCTCCGTAAGCCTGAATATCGCTTTTAGCGTACTTGCTATCATATATAATGCGTATTTTAATAGTTTTAAAATTACTTAGTAGTAATATTTGTCTTTTGACAAAAATTAAAAATTTTGGTTGTCCATGAGAAAGACTGTTTTCACATAAATTCTACAGTGAATGAATCAGAAAACAATGAATAACTTATCGCCATGGCTAACTCCGGAACACCCTACTAGTATCATAGCTAAGTCAAATACACAATTAATAGGTTACCAGCTTAACTTAATCCACAATACGATAAAAAGTTTATAATCTTAACTAAGTCCAACTCATGCATCAAATAACGTACTACGTTAACCAAATCCAGAATACCCTCATAAACAATTTATTATGATTCCTTGCTCCTCCTCAGTGGTTCTCAAACTGTGAGGCGCGCACTCTTTGGGGAGGGGATATTACCGTATTCTTTGGATAATGACGTGAGAAGTTTCATAAAACGTTTTGTTTTATTTAAAGTTAAGTACATACTTTAAAAGTGGATTAGAAATATTTTTCACATTTTGTAATAATTGTCACTATTTTAGTGATAATGTTATATTATTCATAAATAAGGACTGCTCTATAAAACAAATTATCTTTTTCAATAAATATGAAACTATATAAACAAATTAAACTCTCGATCACGAAAAATATCTTGTGGAGAACTTAGAGGGCGTTAGCTACTCAAGGTTATCCTATGTTCAAGTAACTATTAGGTTCTCCAGAAATAAATGTCGTTTTGTAACTACGAAGTTTGGAAAAGTATAAACCAGTGTTGTAAAACGGGCTTTAAACAAAATAAGCGCCATTTTCTTCAACACACTTTTGCCAACGTGTAACGATACTGTTTATGCCCCTACTGTAGAAATCAGAGTTTCTTTGGTCAATGAGTTCCCTGAAAGCTACTTCTGCAGCTGCCTGGTTTTGAAAGCGTTTATTGTTCAAAAAGTTCTTAAAGTGCTTTAAAAATGAAAATTTGTAGAGGAAAGGTGTGGGGAATAAGGTAGATGAGGCAGAACCTCAATTTCCAATTCGTTTAACCTTTGAAGCGTCATCCTTGACAGGTCTTATAACGTCGATTTTGTTGATCTTCAGTCAGCTCATACGGAACCCACTTATTCAACTTTTTCGTCTTTCCAGTTGCACTCAGGTGGTTGGTAATGCTTGGTGTGCTTGTGCCTACCTTTTCTGCAAGCTCACGTACTGTTGTGCGAGGGTCTGTCTCAACTGGTTCCCTTAATGTGTTTCTTCTAAGGATGGCTTCCTTCCACAACCTTCGTGGTCTTCAAGACTTTCATCTCCATGCCAAAACCTTTGGAACCAACGCTGAACTGTATGTTCAGTAACAGATCCATGGCTGAATGCCTGGTTGATGTTCCGTGTGGTTTCGGCATCTTTTTGTCCAAGTTTGAAGTTGTAGAGGAAAATCGGACGAAAGTCCGTCTTGTCCATTCTGCCTTGGGGTTGCGAAACTTACCCTGAGTACAGTTGAAACAGCAGACAATTAATATGCCTTGTAAACGGCAAACGTTGGATTAAGTCAACCAACGACAAGTTACTCAATATTCAGTTTCTAAATGTCATCGTTACAATTCTGACATTTTTTTTCTGGACAACCAACGTTGTCTTTAGCATATTTACCTGAAGAAGACAGTGTAGTCTCCAATCAATAAAACTTGTGTTTAAATAGTTGTTTATCTACTTACAACTTGCGTATTTAGGTATATTCTTAGCATACCGAAGCGGAAAGACTAGCTTCAGGTAGCTGAGCTTATCTCATCTGACACCGTTTGTACTTGAACATATTTTCCAGACAGAGGGAGGAGAATTGGGGTTTAAGAACCATTAAAGTAATTTTTTTTTAGTTGCACTTGTACCCCTTTTTTTTTTTTTTCTGTGAATATCCACGATTTCCTAATAGGGTATTAGTTCATTACGAATTTCCTAATAGGGTATTAGTTCATTACGAATTTCCTAATAGGGTATTAGTTCATTACAGATTTCCTAATAGGGTATTAGTTCATTACAGATTTCCTAATAGGGTATTAGTTTATTACAGATTCCTTTAACAAAAATCTTAATGCTTATGTTTTCTAAGTTTCCTCACTATGACTGTCAGATAATATTTACTATCACATTAGAGAGAGTTGCTGCATTGTTGCACCTTTTCACTATTCATCCACAGTTGTAAATTTCATAGCATTTACCCATGTTAATAAACGGAAATACCATGTTTCATTCTTCTATTACGTAAAATTGAGTGTTACATGATGTGATAGGAGCCATTGTATTGTAATCAATATTAATTGTACCAATAACTTTCTCCTGATACTCGGAACTGATGAATAAAGGAATTTTAATTTCAGTAGATTAGATTCGCAAGCTACAGAACAAACTGACTTTTTGATTGGCTGGGATATGATATAGACGATTTTTCCATGCTTTTCTTACGTCACTTAAAGTTATTAGTGTTATTTAGTGAGGTTATTATCATAATGTTTCATGTTTTATTCTAGAGAGGTTAATGTATTGATATTTTGTATATTTTCTCACTAATAAATAACATATCGTTTCCCTTGCCTTCACAGTAAGGATTTAGAGATAAGTATTTATGATAAGTTATAAAATTAGTTGTAAAAACAGTTTTTTATAAAGTAACATGGAAATGTTAAACGACCCTCTGGAATATAATCATTTTATTAAATAACACACAACGTTATTATGAGTACAGTGAGTTATAAAAAATGTAAATATGGCACTATAATGCACTAATGATGAAAATGTAACATCAAAATATGCAGTCAACGTTTTGGAGTCCAGAGATTGGCCGTAATTGAAGATGTTTTTGTGTGCCCGTTCTAATGTTTAGAGGTATTTATAGGTTTAACTTAAAAATTCCCAAAATCAATACTTTATAAAATTTTCAGTTACGTTTTCTTATCTCTGGATTATTTTCTTTAGTGTGTATACACCTTTATAATTGTTAAACAGGAGTTTCATTTTAACAAACACGAATTTTGTTTTAACGGTAGAAGTAATTAATGGTTTCGTGTGAATAACTACTATGTTTTAAGTTGAAATTCATGTTTGTGTGTATTTTTTTCAGTCCAATGTTAAGACCAAACCATTGATAACATGTAAGTAAGCTGTGGAGATACAGTCTACAGAGAATAGTCATCTAGCCTTATTTTTCAAACAACGTTGTTTTTATTCCGATGTAAACATCAAACTGAATTTCCAAACAGATGTTTGAAAACTAGTGAGTCAGTGTGTGCGCTGTTGGAACTGTAGGACATTAACACATATCGATGTTACTTAAAACTCATAAGGTGTGTATAAATATTACTTTGGTAATAAACAAAACATCATAAACGTACAATTCTGTTTAGTGTAACAAGATTTCCAGAATTAATTCCCGGAGTTAACATTAGGTTCTAGAGGTATGTCCTTAGAACAGACGTATGTACTTTTTCACAGTAAAAGATATTTTGCCAATTACGTGTTCTAACGTTTTTGCACTGCTACTAATTGTATATCAACGTACTTCCTAGCTAAATACATTGGTTCATTCACTATTTCAGTCAACAACTACAACCGTTGTATCATATACTAAATACCTTTCCCATCATCATACGACCGTTATTGTTATATTACATAAATATATCATTATACAACCATTACTGTTGTATAGCATACTAAATACCTTTTCTATGAACGGTTTTTAGTCAACGATTGTTTGTTTGTGCTGTTGTTTAGGTTAAATAGTTATGTAGTCTCTTTTAGAAATTTTCTGAAATATATGTCTTGCTTAGACGTTGAGAAAGCCTCATATACGCGTCTTCAGATAAAACGAGTTTATTTCTCAATATTTCGGTTATGTAATTTTTATCAAGGAGTTATAAGTACAGTGTGTGTAAGAAACATTTCAAAACATCTTTTGAACGTTGGTTAAATTTGAGAGAAAACATCAATTCTGAGACTCATACTCGCTGTTTTTTTTCTTTTTTTAATTATTATTAAAATTTAGAACTTTCAGGATAAATGCATTGTCTTTCATACGAATAATTTGTCTCACAATGATGCGTTTGACTAATTTTGGTTGTAATTGAAACCATTTTTTTAAATATGTCCTTTAGTTATTTTGACTTTGATTTGGGCTAATGAATGCTGTCAATTCTTTGATCTCGAAATAAAAGAGCACTAGTTATCCCTTGTATGATTCTTATGGAGTGGACTTTGAAATTCAAGTATATGTAATTGTACTTGCCGTATTTGAAAAATGATGTTTTGAATATTTATTTTGTAATTTTGGATGGTACACAGAATATTACCTTAATGTACGTACTAGGCAATACAGAGGTAAAATTAAAGACGTAAAGCTAAAATAAAAGCATCTATTTTACATCTTGCATAGTTCTACTGACAGGATATTGACCTCAACTGGATTCACTAGTATGGCAAAAAAACTTGAAAGGTATTCACTGACATTCAGATGGAAATAGAAAACAAATCACTAGATGGAGAATCATTAAGACAGTGTTCAACCAAAGGGTATTTGGTTGCCTCGGTTAATAAACCTTATCAGACCTGCTGCGGAGCAGTTAGCTTCCACATAAATGGTTAGAACCTGTTGGCACAACCTTTAAGATTGTTGTGTAGCACTTAACTGAAAAAAACTACAATTGCCACATCATCCTTACAACCTTACATTGGCCCAAATAAATGGATGACTTCTTTGTTCAGTGATCACAAAGAACCGAGAATATAAAAGCTTTTAAAATGCATCTACATTCCAGGTGACACATGAATCCAGTTTACAGTTTTGCTTGAAAAGAATTTCAGATGTTTTTTTAGATGTTCTTATCGGAATTTTGTTTTTATTTATGGCCCAAGTAATATTATTCTTAATTTCTCACTAACATTGTAATCAATTTCAGATTATTTTGAAAAAATAATAAACTAAGTTGAAACATACTTAGATTGTGCAGTTTAATATAGAATTAATATTTCATTTGTTTATCTAATTGAGTGTCAAGCATGTGATAAGCAGTAGGGCTATTCCCAATACAAAAATACACAAGCATACAAATAAGAAATCAGGAAATAAATTATTACGCTACTGAGTAACTGTTAACATATCAAGTGAATGTTAATGGGATGTGCCTAATGAAACATATCTGTATCGGAGAAGAAATACTGACTTTAATTCTGACCTGCATTACAGAAGAAATACAGACTATAACTCTGACCTGTATTGGAGAAGTAATGACTTTAATTCTGACCTGTATATCAGATATTACTTGAAAAACCCAAGTTATTTGAGAATATTTCAATCTGTTGATGAAAAATACTCCATCACAATAACATAAAATCTGGGTATACTAAGCTAACACTTGTTATGCTAACTATCCCATTTACGTTTTAGCTTGATCCAACGGAAATGTTACTGCGCAACTCTTACAAAACTCAGGAAAAATTCCTACAACATTGCCATAAGTATTGCATTTCTCCCATTTCCAGAAACTACAATTCTTGCTGAATGTGTCAATTTACACAAGCATAGATGAAAATAACAATTAAACTTCATAACTATCCAGTTATTAGATTCTCATTGACTGATTTATTTCCTGTTGAATGACAACCATAGTGACACAGAGGTATTTCTGCAGACTTACGATATTAGAAACTTGGTTTCGATACTCATGTTGGGCATGACGCAAACAGCCCGTTGTGTAGCTTTGTGTTTAACTTTAAACAAACACTTATGAATGACTAACATACAAATAATCGTAAATAAATAGTTAATGCATGTGAGGCTGCAACATCTACACATCATTACATATACATACAAAGATTACCTCAGGCTTGTGCTTCGTTACCATTTCAAGTTACAAAGGCTATTTTCTTAAATTAAATGACTGTAATTAAAGTTTAGTAGAATGTGTCTTCTCTGAGTGACTAAACCTCTCGACTCTCACTTCCTGTTTCAGGGAAAAAGTCACTCTCGTCCAGAAATCAAAGTAGAATCTTTTACTGACAGTTTTTTTCTTTTGAACAACTACAACTGGAGGTAATTATGCTGAGTGTTACTGCACTTCAGTATCCAGTTTATCTCAGCATTGGTTATGTCCGTAGTGTTTCAAGGTATATCAACAAAGAAAGGACTCATTTTTGTGTCCATTGAAAGATCAGTGAGTATTTTGATACAGTTGGTAATTAAATTCAAAGTGTTCATAGTTAGAACTTATTCAGTTAGTATAAAGATGAATTCAGATGTAGGGTATTTACTGTCTTGTTTAGAAAGTGATTCATGATTACAATAATTAATAAGTATAGACTATTATATACAATAATAAAAATATCTTAAAACGTATTGTTTAAAAGAGTTGGTGTATCTGTTAAAAGTCATTCTTGTAAGCAGGAAGGGGGAGAATGAGATGTCTTTATGAATAACAAAAAATAATAATTAATAGCATTGGAAACATTTTATTTTAAATGATGTCTGGAGTAGAAGAAACTTCCTCAGGAACATTGAAACTTCGAAAATTAGAATTAAATAAAGATATAGCTGTAATACTATACAACAAAACCAACGATATCCAAAAGTAACTGACTTCAAATACTGTTCTTATGTCGTTGAAACGTAGTTGAAGTATTGTGGTCAGATATGAAGGTTTTATGTTGTGATATATTTTCTATTTTCAAGTCTGTGCAATTTTTGCAAATTTCTTGCTTAAGGAAGTTACGTTAATGTCGTTTTACCTTCTATTGTTCCTTGTCGTTCGACTGACATCACACCTTTTGGTCATGGAAGGCACGGTTAAGATGCTTTACATTGTACAAGAAGGTCAAAAGTCAGTGTCCTCCAATAGCAGGTTAGGTAATATCTAGAAGCTGCAGCCTCCTCCCCCATGCTAAATATTGGTTAGATATGGAGTTTTCCATTAAGTAAGAAATATCAGGTTTAATTATTCCTGAATCTAAACTGCTCAATAAATTAAAGGAACAAGTACGTTTTCATATATAATTTATCTCAGTGTTCCAAATGGGATAATATTTTTATTTTTTTAGGTAATTTACCTCATTTCAGTTCCATCTGTATCCATTTTTTAATGTGTGATGAACGATAAAACATGGAGAAATAAAATTTTTAAAAATGACCAATATCATCAAAACTGATATCCCATATGAAACAATACTTTAAACAGTTTGCATGCGTTTATTCAAGAAATGTTTGAAACATTCAATATCTAGTGTGACTTTCAAAGGCTCTGACACACTCCTGACACCGATTTGGCACACTTCAGTCTATCGATGTTATCTTGGAGTATGGCAGCCTACTCGTCTACCAGGGCTTGTCGGAGTTCCTGTACATACTGAGGAAGGTGCTGGTGTTCACTAACACACCTCGACAACATATTCCAACAATGTTCAATCGGATTTAAATCTGGAGATCTGAAGGCCACTAAAAAGTCTATTCCTTCCTCGTCAAGTAAGTCCATACATAGTCTGGCGACGTGGGCTTGCGCGTTAAACCTGCATGAGAATTAACCGATCACCGACAGCACTGGCAGAAGGCCTTACAATGGGTTACAGAATTTCGTCTCTATATCGTCGTGCGTTCAGAGCACCCTGTCGAGTATGAGTACGTCTGTGCGGCCACCCAGACCATTACAAAACCTCCTCCATAAGCGTCGACTTGCACAATGTTACAGGCGGAAAATCGCTCTCCTCGGCGTCTGCACACTCTCGCCCGTACACAATCACGAAACACAGTGAACCTGCTCTCGTCTATTTACAGCACGGTGGTTCATTGACGAAGTTCCCAATTCAGGTGCTGACGAGCAAACTCCAACCTGGCTGCACGGTTTCGCACTGTCAGAATAACGCCTCTTGCAGGCCGTGTGGCCATAAGGCGTCCTTCGTGCAGACGATTGCAAACTATTTGGGTCGAGACACAGATTCCAGTGGAATGCTGAAGGTCATTTCGCAGCGACCGAGCCGTAGCTAATCTGTCCCGCAGAGCGTTAGTCTCGATGTAGCGGTCGTCTCTGGCTGTTGTGCAGCGATGACGGCCTTGACCTGGTCTCCTGCCGTAAGAGTTCGTCTCCTGATAGCGTCGACAAAGTCGAATGATGATGCTTGGTGACACATCGACGCGCTGTGCTACCCTCCTTTGGGTTTGGCCATCCTCCAGCATCTGGACCGTCCTGGCCACCTCGTTCACTGTTTGGCGCCTGACTGCTTAGGTACACAATGACAAAACGAGCTGCAAAAAATTCCATGTTGGTGTTTGTTTCGAGAATTAATGAGGAATGCATAGTTTCACGTAATAGCCTTATATAGGATACCTTGAGTTGTATTCTTCTTGAGTGAGGTGAGTTTCGTTTGAGTTGCTTCAAACTTCACTCGCAAGCTTAAAAAATACACTTGTAGACGAACGAATATGCTTTTCTTACATAAATTTAGTTATGACAAAAATATACTGAAATATGTACGTGTTCCTTTAATTTTTTGACAGTATATTTTTATACGGAAACATGCACAGGATTTGAATTCAGTTGGTTGATGGGTAGATATTTTGAGAAAAGAAAGCAAATTGACCAAATTATGGATCTTGTGAAAAGTGACTGACCAACTTCTAGAAAATAAGTAGATATACCTCGTCTTTGGTTCACGTAAGGATTAATTTCAGTTTGTTTCACATCGTATCTAGTCTGTTTATTTCTTGCCCTTCAGTGGCAGAGCGGCATGTCTGCGGACTCGCACTGCTAGAAATAGGGTTCCGACACCCGTGGTGGGCAGATCACAGATAGTCCATTGTGTAGCTTTGCGCTTAATTTCAAAACAAACTATGTATTTACTTCTTTGCCAAAGCTCGGGTTTGGTTAAACAGAGCCTTGCTGTGTAACTTACTTGCCGAACCTCCCGTTGAAAAGCAAACCGATCAAATAAATGTTCTTTAAAAAAACTTATTTTTATCTGAAAATACCACAATAATTCAACTTGGTACTGCAAACTGTAAACTTTTTTATATTAGGGTATAAGTTTTAAAATGTATGGGAATACAAGTTATAACAACTGAAGACGAAAACTGCGACATATTAAACAAAGTTTTCTTCGCCTCCAATTTTGCTATTTAAAATCCGTAGTGGAATAATTAAGAGGAGTCTAGAAACTCTGTAATCTAGTTATTTTTATCACTATTATTACAAACATTTTAAGCATATAAACAAGATTTATTTTAAGATGGCCTCATGAATTGCTCTGATTGGCCGTACTCTCTGCTGTGAACTACTCATCAGCACAGCTTGAGTCAAGAAACTAAGGCAATACAGTTAGGTCTCTTATAACGGTGATGTCTGTATGATATTTTGAAGTTTTGAGTCGCACGTCACTGATTTTCTTTTCAATTTTACCTTTGGTGAAAAAGACACGAGTAACATATATAATCCTGAAGTAGTTGGTTCGCTGTACAATAACTAATAATGAATCATGTAGTTGACATTAACATTACTCACATACTTAAATACCTTAGGTCATGGTATGGTTAAAAACAAAAAGGACTGAAAACCTATAAATAATGATTTAAGATACTTGTTTGCAGTAATATAAAATAACATCATTTTACACATCTCTGATTTTGAAACCGAAACAGACAAATTAACAATAATTTTGAGAAAACAAAGTAGTGTATGTGATTTTATGCTATTGGTTGACAATGTAATCTCCGTGTTTGTATCGATGGTTTCAGAAGAAAAAGAATGTTTATCTGGGAATTTCAGATCTTTATGAATGCAAATCCTGTACCACAGATATTGATAAAAAATATAGAACAGAGTTGTCAGAGAATAAAATATTATTCTGTTATCTTTCTGTTGTACTTATTATACTTGGCTATTCCCTTGACTCGTATGTCGCTTATTTCGGTTGGTGAATAAGAAGAGTGGTTCACTGACAGCCAGCTATTTCGACCTTAAACATCTTTCTTTTTCTTCGCGACTGTTAAATAAATCACGCTACTAGCCACCTGGTAACAAAGTGTTCACGTGGAAGAATAAAGTATCATTAATTAGATAAAATAAAATTTAGGGTTTAAAACAAACAGACTTCATGTAACCGTTGGGGGCCACAAAAAAGTGAAGATTAAAATCGTCCCACAGTTGTTTCACACAAGATGGACATCACATTTAAGAACACAAATAACGATTACATCAAAGAGTTTGCACGTTATTCCAAGAAATATTATGATACAAAGTCAGTGCGATGGATGGTGCTGCATATCATCTACGAGCTTAGAAATGTCTGGCTTGATGTTTGATGTTGAAAGACGCAAGACTCCTTCCAGATGATCATCAGTCAGCTGATTGCGGGTGTTGTTTTTGTTCAGTTTCATATGCGAGAAAGCCTGTTCGCAGCAGTACGTGCTGCCAAACATGCTAGTGTGGACAAGTGCGTTCTCTTTCAGATTAGCAAATGTATCAGGCAACGTTTTGTAGAAGTCAAGCAAACTGTTTTCTCTGTAAATAACACGCACTTCATCAGATGCCTGGAGATCAGCAAGTTCAAGCTGATATTCTTCTGACAAGTCATCCACTGACACACTGAACGGATCAGCAAAAAGTTTCATCAACAATCTACATTGGTCAAAATCATGAAACCGTGAGTTGAAAGATTTAATCAAGGTATCTAGCTTCCCAACATAAACTTGTGTGTCAATATCCTGATTTTTCTGTAGCTGTGACTGAAAAGTGGGAAAGTGCACGAAATTGCCTGATTCTGCTTGCTGCCGGAACAACTGCAACCTTGTCCTGAAAGCTGGCAGACCAGCTGATTTTTGTCTTGCAACTTCAAATTCAAGTCATTCAAGTGTTGTGTCATGTCGACCAGAAAGGTCAAATCAACTTGCCATGCTGGATCAGCCATGGAAATCACTTCTGTGTCTTTGTTCTTGCTTCTGAGGAATTCTATCACCTCATCAATCAACTCCAAGAATCTTCTGAGCATCTTCCCTTGACTTCACAGTGATACACAAGGTCACCATAGTCTGAATAAATTTCTTCAAGAAGACTTCGAAACTGACGGTGATTGAGCCCTCGTGATTTGATGAAATTAATGGTTTTCGTCACTAATACCATCAGTGCCTAAAAACCAAGTTCTTCACTGCACAGGTTCTCTTGGTGAATAATACAGTGCAACTTCATCAACTGTCTGTTCTGCTTTCCTCGAAGCTTCATCAACAGTACTACCAGCCCGTTACTTTCTCTGATCATGGCTGGTGCTCCATCAGTTGTCACACTTCTCAGTTTCGTGAAATCCAATGAAACACTACTACACAGTCTTATTGTCTCCTCGAATAGAGCAGATCCAGCTGTCTGACTTTTCATTGAACCAATGCCGATTAGTTCCTCTGTGATATAAAACGATGACGTCACACCACGAACAAAAACTTGTAGCTGTGCTGTTGAACTGATGTCAGTCGACTCGTCTGCTGCCAAAGAAGTAGAGAAAGTTAGCTGTTTTATTTGTAAGCTGCCTTATCACGTCTGCTGAGAGGTGTGAAATTCTTCGTTGAACTGTCATACGATTCAAAACCACCGTCTGTAGCTTGCGAACTGCTTCTGGACAACTTTTCTGATGCAGTAATCATACATTGCTTGACAAAGTCACCATAAGTGAACGGTCGGCCAGATTTCGCTATCATCAATGAAATATCATAACTGACCTCACATGCTGCACCTAAATCTGCTTTCTACTTTGATAAAACGTTCTGCTTGTGATTCAGCGACCGCCGCAGAGATTCAATTCGAGCTGTTCGTTCATCACCGACAACGTTGTGGAAATCTTTATGCTTCGACTCATAATTACGCTTTATATTGGAATCCTTCGCCATTGCTACTGTCGAATGACACAGCAGACAAATCGCGTTCTTCTGTTGTTGAACAAAACTGTATTGCGCAGTACAATCATTATGAAATTGCTGGTTTTCATCATCAACTTTTCTTTTACGGTTAGCTACCATTTTTGTCACGAAATAATATCAAAATAGGGCTCGTAAGTAAATCTCGAAGAACAATTGGAACGCGTGAGATTTCGTAATTACGGAAATATTACGTCATTGCGCCAATGATTAAATGCCTATGCATTAAGGAGATTTGCTTATTAAATTTTTTTGTTGCTCGACACAAATATGGAACCATCCAGTATCTAATCTAATGCATAATCTTCTATAGCGTTTAATCTTCGCGCAAGCGCGAACTCTCTGTGTTTGACTTTCCCGTTGGACATCACGGGCCACTCGGCGAGTCGTCGCGGGCCGAACTATGTGCACCACTGGTTTAGACAGTGGTATAGTGTATTGAAAGACGAGAGAAAAAACAACTGAAAAGTAATATCATTCTGTTGCGGGACGTACAGAAGAAGAGAGAAAAGCATATAAAGAAAACCTTACCAACATAAAGACTAAAGAAGGAGAGATGGAAGGCTTCTTGAAGCAGACGACTTGTCGGCTACAGAAGAAAAGCGAGAAAAAGTAAGTCTCGTGTAGGTGGTATAATTTAAATGAGAGTTTACAATTGTAAACCTTAATGCAGCTTGCTAAAGAAGACCTAACATTAAAGACTACCCCAGTTAAAGATACCACTAGTAAAGTCAGGGAAAAGAAAAAAATGTATAATAAGTAAAGAAAATGTTAATTTAACTGCTGTCGACAGTGAAGCTGAGGCTACACCAATCGACAATGCTATAGAAAGTGAAAACCTAACGATTAGTAGCATAAATAATCACAAACCCACCCTGGATATTGAAACAAACATACACTCAGAACGTGAGGAAGCTAGTTCTGACGACGACGGATTCACACTCGTGAAGACTAGAAGTCAGTAAAACAAGCACTAAAAAACGCAAATGCAAATACAGAAACACATTCAGAAAGTGAAACTAAATTACCAAAATACGCCATTATTATACAAGGTATTCCAGGAATTTACAACGAGCTTCAACTAGCAAGGGAAATATACAGGTGTAAACCTGAGACAAATATAACTAACATTAAGCGTCTGGCCCGCAACGGGGTTATAGTTCAAGGACAGGAACCCGCTGACACAAATAGATTGTTAAAATAATGACCTTTAGACGCTTTCAGGTCATATTACTATACACTTGCCTGGAGCAAGGTCAACACCCAGATCTTTCGTAATCCGGGGTTTCACCACTCTATCGACAAAGAAGACATTAAAGAAGCACTAACAGAACAAAACATAAAATACATTTCAGTTGAACGCATAGCTTCAAACATAACAAAAATAACCAACAAACTTAATTAAAGCAGTTACAGACAACACTTAGAACATAATACAACTAATAAACAATGATATCACAATGTGGCATCAAAGATACACTGTAGAACAAGCTAAAACACCGTCAGTGGTAGTAACACAGTACTACCAATGCCAAAAGTTTGGACATGTAGCAGCAGCATGTCGAGCAACTACGCGTTGTGTAGGATGTGGAGATAATCACCACATATTGCAATGCACTAAACAAAACCCCAAGCCTAAATGCTATAACTGTGGGGAAGAACACACGGCAAACTATAAAGGATGCCAGAAATACAAATCTATTAAGACACATTTATACAAACTTAAAAATCCAAATACGCACAAGGCACAGACACAAATAATCCAAGAACAATCAAAATCAACTTCCACTCAGAAAACACGACCTGCTCCACAAACACACGAGTAAACTCATACGCTGCAATAGCAAGAAAAAACATCACACAGTCAGGAAAAACCACCAACAATTAGTGAAGATTTACCTAAAACAACTGAAGTCACACACAAAACCACACCTATGGATATTGAAAATACATTGACCAATGCCATTACTTCCACTTTCTCTGAAATAATGGCCGAATACATAAACCCAAATAAAGAAAACAGTTTAATATCATTAAAATAATTATGAAAAACATCCAAAAATACCTACCACAAATATTAACATATATCATGAACTCTGTCAACCATGAATAAATTCACAGTACTACACATCAATATGCAGGGTGCTACTGCTTCCAAGAAACATGAGATTGAAGATATAACCAACTCCATAAAACCAGATGTCTTTGTATTTAGTGAAACTGCCCTCTATAACTACCACAGATTTAAAATAAAAGGATACTCAATCATCAGACAAGATAGGATGGATAAGAGAGATCCAAACAGAGGAATATTATTACTGTATAAAACTGAACTTATAGTTCAGGAACTAAGAATACCTTCCTTCAATGAATCAGTGGTAATAAAGGTAAAAACTCAAAATAATACTGAAGTAACAGTGGCGGACATTTATTGCTCGCCTAGCAAAGTATTAGATGCTAATATATTACATTCCATATATAACCACAATCTCAATATAGTAATTATAGGAGATTTAAATAGTAAAATATCACATTCAACTGTAGATGTATAAACCCAAATGGTAAAATATTTTATAAATTTCTAGCTGAAACTAATATGATCTTGTTAAATGAGGCAACATCGACACATATCTCGTACGCACATGGCACCAGTGGAATACTGGACTTTTGCCTGTGTTCGTATAATATGAGTCGTAAATTCGTAAACTTCTCTGTTGGTCACGATATAGATAGTGACCACCTTCAAGTCTGGTGTATCTTCAATCTCACCCCTCATTGAAACAAAATTAAAGTAAAAGATAAACTAAATTATGAAAAAAGCTAATTGACTACAATTTCAATTAATTATAGACCAAATTTTACCAATGGAAGTACTAAACTTCACCTCGGACGCATCAGATATAGATGCGTATAGTCATATAATCTCTAAGTGCCTAAAACATGCAGCCAACAGCTCAATACCGAAACAAAAACAGTTCACAACAACACACTCATGGCAACCACATCAAGAAATAATACACCTAATAAAAGAAACAAGAAAACTACGCAGACAGTATATATAAAATTGAGACCCAACACTAAAAACACAAATAAACACTATAAAAATTAAATAAGACATCTAATCCGACAACAAAAACGAGATAGCTGGGAAACCTTTTGTTCAGAACTAAATCACAAAACAGATCTTAAACAATTCTGGACACACTTAAAAAGATATACGAATACAGGAACAACAAACAAAGAGTAACATGGCAAAATAACTTACACTAACATAGGAAAAGCGGAGATATTTAAAGACCACCTACAAAACACACCATGAACCAGACATGAACAGATACTTTTACAATAAAGTCAATAACTTCATTAAACATAACAAACCATATACATGCCAAAATTCCCAGTAAACACGTTAATAAAACCAGAGAAAACAATAGACTGGAGCACTCATCAACTAATAAAAGATATAACAGTAACGGAAGTACTAACAGCTATCAAAAATACAAAAACAAAGCTCCTGGAGAAGATGGTATACAAGCTGTCCTCCTAAAACACAGCACTCGAATATTATATGAGCACCTAACAGCTTTATTTAACCTATAGTTATCAGCTGGACACATTCCTGTTTCTTGGAAGTAAGCAGTAATATTAATGTTCCAGAAAGAAGGAAAGTCAGCAAATAAACCAAACAATTACCACCCAATTAGCCTAACCAGTTGTATCGGCAAAATTTTAGAAAGAATAATTAGTAATCGTCTATCTATATACTTAGAAGTAAATTCAAAGTTTTCCGAAATTCAAAACGGATTTAGAAAATACAGACAAACTACAGACCACCTAATTAGACAAACAGAATCAATTACAGACAGCTTCAATAAAAATGAATGCACTGTAGTTTGCTTTCTCGACGTTGAGAAAGCATTTGACACAGTGTGGCATAATGGATTACGTCATCGGTTAAAGGTTTTACCCCAGGGAATTATTCGCTGGCTGTCCAACTTCCTGGAAAACAGAACGTGCAAGGTAGATGTGAATGGGACCCACTCAGGGTCCTTTTCACCCGAGGCAGGAGTCCCGCATGGATGAGTAGTTAGCGCAACATTATTTATCATGTATGTGAGTAATATGCCACTGTCGGACCTAAATTTAGGTTTAGCATCACAATTTGCTGACGATATAGCAGTCTGGAAAAGTGTCCCCACTCCTTCAATAGCAGAAACAGACCTTCAACCAGTTCTTAATAATTTAGAAAAATGGTGCAAGAAATATAGAATAAAAATCAATATTCCGAAAACTCAAGTAGTATTATTCAGCAGATTAAATAAACCGAAAAAAGATACACCAAAGTTATATATGAACATATCACTTTTACAGACTGCTACCTCAGCTAAATTTTTAGGATTAACTTATGATACTAAATTAACGTGGATACAGCACACAAACAATATCCTGATTAGAATCTGGAAAATAGCAAATTATTCAAGAAGTCTTTCAGGTAAAAATCAAGGTACATCACCTGATAATATAATAAAAATCTACAAAATATACATTAGACCTATAATAGAATACACATCTCCTGCCTGGATAAACATAACACAGAAACTACAAAGAATACAAAATTCAGTTTTAACTTCAGTCTATAAAGTACCACGTAGCACTTCATCCACATTCATGCACAAGTATGCAAACATAGAAACAATATCTGTAAGACTTGCATAATGCACTAAACTATTTTAATCAGAATTGGCTTAAAAATAATTTAATGTGTGATCTCGACAGATACTACGTACATGATGAACATTGTCCTGAGTCCCTCTCTCCTATAAATATATATTTAAGAAACATAAATCAAGCTGGTCACCATGCACTAAACACTTAAAACTAGTTTTATTTATTTATTTCTTTTTCTTTGTTTTATTTTTCTTTTCTTTTTGGTTTTATTTATTTATTATTATTATTCTTATATTTTTCCGATAAATATATATGGAAAAAGGAAATATATGTATACACGAATAAAAGTGAAAAAAAAAGAATAAAAGGAAGAAGAATAAAAAAAAGGACAAATCAAGACAACACATGGACATTGCCCTGAAAAGGGCCGGAGTACAGTGGGATACTCTGGCCCAAAAGCATTACAACAACGACAAATTCTTAATAGTAGCCGACATAAAAGCTAGGGATGGAGGAAGAGGGCTTGTGCACTTGACCCTCCTGGGTATTGAAAAATTAAACATACCCAAATACCCCCAAAGAAGAAGAAGACATGGTTAATGTTAGCTATTTGTGTTAAATATAATGTGAAGGGAATATTAAAAGGACAGGGTCTCAAGCATTGTAGGACAAGACGTTTTATTTTGTGTGTATGAGTTAGGAGAAACTATTGTAAGTAAGGGTTGCCTTTGGTTTACATGAGGAAGGAAGCCATAAGAAACACACGTATCCTACTTTATACCTATTCAACCGGTCTTATAAGAACTTTAAAATTGTAATAAACTAAACACAAATTCTTCCCTGTTAACACTTAATAACATATGATTATAGGTTTTGGACATACCTATAAATACATGTTTCATTCATTTTAAAACTGAACTCCCCTTTTATTCATTCGGTAATAACTCGAAGCAAGTACGATATGAAATCACATGCGTATTTGAGGACACCTTCGTATGACTAAGACAAAAGGGCACTTTGGGTCATAAGAGAAGGAAGACAGGGGCTCGATTCCCATCGAGTATCATCCTCACCCCTTTGTGGGTTACTGCTGTTTAGAGATTCACTAAAGGTTTATTTGTTTTGTTTAGTAACGGTCTTAAACAATTAACGTAAATACAACTTTTATGTTGTAGAGGAGGAAGTTGGTTCTCACGATAAAAGCTCGTAATTTATAAAATATACCTCTTGCGTGCATGAATTAGAGATTTCCAAAATATAGTTATCATCTGTTAAACGTACGTTGAAATTAGAGTTAAAGTATAAACAAATAATTGTTGTTCTGCGTGAACATTTCAGGGGTTGTTAATAAAGGTGCTTCATGATATGCCATTTGTTTTACGTTGAATGTTCACACTTCGAATAGTTTGAGATGAAAAACAAAATAACGGCATGCAAAAACAAAAGAACAACAATTCGTAAAAAGGCACGTATATATGTTAACAAAAACAAACTCTTCCTGTATTGGTGTTAAATGTAAAGTGCATTTTTAAATGATTCATATATTAAAATAATTCTTTTACTGCTAAAGGAATTGGACTGCATTTGTAAGTGTAAATCACTTGTTTCAGAACACTGCCTTTAGAGGGATGAACTAATTAGTAATTTTAAAATCTTTGACTATCAAAATAATATCATTTATAACGTACCCTACTGGTATAGCGATAAGTCTACAGATTTACACACCTAAAATCATGAGTTCGATTCCCCTTGGTGGACTCCGCAGAAATGTGGCTTTGTTATAAGAAAACATGCATACAGATACATCATTTATAACTTAAATTTCTATTTATCTTCAAAATTTTTGTCTACCATTTGTCGTTCTTTAAAACTTGTATTTACGTCAAAGAAATAAAATTCAACTCGTAGATTTAAATGGATTTTTTGAACAGAGAAAAAAGTTAAAAAATAAAATGTTTCTTTCACCAAGTTCGATAACAAAACGTCATTTTTGCTTGATATAGCTGTTATTCTAAATTTCATAGTTAATCCAATTTATTTTAAAAGATGGATTAGTTTGCCCCAGGTATGGCATGATGGTTAGGGCGATCGACGTGCGTGTCACGGGTTTCATCAAGTCGTCTAACACATTTTCCATTTTAGCCGTGAGGACGTTCTAACGCCAAAGTAATCCCCTGTTTTTTCTTTAGTAAAGAACAGTCCAAGCGGCGGTTGCGAGTAATGCTAACTAGCTGTCTTCTCTTTATCTCTGCTGAATTAGGGACGGCTGACTCAGATAACTTTGTAATAGGTTTGCGTGAAATTCAACAAACAAACAAGCTAGTATACCCACACATATATATCAGTTACAATGTAACTCTATAAACGGAGATATACTATATACATTCCAAAGAAGCCCGACATGGCCAGGTGGGTTAAGGCGTTCGAATCGTACTCTGAGGGTCGCGGGTTCGACTCCCTGTCGCACCAAACATGCCTGCCCTTTCAATCGTGGGGGCGTTATAATGTTACGGTAAATCCAACTATTCGTTTGTAAAAGAGTAGCCCAAGAGTTGGCGGTGGGTGGTGATGACTAGCTGCCTTCCTTCTAGTCTTACACTGCTAAATTAGGGACGGCTAGCGCAGATAGCCCTTGTGTAGCTTTGCGCGAAATTAAAAAAACAAACAAACTGTTCACTTGAAACTGCTATGCAGTTCATAAAAAAGGGTAAGAAATGTTAACTAGCAAATTAAAGATAACGTTTTCAGGGACAAGTTGATTGTGGAAGCTTTTTATATTTGTTTGTTAATCAGTCTTCAGACAGGTAATTATTTACGGACTATTAATGAAAGTTATTAGTTACGATGCTAATTAGTATGTAAGGAACACAATTTAATGCTCACAGATTAAATAACAGATAGGAAACTTGTTTTAAATAAAACAAACAAAACACGGAGCTCTGATTACAGAATTTTTATATTTTCTAAAATGTTTAAAGCAATAACATCAAATCTGAACAAGTTTCTGTATTGTTGTTTTTAACTGGATGGCGCCGAGTGTGACTTAAAGGTTAAAATTCCCGGTGTGTGCGAGTCGAAGATTTACGATTCACATCCTTTACTGCAAATAAGCGCTCCTCAATTAGGAGTCATACTTTTACTTTAATAATGGCAATGAAGTCGTACTATTTGTTTAGACAAATGTCAGCGTTCGTGTTCGCTCGGCATAGGCAGGTGGTTAGGGCGCTCGATTAGTAATTTGAAGATCGCGGGTTCGAATCCATGTCACATCAAGTATGCTTGCTCTTTTAGCCATAGGGTCGTTATAATGTGATGATCAATCTCACTATTTATTGTTAAAAGAGTAGCCCAAGAGTTGGCAGTGGGTGGTGATGACTAGCTGCCTTTCTTCTAGTTTTACCTTGCTAAATTCTCATGTAGCTTTGCGCGAAATTCAGAAAAAACAAACAAACCTTCTTGTTTAGTAAGTAACTTTCGTGCAGCTTTAGGTGAAAATTCTGAAACATGTTTGTTTTTGGACGTTGATTTCCCAAATAATGCAATGTGACTTATAAAGTTTCAGATTGTCTAAGTTTTTACGTATAGAGACCAGTATGAACAATAACAAGAAGTCTGTTTAAAAATGCTCGCTCTTTCAGCCGTGGGAGCGATATAATGTGACGGCCAATCCCACTATTAGTTGGTAAAAGAGTTGCTCAGGAATTGGCAGTGATGACTAGCTGCCTTCCCTCTAGTCTTATACTGCTAAATTAGGGACAGCTAGCGCAGATAGATCTCGTGTAGCTTTGCGCGAAATTAAAAAACAAACAAACAAAAAACAAGTGTTGAACGGAATTATGTTTGGTATGATTATTTTCCACTATTTTTATACAACTTATGTAAAAGAGTAATTTTTTTATGGGTAAAAACTTGTTTGAAACATCAAACCATATAGTGCTTCATTTTATACCTTTTGTAACTTGTCCCAGATAATTCGAATGCTCTACATGTTTTAAACACATTTGCTGGAATTTATTCGCATGTTATCATGTATGACAATCAGTGCTAAACAGATGGCACAAAAATAATGTTTGTGATAGTCTCTTTCGGATTGTTTCTGAATTATTTGTCACAAACACTGAAAAAGTATTCGTCTTCTTTGTTGTAGTTTTATCGAAATATTATTTGTGATGTACAAATTCAGAAATGTACCTTATTTATCAAGTATATATTTTGTGTAAAAGTATAGTAACAAATTGTGAAAAAAACAACAAATTTGCTTTATTAATATGTAAGTAAAGGGTATCTAAAAGCGAAATAAATATCTGACTTTTTGAACTTATTTCAACAAAAATATTAGGGTTAAACGAAAACATCTTATAAAAATAAGACAAATTACAACTAAATAAAAATTTCACAAATTCTTGTATAATAATGAGAAATTATTATTGCCAAGGGTCAATGAATAAAAAATAAATGCATGAATAGCGATTTTGGATTTCTCATCAATACAGAAAAGAAAATGATAATGCGATGTTCAACGTTTTAATTCCTTCCATATTATCCATAAAAAAAAGAAGTTGCAAGTTTATTATTACAAAATATAATTTGATAGTGACTAGAAAGACCAAACAATCAATCCTTCTTCTTGAAAGGAAACAGAGGAAATTTTATGTCTGCAGATTTATAACTCTAAAAATTGGGTTAGTAGTGAGCAGAACAAAAATAACCCCTTTGTGCTTAATTTTAAACAAACAAACAGTTAATGCCTAAATTTAATTATAGGATTATAAATACGTAGTTTTATTTGGTATAATACTGTTGAACAAAAGTTTTCAGAAAAATTAAGAAAGATTGTTTGTTTTTTCGTATAGCAAAGCCACAAAGGGCTATCTGCTCAGCCCACCGAGAGGAATCGAACCCCTGATTTTAGCGTTGTAAACCCGGAGACATACCGCTGTACTAGCAGGGGGTAATTAAGAAAGATATCATATACATAGATAACTTCCAGAAACAAATTGGTAATGAATCAGAAATTTGAAGATGACCCCTTATTACTTTTGCAAGATTGTTTAGATGGCTCTGTTTTAAAATGGCTGGGAAAAATGTGGGGGATTATTTTGTTTTAGAAGCACTAAGAACTACTAAATTGATTCCAAAAATCAAGTACCGGTTGAAATATAGACCAAGAAATATGGGAAATCCAGAAGGTCCGTACGGACGGATAAAACAACTGAGAGCGACAGTTACAGCTTTGTTAAAACACGAACGGATTGAGCTGAATTACCAGAGGGCTGACGAAGCTAGAGGCTATGCAGAAAGGGTGAGTTAAAACTATATTTGCCATTTGTATTGTAGTAATAAAACTACAGACTTTAACAAATCAACAACATATCGACCTTATTTTTAGATTTCCTATTCTATCTGAATCAATACTTCCAAGTTCAACTGTTTATTCTGTAGTTCGACCAATTTTAAAATTAGTTTTTAATTTTTTTAGCCAATTCAGGTGAAACTGAGTTAAATTTTGAATTATCAAATAGTATACTTTATAACCGGAGATCTGGTCAGTATGTTGTCCAGTGAGTCATGATATTAAATTAATTAATGACACCGGATATAATTTGAAATGCAAAATAAATTTTATTTTAACATTAAATACAAACATTGTGTATGTATCAGAATGGCTGGTATGGGTACCAACACATTTTTTAGTAAGGAGATCGTTTTAGGTCATCTTCAGGTTAACTAGGAAGGTCGAAACGTTGTTTTTTCCCTATTAGTAATAGTGTCAATACCCATACCAGCCACTCTGAAATACAGTTTCATTTCCAGTGGGTTTCTTGTCATCAAGAAATGTATGTTCTTTAAACTGGACTGTCATTTTACTGGGTTCTCTCAGTTGCTTTTCCTTTTTCCATCTGTTTAAATTCAAAACTATGTATTTTACAAGGAACAATGCTTGTTGATGTGATTCAACTTATGGGTATTTCTGTATGTATTTGGGATGTTGAGGTACTCCAGAATGATTTATATCACTTGGTTAGTTGGACAAACACATGAAAAATTATCTTTAATTATGGTAAATGCTCTGTTGCTAGTAGAACAATAGGGTACATTTACAGAAATATTTATTACAAGTCAAAAATGATAATTATCTATCTTGAGAGGAGAGCTAGGATTATTATAGGGTTGCTTTATAGAGATAATTAAGATCCTTTTATTTTCTCTCATTGAGGATTATAAGATTATCCAGGGAATTGTTAGGGTAAAGCCCTGTGTGTGCTGTCTTTTGAAAACAATGGTGTAAGAGGATACAAGTTGAAGATTTGGAAAAGACTCCAGTTACAGTATTTGATTTTTCTACCAATGTGATTAGCAACCTATACTGACGCTAAGTGTTAAAAGGTGAAGCAATGATATTGTTAAAAATAAAGGTCTTTAGTTGTAATGTTAAATTACAGCCTAAATTAACCTAAATTTCATTAATTGGAAGTTTTCTAGAAAATGCTCATTCTTTCATGGTTGTATTGCCTAACATGATCAAAATATACATAGTTTTATGGTATTCACTACAGAGTTATTGCAGACATGATCATGAAGATAAAGGCTTTGCCTGATTGATCATGGGTTTAAAAATAAAAAAGTGGAGAAATATGAATCTGTTTGTTGGGTGACCTTCAGCTTTTAAACATATTATTACTCAAACATTATTTGTGTTAAATATGACTATATGAATAATCCAGTAATTATATGTATAGTTATTCTGAAAAACTAGCAGAGTTTATTATTAATAGTAGAATTGGGATAGGACTCTTGAAGGGTGATAAAGGAAGGCTTATATTTGATGATTATGAAATGGATAGGTTATTAAATTCTGCTTTTTCTTCATTAATTCTGAGCTGATTTAAAAAAAAAATGATTGGAAAGTTTAAAGAAAGATAAGTCGTCTGGACCAGATAATATTTTCTCAAGGGTTTTGAAGGAGGTTAAGGATTGATTATGTGAGCCATTTAATATTATTTTTGTCAGTCCTTGAATAGTGGCCAAGTACCAGAGAATTGGAAGCAAGTTAATACTATTACCAATTTCAAGGGACTTCATAAAAATTGTCCCAATAATTATAGACCCATTAGTTTTGCATCAGCTGTTGGAAAAGTTTTGGAAAGTCTGATAAAAGATGCTTTGCAAAGTCATTTAACAATAGTAAACATAGTTTTAATAAGGGAAAAATTTTATTTGAAAAATCTTGACATTCTCTGAAAACATTATTGCTTATGCAGAACTGGGTAAGTGCCTAGACTTGGTGAGTTTGGACTTGTATAATGCATATGAAAGGGTGCCATATAAAAGACTTGTAAAAAATTATAGGTGTGGGAGTTAACAAATCAAATAGAAGATATACCAAATGGAAGAAAGCAGAAGGTTGTTACAAATAGAGTTCAGTCAAACTGGATTAATGTTACTGGTGGGGTACTTTGGGGCTGACTCTTAGGACCTCTGCGCTTTTATATTTACAGGAATGATATAGATGAAGGAAAGGTAAGCAAATTACTTAAATTTGCTGATGATATCAAGGTATTGGTTGTTACTGGCTGTGAGGAGGATGCTGCTGATTTACAAAAGGATTTACATCATTTATTGAGTTGGACAAGTAAATGGCAGATGGGTTTTAATTGTCATAAATGTAAGATAATGCATGTCGGTTATCATAATTTGAATTGTGAAATATGGATAGAAATAGCCTTGACTATGTCATGAAAGAAAGGGATTTTGGTGTAATGGCTGACCAGTGTTTTAATCCATCCAAGCAATGTACTGTTGCTAGTGGTAGGGCAAATAGGATATTAGGTTGTACCTACAGAAATATTAAATACAAGTCTAAAGAGGTTAATAATTTCATTGCACAGGTCACTGCTTATGGCACATTTGGAATATTATGTTCAGTCTTGGGCTTCTTACCTTTGGAAGGATATTGAAATGTTGGAAAAGGGTTGAGAGAAGGGTTACTCGTATGGTGCCTGGGATGGAGCGATTGTCATATGCAGAGAGGCTTAAATCTCTCAAATTATTTTCTCTGCAAAATAAAGAAGAGATTAGATGATCTGATTGAAATGTTTAAGATTGTAAATGGAATTGGTAGTGTTTGATGCCTCATGCTTTTGCATACTTAACAGTGAGAATGGGAGGACTAGGGGACACAAATATAACTTTTGGCAGTGAGAGTCAACTTTAGCTAAGATGGTCTTATGTTTCTAACAGGATGGTTGACCTTTGGATTGGGATGCCTTCTGATGTTGTTGAGGCAGCAAATTTAAATTAGTTTAAGAAAAATCTTTATAAGAATATAAATGATAATGGTCAACTTTAACATACTGGCTCCCAAGCCTATTTTGCCGATACTTT
The DNA here is from genome assembly GCF_004210375.1 of Tachypleus tridentatus. Classification (NCBI taxonomy): domain Eukaryota; kingdom Metazoa; phylum Arthropoda; class Merostomata; order Xiphosura; family Limulidae; genus Tachypleus; species Tachypleus tridentatus. The sequence continues at coordinate 32,505,762 of NC_134831.1, read as the reverse complement.
CCAGGGTCCTACTAGTCATTTCACAGTTATTTTTTTAGGAAAAGTGTATATTTCGTCATTGTGTCCAGCCAATAAGTGGCCCTTTAAAAAGAAAATAGAGCACAACCCACTGGTGTGTTGTGTGGGACTTACTGGGAGACTGTCATGACCCACTGGTGGGTCATGTGGGAGCCAAAGTGTTAAGGTATTTTCAGATTTATTTATTTAATAGGTTTAGTTTAGAGGATGAAACACTCTAAATGGCCCAATGGGTCCCTTTTTGTTCCAAAGCATTATTACATTATAAAGTGTTTGACCTTGCAGGCAAACTCCAAGAATAAAAATCTATTTCTCATTCATGAAGTTACAAGAAAGTAATATTGTGTTCTTGAGATGGCTAGTATGAGTATTAAAAATTTAATTAAAATGAAGTATAGAACAACATTTTGACCTTAGGTCATTTTCAGATTAACACAGATTAACTGTACATGCTTATGCAATCCTAATGAAACTAAGAAACTTGAACCAAAAAATTGTCAATAGAAGAAATGACATTTCTTTTGTGCAACCTCTTTGCTAACCTGAAGATGACCTAAAAAAGTTGAAACATTGTTCTGTATTTTAATTAAAGTTTTAACACTCATACCAGCTGTTTTGAGAATACATTTTTACTTCAAGTGATTTATAAGTAGCTGAATCATTTTATTTATATTGGATGACATGACCAATACAATATGACAAGAACGGTGGCTAATTTTCCCCCAGGTGAAAATAACACTTCTTTTCTACCTCATTATTCTCTTTTTTTATTAAAAGTTTGATCCTGAAGCTTATAACCTCATTTAGAAGATTCAACATTTGTTGTGATCATTTCCCCAAGCTTTCTTCTTATAATGAATAAAAGCCTATCATTTGTTTTTATGTTATGCTTGGCCCTTTTGTCCTATCTTTTATAAAGTCAATATTAGTTCATCATTTTTTTCGTTTTTTGTATTTAATCTATAAGAACGCAGTTTGATATAGTTATATATAAATCCTCCCTACATGACTTTAAATATTAAAATTTAATGTTACACTAAATGTCAATGCATACTTTACCTTAATATCAGCAATGTATTTGCTGTAATTTTTTTTTTTTTTTTTGAATGTTGGTGTACAGGTTTTTGTAATCATAACATCATGGTCATATCAGGATAGGCATTAATGTAGTGTACCTATGAGTCTAGGACTTATACGATTAACACATTTTTCCACTGTCATGTTCTGTATAACCTATTTGCAGAACTTTGTCTTTAGTTAACTCCTGACACTGTGTGTCAGTTAACACCAAATTTATTAAATGTCACAATTTATAATATTTGTGAGTTCTCATTATTTACAAACCAATTCCTGTTATTTTAAATAAAATACAGAAAATTACTTAGTCTAGAAGTCAGTTTGTACCATTGAAAAGTATGTTTGTTTTTTTAATACATATATGCTACTATATTTAATGAAAGTGTTGATAATGAGAAACAAGTTAGTATTATTTTTAAAGTACGTTTTTGTCTCATGGAATTGTTGATTTAGCATTTAATATTTTATTCATAATAGGTTAGAAATTTTAAAATTGTGTCATTATCTGATTGATTTTTATTCTGTATTTTGACATAATATTGGAGCAAACAACAATAAGCTGAGAAGGGTGTGTGAAGCTTGTTTTTCTAAAGTAATTAAAATAAAAAGTGTTTGAAAAATCTGCTTGAATTCAACTTTTATTGAAAGTTAAGTATTAAAAGTACTGGAGAGATTATAATATTAGTGTATAGTGCAGCTTACTTTTGTCCTTGAATAAGCTGGTGATAGTGCTCAGAATTCCAGGTAGTGCAGTGAGTATCTGTTTTTATGTTATTTTTTTTTCATTTATTTAGTTGATTATGGAGGCACTGACAAATGGAGATCGGCATCAGCCTACGATGGAATTGGCAGATTTTTGGTTGGAGGTAACTTTCTTTAAACAAATAAATTTATCTTGGGAGAGTTTTTAAAAGCTTCACTGTGTACAATATTAAAATCTCCATTGGTTTGTGTTTACCACTCTATGAGTGTCGTATAATGAGTAAACTTGACATGAAAAGTAAGAAATACATTATCTTCTATGTGACATGAAATTTTATTTAAAATAAGTTATATTTATGAACATATGAAATAATTAAAAATGTTCATGTATCTCCCACATCAGAATATTAGATGGGAGTTGTTCATTATGGGAAAAATAATATACAGGTTTATATTTGTGTGTGTGTATTTTGTTATTTCATGGTTTATACCAGTGATTCCCAAACTGTGCACTGCAGCACCCCAGGGACACTGTGCGAACTACTAGCTTGAGGTAGTTCATGGTTTTAACATTAGATTGCACTACATTTCTTTTGATGATGTTCTTGAATGTTTGAGATATGTTTTTGTTCACTTGTACTTTTGACTATGCCAGTAACTTTTTGAACTTTCTTGTTTTTTAGATTTTGTATATAACACATGATCAACTCTCTGGGTCCATCAGTAATCGAAATAACTGAAGGGTGTTGTGATCAAGTATCTGTGAGGTCTAGCAAAGTTCAATGAATTATTTTGTTGATTTTTAGTCCTTGTGCATAAAAATGGAAGTGTTTTTGAATATTAATAAGAAGTGTGGGAGTGAAGAAAAAAGGATGGCAAACCACAGACCAGTGGTGAAGTTGTGAAGAAATGGAAATATGACGATTGTTATCTAGATTTTGGTTCTACTTTCATGGATGTCAATCTTGAAGAATGTCTGCAGTGTGTATAATGTCTAAAAGTTTTGGCTCAAGAGTGCATACTTTAAAGAAAACTAAAATGCCACTTATAGACCAATCTTCCTAACATGTCTAATAAACCCTGAAATTATTTTACCAAGAAGTTAAAATAATTGAAAGAACAAAAAGGTACATTTTTGAAACAAGCATCAATACCAAGCAATGCTTTGCTAGGTGGCATATAGAATTGCAAAATGTAAATAGCCTCCCAACATTGCAGAAGAACTGATTTTACCAGCTGAAGTTGATATGGTGAACATTATGGTTGGTGAATCTGTGGAAAGACTGCTTTCAAAAGTGCCTTTATCCAACAATACTATCAGTTGTAGAATCCAACACATTGCCAAAACCTCAATGATCACCTAATTGACAAAATGAAAGGGAAAGAATTTGGGTTACAGCTAGATGAGGCGACGGATAGTAACAAGGATGTTCTTTTGATTTGCTACACACGGTTTATGGATGGTGACAAAAGTGTGGAAGACCTTCTCTTTTACAAAAGTGTCACTGCAGGTACAAAAGCTCAAGACTTGTTTGAGATCCTTGATACTTTTATGTGTGAAAACAATTTAAACAAGATTAAACGAGTTAGTGTCTGTGCTGATGGTGATTACTCTATGTCTGGCTGTTATGGAGGATTGCAGGCACTCGTGAAGCAAAGCTTTTGATGCACTGTGGACCCATTGCATAATCCACAGGGAAGCACCTTGTGTCAAAGCACCCGAGTCCTCCACTGAACTTAGTCCTGGAAAGTGTGTTGAAAATGGTGAACTTTATAAAAGCTTGGCCACAGAAGGTGAGGTTTTCTAAAAAAAAATTATGAGGATATGGGATCTGTAGCTTGTGATGGCTCTCCCTTGGGAATGTACTGTCCTGTGTGTTCGAATTACAACAGGAACTCAACTGTTGTCTCAAAGAACAAGAACATGAATGTGCTAAAAACCTTTTGAATACTGATTTTTTTGTCAAAATTAGCATAACGTGCGATCTCTTTGAAAAACTGAATTTCTCTCTGCAGCAAAGCAACTTGCAGAGAAGGTTTCAGCTTTCAGAAACAAGTTACTACTGTGAAGAAGAAAAGAAGAGGCAAAGACTTTCCCCTTGTTGCCATACCCAATGAAGTTGATTTGACCCACGAACTAAAATCCTTTTGAGGACCATCTAACACAGCTTAGTGACTGGTTTGAAAATTACTTTCAAAAAGATATGGTGAAGTTTGTATGGATCCAAGACCCATTCAAGACTAAAGGCCTATCTGCATTTACTTCTGCAGATGAAAAAAATCTAATTGAGCTGTCTTGTGACAAAACTGAAGACAAAATATGGCAGCATGGAACTAATTGAATTTTGGATATCAGTAAAAGATGAATATCTGCTGCTAAGTCCTAAAGCTCAGCAAATCCTAATTCCATTTGTAATGTCCCCTCGGTGTGGATTCCTATATGTGGTGAGGGGCCTCCCAGGGAAGGTTTTGTTCTTTCAGTTTACCTCCTCTGGGATCTGCGTGGCAACCCATGAAGGGGAGGAGAGGATCCTGGTGGTTGAGGGGTCCAACCCTAACACACCACTTTGGCCTTGAATTCCTGTAGACAAGCGGCCTTTGGGTGGCCCCCCTTGGGCCAATCAGCTGGTCACTTGGGCTAGAGTCAACCAAGTACCAGTGTTGGAAATTCTCAATGGGTGTTGTGGACATTGTGTCTGATGCTGGTGTTTGAGTATAATGCTCACGAAACCCTGGCGTTGCTGCAGTGTCCTTGCATGACATTGTAGTGCGTCTACTCGTAGGGCTCCATGGTGGGTGGGGTCAGTGGGTACCGAAATTTTCCTTTTTTCCTATGGATCCTCCAACAAAAAAATAAAATAAAATAGTGAAAAAACAGTCAATAGGTAAACGACCATGTCTTGAAGACTCTGATCAGCAATCTTCAACATCTGTACCCCCAGTTGTACCTCATTTTCTCATCCTACATTCTCTTTCAGAGAAACCTTTAGGGCAAATGTCCCCCTTTTTTATTTAGAGGGGACTAGAGGGACTTGCTGGCTCTCCAAAATCAGTAAAGTAGCTTTGATCTGGAGACATATTGGTTGAAACATCCACATCCCAACACAGTGAACTCCTCTTGAATTCAAAGGCAATTGGAGATGTACCTATTGAGGTTACCCCTCATGCTACCTTGAATTCATCATGAGGAGTTATTGTTGAGAGGGATTTGAAGAACATCCCCGAGTCAGAGATTCTTGCTGGTCTTTACACTCAAGGAGTTTCTGCAGTGAGGCGCATCTCCACTCGCAAAGATGGTGTTACACTGTCGACTAATATCCTTGTTTTGACATTTACATCCCCACGTGCACCTGCCACCATCAAGGCAGTTTATCTAATTTGCAGGGTATAGCCGTACATTCCAAATCCTCTTCGATGTTTCCAATGTCAGAGGTTTGGCAACTCAAAGACTTCATGTCGTTGTTCCCTGACATGTGCTCGTTGTGGTGGCAAGGACCATGATGCCTATGAGTGTCACACGGACCCACAGTGTGTCAACTGCAATGGTTCCCACCCTTTCTACTTTTGTTCTTGTCCAAAATGGTTGGAGGAAAAAGAGGTGCAGCGTTTGAAAACGACTCATAACATTAGTTATCCTGAGGCTCGGAAATTGCTGCCCACCACTCCATCTCGGACATATGCTACTGCACTTTGTTCCACAACTACAGTGGGAGTGCAGACAGATCTCTCTGTGCCTCCAAGAGAATCGTTTTCAAAACAAATAAAAAGCCTTTTGACCTCCATGGTTAAAAAGGCTGATGAATCGACTTCTACACCCATCTCTGTTCCTCCCATACATTCCAACAAATCTCAAGATCCGCATCCTTCGGTTTCAAATACAGGCATTTTTTGTGATACATCTTTTTCTCCCACCCCACGATGCAAAACAACCATTCGTTCGCGTCCTTAGTCACTGGAATCCCCTTCCAACAACAAAGACCTGCCCAATCGACCCAGGGCAGGTTCCATGGAGGTTGATAGACCTCCTCCGAATAAGGACAGTAAGGAAAAAAGACGTGGTCGTAAACAGAAGGGTTCTCCAGCCACTTTGCCTACCCATCATTAAAAATGGCCACCTTGATACAATCGAACTGTTGAGGTTTACATTCTAATCTGGATGATATCAAAACAATGATTGCTTCCTACCATCCTGTATGTCTTTCCTTACAAGAAACATTTCTAAAACCTGCTGATACAGTTACCATTCGGCAGTTTTCTCTGTACAGAAATGACAGGCTGTGTGATGGACAAGTCTATGGAGGGGTGGCACTATTGGTTGATTAGCATGTGCCCACCCTGTCTTTGTCACTCAACACATCCTTGGAGGCTGTAGCCATCCATGTTTCCTTGGGTCATACCATCACTGTTTGTTCACTCTACCTGTCCCCTGGAGAGACATATGATCAATCAGACCTTGATGCTCTCATTGAACAATTGCCGTCTCAATTTCTAATCCTGGGGGACTTTAATGGACATCATCCCCTCTGGGGAAGTGCTGTTATTGATAGGAGGGAGCGTATGCTCTCTGATCTTTCTCTTTTCAATACTGGTTCTTCCACTTATTTTCACGCATCTAGTCAGTCCTTTACTGCTATTGATCTCTTGGTTTGCTCCACTTCATTATTTTCCCATTTTTCACGGAGGGTTGACAATAATCCACTAGACAGTGGTCATTTTCCTATACTTTTGAGAGAGACTGGCCGTGGTCAATGCCACCCTACCCGCGTGCCCCGGTGGAAGCTAGATCAGGCAGACTGGTCCACTTTCACTGCTCTCGCAGAACTTGATCCTGCCATCGTGAATCAGCCATCAATAGATGACTGTGTGGCAGCGGTAACTTACTGTATTATACAAGCAGCTGCTCAGTGTATTCCTAATACCTCGACACGTTTTCCATGATATCCTCGTCCGTGGTAGAATCCTGCTTGCCACTTGGCACGGAAGGCTCAAAAATGGGCCTGGGATACTTTCAGTAGATATCCCACGCTTTTGAACCGCATCACTTTCCAACGGGCCCGTGCATATGCTAGGTGGGTAAGACGTCAAAGCCAGAAGGAATCTTGGATTAAGTTCACAACTAGCATATCTTCTACCACCAGTTCCAAGGTCAGATGGGACAGGATTCGAAAGGTCAGTGGGCACTACAATTCTGTTCCCCTCTCCATCTTACTCTCTGATGGCCAAGAGGTAGTTGATGTTCAGAGAATCGCTGATACTCTAGGTGAAAGCTTTTGTTGGGTATCTAACTCTTTTGCTTGTTCCTCCACCTTCCTAGCCATCAAGACTCGGGCAGAGCATTCACCTCTTTCCTTTTGAACTGACTGTCTCTTTAACTATAATTGTCCCTTTACACTGGTGGAACTGAAAATGGCCCTTCATCGGTCTGGCAGTACATCTGTTGGACCTGATGATGTACACTATGACATGCTGTGCTATCTCTCTCCTACTTCTCTTGATATTCTTCTAATTGTTTTTAACCGTATCTGGCAGGAGAATGTTTTTCCTGATGCCTGGCATTACCTTTCTCTAAACCTGGGAAAGATTCCTTCAAACTACTGTCCAATTGCATTGATGAGCTGTCTCTGTAAGACCTTAGAGAGGATGGTTAATGCTCATCTTGTTTCGTTCCTCGAATCAAACAACCTCCTCTCGCCGTCCCAGTGTGGGTGCTGACGACAGCATTCCACCAAGGACCACCTAATTTGACTTGAAACATCAATCAGAGAAGCCTTTCTCAAATGCCAACATCTTGTTTCAATATTCTTTGACATTGAAAAGGCTTATGACACAACATGGAGGTATGGCATTTTGTGAGACCTCCATATATATATGGGTTGTGTGGCCATTTACCCATGTTTATTAAAAATTTTTTGATGGACAGGAGATTCCAAGTTTGTGTGGGTTCAACACTTTTCCGTTCTTTTGTACAGGAACTTGGGGTCCCTCAGGGCTGTGTTTTGAGTGTCACACATTTCAGTATAAAGATAAATGCCATCACAGAACAACTCCCTCTCAGTGTTGCATACGGGCTCTATGTCGACAACTTTCATGTCTTGTGTAGGTCGACGAACATGAGATATATTGAGCGGCAACTACAAACAGTCCTCAATCGTGTACTGAAGTGGACTTCGGTGAAGTTTTGCTGCCAGTGGTCCCTGAGACCAAGCTCTTGGGGCTTATCTTTGACCGTAAGCTGACCTTTATACCACACTTAAAGCAGCTACGGGTCAAATGCACAAGATCACTGAACATCATCCGTGTCCTCTCCTCTACCAGTTGGGAAGCAGATCAGTGTTCTATGTTAAAGATATATCGTGCTCTTATTCGTTCTAAACTCGACTATGGATCAATGGTCTATGGCTCTGCCAGACCCTCAGCCTTAAAGATGTTGGACACCATTCATCATCAAGGACTTCGACTCTGCACTGGGGCTTTCTGCACCTCCCCAGTTCAGAGCTTACATGTGGAATCTCACGAACCTTCTCTGCATTTTTGCCGTTTGCAACTGTCTTTACTGTATTCTTCGAAACTTCGCTTCTTACCAAAGCATCCCACTTGGGGATGTGTTTTCCTTCCTCAGTAGGCCTTGCTTCTTGAAAACAGACAATCTGCCATTGCTCCTTTTGGCCTTTGAGTCAAGGTGCAATTGGATGAATTGGGTCTGTCCTTGGATAACATTGCAGAATCCACTGGTCAGCCCATCCCACCATAGCTTATTACAGCCCCCAAATGTGACCTTTCTTTAAGTCATCTGGAAAAGGCAAATACTCCCAATTGAAAGTACCGTCTTTTATTTACTGAACATCTTTCGAACAATCATTTCATTCCAATTTATACGGATGGTTTTAAATCAGGTAATTCTGTGGGCTCTGCCATGGTTTGTTGCAGTTCGATGGTTGTGCACAGAATCCCCTCTACAGCTTCTGTGTTCACTGCTGAACTGTACACCATATCTCTTGCCCTTGATCATGTTGAAGCTGAGGAGTACTCCAACTGCACTATTTATACTGACTCACGTTGTCTCACATCCTGTTGTCGCTGATATTCAGAACCGACTGGCCCATTTCTCATTAACATCTACTTCTCTCCAGTTTTTCTGGATACCAGGCCATGTTGGTCTTTGAGGGAATGCGCTTGCAGACACAGCAGCTAAATCTGTATGCTCTGGCACTATCACCGCTGTGCCTATTTCTCCATACATGGACTACGGTCCTGTATTCAAGGCTTGGCTCCATGTCAGCTGGCAGTCCACTTGGAATGAGCAACGTGACAACAAGCTTTTTCAAATAAAACCCTATATTGGGCTTTGGCCGTCTAGCTTCCGTAAGGTTCGGAAGGAGGAAGTTGTTCTAACTAGACTACGCATTGGTCACAATTTTTTAACTCATTGTTTTCTTTTATCTGGAACTGATGCACCTGTGTGTAGTTTGTGTAACACTCAAATCACTGTAAGCCACATGTTACTTTCTTTCCATCGTTACGACTCTCAACGACGGCACTATTTTAAACATGTTCTGTCTCAGGGTTTGTCTGTAACATTGGACAGTGTTATTGGTGATGGTGACACTGTCCCCCTTGATAAAGTTTTTAGTTTTTTAATGGCCATTAATCTTTTTAACCTCATTTATGTGTTGGATATTTATTCATTACACCTTTTTAATTGTGGTTCTCTTATCAGAGTCTCAATCTCTCTAGTTCAATTTGACATTGGAAAATGGCCAGAACATTAAATAACTCGACACCAGGACTGGAAAGTTCAACTTAGGTGACTAACGCTGCTGTTTGAACTATCCGTTTGAACTACCTGCTAGTCATCCTGACAATTTTGCTGCATGTCTTTTAACATATTATTACTTTACCTTTTGGTACTGGCCATAATGACGCATAACCTGGAACCAGGACTGGAAAGGCCAACTTCAGGTGACTGACGGTGGTTCTTGTACTTACCTGTTCGTCTTCCTGGCGGGTTATGATCATTACCATTTTGTTAGAGAAAGTCCTTTACAACTTCTCTTTCTCTGCTTTCTCTCTTAACATTGTTGACTAGGTGTCAACATTGGTTTTATGCTTTTTCTGTTTTTCAGTGCTGTTTTGTTTTACCTTCATTTCCTTTTATGTATTTTACTACATTTAATTTATTTTTACCTTTTTACTGGATGTTTGGCTCAGATAGCCTGGCTGCTTTGTGCCATAAAACACTAAATCAATCAATCAACCATTTGTGATGTCATTATCTCTGTGAGGCTGGGTTTTTGGCAGTTGCTGTGATAAAAAAAGCAAGTAATGCACAAAAATCAGTGTGAAACAGGAAACGAGGGGGACAATGTCCAATCTGAGAAGCTGTGCAGTGCCCAACAGGTGTACACATCCCTTTAGTAATTGTGGTCATTTAAAAATGAAATAAAAATATTGTTTTTACTTTCAATTTATGCATATTATTCTTTCAAACTGCTACTAAGTTGTTAGAACGTAAATATTTATTAAGTATTAAGTTGTTTTGACCTAAGTACTTAATAAATGGAACTGTTAGGTGGTTCATTTTGCCTAGGGGTGCTATGAAAAAATTGCCGAGACACTAAGGGGGCCGTGAACCGAGGAAGTTTGGGATACACTGGGTTATATGATTGATTTTTCCTTATTTTTGTTTGGGATTTGAGAAAAAAATTAGGTTACTTTTGATCTAAAGTTTGGTCACTAATGTTACATGTGTTAAGTCAATTATTAGCTAATCGATGTATTGGTCTTTGAAGGTACTAGTAGAAGGAAGATTAACATCATAAGGTGGATGAAGTTTATGGTAAAATGTATGTTAGTTAAGTTTGAAGATGATAAAATGATTTAAGAAGGACAGTAATTTTGAACTTAATATTAAAAAAAGCTTCTTTGAAGCACATTTGTGTGTTAGTTTTTTTTTTAAGATATTTGATCTGTATAATAATATTTATAATTTTAGGTTTGTAATTATGAGTATTTGTATTTAATTTTGAGAGAACAGCAGCTCCTTTGAAATACATTTGTGAGTTACTTTATTTTGGAGAGATTAAAACTTAATTTTAGGCTAGATGATTATGACTACTATAAATACTGGATGTTCATTATTTGCATGAATTATATTTACACTGTGTAGGTTTCCTCTATTGAAATCACTAGTGAGGTAAAAAAATAAAATGGGTATATACATACAAATATAAAGGTGTATTTTTCTGTGACGTTTATTTTAAAGTACAGCAAAGATTGGCTGTTGTTGCTTTGAATAAATTAAGTTTATTTGGATCAACTTATTAACTGCAGATTCTTTTTGATACATTTGTTGAGATGTTATTTTATTACTAGTGTGACCTTCTTGTAGGAGAAGCAGCTGATCCATAAATTGTTCAAGGTTTTGGTGCCACGCTATCAAAACAGTTGTGAAAGTTTTACTGCCTTGCACATGCTTCCAATGGGTGTCTCCGCTACATTGTCGGAAAAGAACACACATGTTTATCCTCAAGCTTTGCTGGAATTGAAAGGTAAGCCAAAGAGTGTATGTATGCTAATTTTAGGTTTAATCCATATGTCAATGTATTTTACTTTTTCTTTCAAATAGTGTTAATTTAATTAAAATATGATGTTTTCTGAATTGTTCACTGACATTCCTTTTTATTTCATACATTTTGCAGTTTGATAAATCATGAATGATTTTCATGATTTTCAGGTTTTCTAAAATATCTTAATTCAAATGTATGTCTAAATGTAAATGCATTATGCAAACTGCTTATTGGCTTATGGAAGGAATTGCCACAAGTACTGTAGTGATGGTCCACACTTTACACAGTTTTGAATTGGGAATTAAGAATTTCATGAAAGATAAAGTGCAGGTTTAAGTTTTTACTTTTCTCAAGAGTTGGTTTGTGTGGACAGCTGTGAAGGATGATATGTTCACTTTTGTTTTTTTAATTCCACACAAAGCTACACGAGGGCTATCTGCACCACTCTTATTCATGTGTTTTGTTATGAAAGCTTCTGCATGATAACGTTCTTTGTGTAGGATTCCTGAAACTGTTTATGATGGACTTAACAAATGTGCAATTTTGAGTATTGTACTTGAATGTTTTTCACAAATAAAGTTTTAAAGTATATGTTTACAAGTGCTTCCTGTCAAAAAAGCAACAATCCAAGAAATATATCCTGGACATAGATATCAGTTTAAAAAAATACACCATAGTTCTATTGACTTTGGTGCTTAAAAGTTTTGTTTTCTTACCCCATTTATTTGTCAGTCTGGTAGAATGTCAAGTGCAGAAAGTAAACTTAAATCAAGATGTCTGGTTTATTTTTTGTTGGATATAAACGACCATTTTGTGTAAGAGGTATTATTTAGTTAATTGTGATATAATATTTACTGATTATATAATTTTTGTAACAAGAGTATTAAAAGTTGATTATTTTTAAAGTGTTGTTACAACAAATTTAATCATTTGTTAGAGACGTAAGTTGTGTGTGTAGTTCAGTTGTTGAAAATTGATGCTACATTACTTGAATCTTCTGTATTTTGCTTGTTACCTTAAGTGATTATTGTTACATCATAGTGTCTTGTAGCTTGTAGAAACTTCTAGACCTCAATTGGACAATGCATGTTGGCAACCAAGCAAGTGCAAATTAAGTTGGTAAATGTTATGAAGACAATGTAAAGTTAGACTGTTCAATTGTTAATTTAGCTGTAATGGGCAATGTTTAAAGTGAGTTTCACAATTTAAAAGAAATTATGAGAATAATTTTTCATCACGAAGGGTGTTCTAAAATAGTTAAATCCATATGCGTGGAGTTTGATGAAAAAGAGACAATCATTTGATGTTCTGGGTATAACTGTGGTAATCTGCAGGGTAATGTAAGTGAATCTATAATGTATTTTATAGTAAGAAACAGAGTAGAGAAAGATAATTCCTCTTGTCTGGTGGATTTTGAAGTAACTGAACCAGTCTGTGTGAACTTTGGCAAGAAAGTATAATTATTCAGAATTTTAGATAAAACTGTGATATTCCATAGTGTAAAGAATTTTTGTAAATACATTTTACTTGTTTTGAATATATTATTTTAAATCAAATAGATTATGTGCTGTACATTTATTGCCAACATGTCACAGATACTTAAGTAAAAGAATTCCAGCCTATTAAGTGAAAACATCATGTTTAGGTTTTGTTTTGAAGAAAGTTGAATTTATGATAAATAAAGTTTTTATATCAGTAGATATCATGCATAATTAAGAAGAAATTATTATTTTTCTGGATGTTTGTAGTTTGTAATTTTTCTTTTTTGTCTGTTTTGGTTTAAAACAGGAAATCCATTTCCCTCAGTTCCCACAAAGAAAGAAATTAATAAAAATAGCTTAACTAATATTCTTGTTGAGGAAGCAATGAAAGAAATCAGATATGCTAAAGTAGAAAAACAGGAGGGCCAGCCAACACCTGAAGAATCATTTCACCAAACAGTTTCATCCATAATCCAACAGGAAAAGAAAAGTCCTGGCAATCTAGATAATGGAACTTCACATGCTTCTTTTTCCAAGCAGAATGTAGACTCTAATTTCTAAAATAATGAGAAATCTAACATTATATCACAGCTGGAACAGTTGTCTTTAGAATCTAAAGTAGACAGTAAAAATGTAGGAACAGATAATGTATAAAATGATTAATAAGTTTGGTTTCTTCTTCATTCATATTGTACAAGTAGTATGTGTATGAAAAATGTATTTTAAAACTTTACAATGAAAGTAAAGTTTCTGGTTGTAGGAAACAACTGTGATTATGTTTTATTTTTAAATAGTTATGGTAATTTTAATTTTTACTCTTATTTTTCAAAGTTACAATATTTCAAAAACTAGTATATTGAATACTTGTTTTATAAGCACAGAAAGTATACTACCCCTCATAAAAATAATTTACATAATATAGTGGTGTGCTTCTACCAAAACGTGTGTATTGTATTAGAAAATTTCTGAAAATTCAAAAGTGCAAATTAACCATAGTAACTTTATGGCTAGACAAGAATATCACAGCCCTTTCTGTGGAAGGATATAAATATAACAAAAAGACATTTTGGAGAATGGAGCTTTTAGTTTTCTTAGTAAAAAGTTGACTTCTGTGCATTTTGTTTGCTTAAATGTGACCTTGAAAGTTGAGATCCATGTAGTTTATTGCATTCAAAATCATTTAACCTATCAAAAGTAAAGATGACCTTTTATGTACATATTGAACAAAATTTACATCCATAAGTTTTATTCATCAGAGCTAAGATTGAGAGAAAAACACTATTAGGTCTTAGTGTTTTAATGAAAGTATCCTCCAAGCTTAGGTTTAATTTTGTGTTAAGTGTTTGAATTATTTCAATCAGTCTTTCTTGCCTAAAACAACAGTATCTACTATAAAGTGATAGCTAATATAAAGTTGGGTAAATCAAAAGAGTGAAGTTTTATAGAAAGTTTAATTTAATGGTTGGGAGGAGAGGAAAATCAACATTAAACATTTTTCAGTAAATTGTTTTAAAATTGTTTAATGTTTCTGGTTTACATCAGAGAAAATGAATGTCTTAAAAACTACTGTTATTTTTCATAAAGTAAAACATCAAAGGTTTAAGCTTTGAATTCCATTTGCTAAATGATTAAATATGCTTAATTATTTAAATTACATACTGATAATTAGTGTAAATAATGAGTATATAAAATCATCAGTATCGGAGAAAATGGTATTTTTGTGGTAAAAAAGAACTAAGAACAGTGTTTTATATAGATTGTTAAATTATTTGGTAGAGGATCATTATTAACAAATGAGTGAAGAAATGGACACTGTGCCATAACATGATGCTCTATAATTTTAAAATTTCAGAATCTGGAGGTGCTTATTATCTTGCAGATAAAACATGATAATTTACAAAACCAAAAATTGTAGTTTGTGGAGAGTGATGGGATGAAGATGCATTTATGTAACATATTTTTGTACAAAAGTAAACTTCAGGCTAATTCTTTGACAAATGTTGGGTATTGATACTCCCACTCTTAAATAACCTTAATCTTAAATATTCTTAAATTGGAACAAAATTTGTGAAAGCAGTTAATCTATTTGATGGAAGAAGTTTCCTTTTTTTTATCATACAAAATTTGCCCAAAGTGAACCTTTTTGATAGTACAAGTTCAAAAATGCCTCGCTAGTAATTGCTAGTGGATTAATTCTTAAGCGTAGTTATCTTGTAGTTTAAACAGTCAAGTTTAGTTCCTGTTCACAGGAGATGCAAAAATTGATATTACAAAATAACAACTGACACCCAAGGTTGTTGTAATTAAATTTTATCTGTATTGAGTAATTTCTATGAAGTTTGGTTGGCTGTTCAACATATAGTCATGAATTCCTTGTAAAATGGATATTAAAAGGCTGTAAAATGCCTTATTCCTTTTGTATAAGTTACTATGAGTCAGGATTCTCTTTATTGAAAATGTCATTTGGAATAATTGTTGACATTTGTAGTTGTTTATGGCATACCTTGTCTGAATTGGAAGTGTGGTATAATATAACTCTTTCTGGTCATGTATTGCACAGCAGGATTTGAAATGTCTCTGCTTCACTCGAGTAGCCTGTTAAAGTTTCAACAAGATATCACATTTGTATGGCAAATGAACTAAATAACCGAGTACTTACAGTGCTTGAGTTGCTCATTGGAGTATTTATTTCACTATACTGTCCATGTTCAACTTAACTCTCTTCACAGAATTTCTTTAATGGGTATCGGTGAACTTGGATATAATACCCAAAAGCTTAACCCTTGTTATACATTACTGGATAATGGTACTATTTAACTCACTTGTTGATTGCAGAAAGGGTACATTTATAAATGGTAATTTGTTCTCCAAAATGAAGTTTTAGTATTTAATGATGGTTTAGATTCCAAGTCTGTATAATATGAATTTTAAATTTTTTCAATCTTGATAGTATTGATACCCCAAAAATGAGTTTATTTTTATATGAGATAAGAACAATTATCGGAAATAGTTTCCAGTGTTAAGCTGTAAAATCAATGCTAAGTAGTGATTGTGCCATAAGAAACGAGACAGTTTATTTGGTAGAAATGTCACAAACATAGAGTAAAATTAATGTCAAAATTGCAATTTGAAAAATGTAATATTGAAGGTAGGTTAGAACCTCTTTTTTTCAGAAGTAAGTCGAAAATTTAAACTTAATAATTCAGTAGAAAGTAGTATTTATTCTTGGAACAAGAAATGATTCATTTATCGAAGAAGAACAATTTGTTTGTTTTTTGCTTTAGTGCTATCTTTTACTCCGACTTTTGGTTTTAAACACCCATAGATTTATCAGACTTCCCCCTCCTTCCCAATAATCATTTACCTTACTAGGTAACATCGATTTTCTTCATCAAATGATGGCGGCTGTTGTAAACATGAAATGCTTTATAAAGTGAATCACAAACGTATCTCTTTCTATTTTTTATGCTACGTAATTGATAAAAACCTTCAACTTAATCTCACAAAACGGAAAAATAAAAAACAACCTTACAAAAAGAGACATTAATTCCATTAAAAACCTAAAACAAGACAAAAACATTAACATTCTAAAAGCAGATAAAGGAAACACTATAGTCATAATGAATACATCCGAAAAATGAAAAACATTCTATCAGGCATAAACAAATTTAAACCAATACACACAAATCCAACAAAGACACGAAACGCAACTAAACAAAATACTGCTAAAAATGAAAAAAGGCAACACAATTTCAAAAATACTTTATTCCTACCTGCACAAGGCCGACTCGCACACACCACAAATATACGGCATCCCCAAACCTCATAAACCAGATTGTCCACTACGACCAATAATGTCCACATATGAATCGTTTAATTACAATCTTGGTAAACATAGCATGGGCATTCTCTAAATATGTAACATCAGTCAGCTCATTCATCAAAGACTCATTTAACTTCAAATCTAACTTAATCATGAAGCCTTAATTGCCAGTTTCGATGTTATATCCCTCTTTACGGAAGTTCCAACCACTGAAACCTGCAAGATAGCCTTAGAACTCGACATCCGAGACCCTAACCGATCAATAGACATTCCCAGCAACCCTCATAGAATTCACCAAGATGAAGACAAACTTCATGTTCAACAACCACAACTATATACAAACAAATGGCCTAAGCATGGGCAACCCAGTATCACCACTTCTAGCCAATATTTCTATGACACAAGTTGAAACACAGCATTACATCAACCACTATACTGGTACAGATATGTAGATGACACGATTGCGGGATTCACATCCACAGAACACACACTTAATTTATTCAATCACATTAACGCTATACATCCCAACATTAACTTCACATTTAAACAGGAAGAAAGCAATCAAATATCATTTCTTAACCTCAAAATTACAAGAACCGATACACAATTTAAAACAGAAACCCACCTAAAAATAACCCATACTGGATTATACATTCCTTGGGACGCAGCACATGAAACAAAACAAAAACTCAACATACTAAGAAACCAAATAAACACAGCCATAAAACTATGCTCACCAGATAAAATTAACGAAGAATTAGACAAAATAAAACTATACTTCATCAACATCAATAAGTTTCTTCCACAAACCGTAGAAAATATTATACGCGCACACACCAAGACAAAAATCAAAGCCAACTGACAAAAGTAAATATATCCCACGAATTAAAAAATCACGAAACCATATACTGTTGTATACCATATATTCCCGACATAAGCAGAAAAATAACCAGTAACAAAATATGACATTCCAGTTAATACCAAATTTATTCAAAAACCAGGCACAAAACTGAGGTTTATACTGTGTAAAAATTATACTGACAAACACCACGCCAACATTATTTATAAAATACAATGTGATAACTGCCACGACTTCTATATTGGAGAAACAAGTAGAAAAATGGAAACCAGATGCAAAGAACATAAAAAGTCACCTTCACACGTTTTCGAACACTGCAAATCAAATAAACACAACATAATCATAGTAAACACCCAAATACTAAATAAAGAAACAAACATAAACGCAAAATTAAAGAAGCCTTACTTATACAACAACTCAAGCCCAAAATAAACCAATGCAAAGGAACACTTTTATACCTATATCAATAAATATATCCAACATTTAAGCACGCCCTCTACATCCTTACATTCAATTACACAACAGCTTTCAAATATGTGGTCAACTACCAGTCAGTAACCCTTTCTTTCTTTGTGAACCTGACGATGATCGAAGAAGGTCGAAACGTTGTTCGCTCCTCTACATAGTGCTTTCTCTGTTCATTCTATCCGTTTTTAAATATATATTAACTTGCTTATATACATATAGGAATTTCTGATGTTTAAATAAAGTTTGAATAATTGACCTTACAAATTAATTCCTCATTTATCCATGTGAACAAGAATTTGCTCTAAATCCGTACGTACAAAATACAAATTAAAAAGTATTCCAACTATGACAGAATAACGTTTCTCAGTAAATTTGTACCTTTTCAACAGTTAAAACAATAAATTTTCCATAAGTTAAGTATTAAATTTTATCTTGCATCTTTGAAGGTTGTATTTT
This sequence comes from Tachypleus tridentatus, assembly GCF_004210375.1. Classification (NCBI taxonomy): domain Eukaryota; kingdom Metazoa; phylum Arthropoda; class Merostomata; order Xiphosura; family Limulidae; genus Tachypleus; species Tachypleus tridentatus. The sequence goes on along the minus strand of NC_134831.1, from coordinate 32,487,312 downwards.
GATTGAGAAAAATAGTTGTACTCATTGATATCTACTGCGCATGCTCTCAGTAAGTGTCCATCGTAATTCCAAAAACAAGAACAGGATGCTATTTTTGATTCAGAACTACCTATACATAAATGGCCAGTAATTTTAAATCGATAGAATTGAGAAAAGGCAGCTTGCCACAGTCTCTCTCATAATGCACCTACGGCCTAAAGAATGGTACGTGTTTCCATGGAAAGCAAATGCGATTTATGGCTACTCATATTTATAGAACATATGATAAAATAATTACATCAAATTATATTGTTTTCTATAAAAACTCCTAACTAAGAAAGCTACACACTTCAATCATCGACATAATTTTAAATCAACTTTTGTGTTTTTTTTTTAGTTTGAATTAAAAATAAATATCGCAATTTACGTTATTGTACAAAGAAGCCACATGATACGTTTAAATGGGCATTAGAAGAGGATTTTGAATTTTTTTATTCGTGTTTTATCTAAATTATTTAGAACGAAGAAAGTTTTACAGAATAAATATCACTTAGCTGGAATACTGTATTAATAAAGTACAAAGTTACAAAAACTCTACTTTTTTATAATTATTTCTTCCATAATTTTCCAAACTAAGTTTACCTGTTCAGTAAATCAGTTGAGAGAAAGTTTGAGGAATGTTTAGAACATTAAAAGATTTAATTTTACGTTTATTATTATTGGTCTAAAATATTGTGTGGATGTTTAGAGTTCATAAAATACACAGTTTAGTTATTGTTGATGTTTACGTTTTCTTTGGTAAATGGTTAGGAAAAATAAAAAAGACAGTAATGCTTTACGGATAATGTTGATAAAATTATTCACTGAAATGAAAGGTGGTGTTCTTAGAAATTATATTTCGTTTACTCATAATTATTTACCAATTGTTTATGCTATACGTGTGGTACTTAAAGTTTCAAATGTGTATATATACACTGCTGGCCAAAATCTTAAGGCCAATGAACATAAAGAAAAAATATGCAATTTGCGTTGTTCAACTCAACCACTTATTTGAGTAGAGCTTCGAAAGATGACTGTCTGTCTGTTTTGGAATTTCGCACAAAGCTACTCGAGAGCTATCTGTGCTAACCGTCCCTAATTTAGCAGTGTAAGACTAGAGGGAAGGCAGCTAGTCATCACCATCCACCGCCAACTCTTGGGCTACTCTTTTACCAACGAATAGTGGGATTGACCGTTACATTATACACCCCCACGGCTGGGAGGGCGCGAACCCACGACCCTCGGATTACGAGTCGCACGCCTTATGCGCTTGGCCATGCCAGGCCACTCGAAAGATGAGAATAAGGGAAAATAAAAGTAAAAACCTTTTAGCATTTATAGAGTTTAGAGAGTAAATAGTGAAATTTTGGTGGAAAGATACACATTTTGGAAATCGTAGATGAAGGGACAACAAATTTTTGCAAAATTTTAGTAAAAAATCAACGGTTATAAATTTGATTGTTATGGTGAAAAAATTATTATTTTTTAAACATGGAGAAAATGATTTTTAATTACAATATTAATAGAGAAATATCGGAGCGTATATGTTATAGGAAAATCAAAGTTAAGCCCATATTTTATTTACAAACTACATAATGTCGGTTTAAAATCTAAAAACATACTTACCTTAACCCAGGTGGAAAGAAATCAAAATGTATATTTGATAATAAGTCTTTATGGCCTCTTACATGTAATAATTTTTACACTTTGTTTTAAAGAATCTACTTTTCTCTGGAATATCTTGAGAGAGAAAAGAAAATTGAAATAAGCCTAAATTTTGACAACATGTTATGGAAGAAATAATGAAAATTCTCATGATAGAATAAGAATGAAAGAGTAAATCAAGATTGTCTTTCTATTAAAGTATAAAGAAACACTAATTGTTTTTCAAAACTTAAATTCTTGATAGATTCCGTGAAGATATGAATTTTTGAAAGATGTTAAAATTAGTAGAGAAATAACGAACTATGTTTATTTCGTAGGAAAATTAAAGGTTGAGAGTAAATTTTATTTTCGAAATACATGTTTTTTGAGAAGCTAGAAAAGTTTATTCTAACTCAGAGTGAAAACGATCGAATAGCGTTGTGCATTTGAGAAGAAATCTTCCTGGCCTTTCAGATGTAATGATTTTAATACAGTTTATTTCAAAGGCTCTTTCTTTCATCGGATGTCTTGATGAACAAAGACATTTTGATGAAAGTATAATCATTTTGTATAGCGTAGATTACTGGCATCTTTCTGGTGAAATTTGAAGAAAACTAATTTTTGCAAATTTTTGTTAAAAAATAGAAGTGGTTTCTAATCGCAGTATTAATAGAGAATTATCGGAAGGCATTTATTTCTGAAGAAAAGTCACCATTGAGGCTATTTACATATTTACGAAATACGTAATGTTGCTTTAAATTTGAAAAAAAAGAACTCACTCTTACCCAGATTAAAATCAGTCAAAACGTGTAGTTTTTGTTTGATAAATAATTTTTATAAATTTATTTTAAATATTTTCTTTTCTTTACAATATTTTGAGAAACAAAGGAAAATCGAAGTCATCCCCAGTTTTTATAACATAGTCTGGAATAAATAATTGGAATTTTGGATGAAAGAATAACCATTTTAGAAAGTTTAGATCATGGGTGTCTTTCTGTTGAAATATGAAAGAAATCTATTGTCATTTCCAAAGCTAAAAAAAGAACTCTCTCTAAGTGAGTGTATAATCAATACACAAAGTATAGTGTGTTTAAAATGAATATTTGAGAGGCATTGCTGGAGATTTTGAATGTCTCAGATAATTGTATGTAATAAGGAGAAGTTTGATTTAATGATACATTGATAGGCACAGAAGTACAAAATATGATGATTGTATAACGACGATGACTGAAGAGGAGAAACATGTTGAGAAAATTTCCGCTGTTTGTTTACACTGTAACGAGTCAACGCTATCAAGGCCAGTAAAAAAGTTACGAAAGCTATAGACGCTGCATTAATGAAGCGGAACTAGGAGGAATCTCTGACAGCTTGAAGACACCACTGTATGGGCTAAAGCTGCGGATGATCGATAATTATCGAGCTTAAATCTCCCTAAAAAGGAAGCCAGTCGGGATTTTGATAAACTATCGATAACAAGAATGTGGGTATAAATACAAGGAAGAGGCTGACGATTCACCGTCTCTATTTGTGACCAATGGATAAGTATATTTGTTTTTGTTGTTAGCTGTTGCACACGACATAACAGAACTGACCAATTAAGTATCGGAACTACCTACGGGTGGTTGTGCATACTATTTAACAGATCGTGAGGATACAAGGAAAAACCAAATAAAACCTCAAGTAACAGCCAAAAAGTGAGCTCTCTCTTGCAGAAAATATTAATATCAGAGAAATATCTGATATTTTTGTAGGAAAACTCAATATTGAGGTTATATTTTATTTACAAACTACGTAATGTTGCTTCAAAAACAAAAACAAAAGAACTTACTCTAACCCAGAGTAAAAACAATAAAAAAGCTTAGTGTATTTGAAAAGAAGACTTCATGGCCTGTTAGATGTTGTGATTTTTATACAGTTTATTTTAAAGGATCTACTTTCTTTATAACATATTGAAACACATGGGAAAATCGTGGTTAGTCTGAATTTTGATAAGACATTACAGAATAAATTATGAGAATTGAGTGAAAATATAACCATTTTGAAATTCGTAGATCAAGGGCGTGTTTGTGTTGAAATATGAAGAAAAATTAATTTTGGGCAGCTTAGGTGAAAATACGATTTTTTTAAACATGGGAAAAAGTGGTTTTTAATGGTAATATTAATTGAGAAATATGGGATAGTGATTATTTCATAGAAAAATTCAAGATTGATACTATGTTTTATTTACGAAATTCATAATGTCGCTTCAAAATCTCAAAAAACTCACTTTAACCCAGAGTAAAAAAAATAAAAAAGTGTACTGTATTTGAAAAGAAGTGTTCATGGCCTCTTAGATGTAATATTTTTTATACAATTTATATTAAAGGATTTACCTTTCTTGACAATATCTTGAGAAACGAAGAAAACTCGAAATAAGCCCAAATAAGATTATTTGACAAAAATCACTAATTGTTTTCAGCAATGTTATAATGTCACAATTTGTAATATTCGTAGGAAACACTGAATATCCAGTATTTTTCTCTTATTCCTAGTGGCTAGCGATATACGGAATATTAAGTCACAGGAGCTAATTAATAAGTGCAAGGGGTTGATGAAAGCATTAAAAGATAAAGGTCATAAATTAATTTTGTTAGGGATACTGCCAAGAATTAATTGTGGAAATCAAATTTTGAGTACGTCATTAATACTAAATGCTCGGCTGGAATTAATATGTAAGGATAAGCAGATTAGCTGGTTGGAGTTCTGGAATCAATTCAGTGAGAGAAGGGAACGTTTTGAAATGGATAGTTTACATTTAAGTAGGAAAGGGTCTGGTATGTTTGCAGGTGCTACTAACTCATCTGTAAGAGAAGTTTCAAACTAGGTGGCCTGGCATGGCCTAGCGCGTTAAGGCGTTCGTTTCGTAATCTGAGGGTCGCGGGTTCGCGCCCGAATCGCGCCAAACATGCTCGCCCTCCCAGCCGTGGGGGCGTTATAATGTGACGGTCAATCCCACTTTTCGTTGGTAAAAGAGTAGCCCAAGAGTTGGCGGTGGGTGGTGATGACTAGCTGCCTTCCCTCTAGTCTTACACTGCTAAATTAGGGACGGCTAGCACAGATAGCCCTCGAGTAGCTTTGTGCAAAATTCCAAAACAAACAAACAAACAAAATCAAACTAGGTGAGAGCAAAGTCAAACTAAATGAAAAAAATTGAGATGTAGTACAAAGTTCAGCATATGAAATTAGTATAAAATTAATTACAACAATAGGATAATTGTTACTATCATAATTCTAGAAGCATAAGAAATAAAATAGTTTACAGGTAGAAATAGGAGGTTTTGGTATAATGGGAATAACTGAAATATGGTTAAATGTATATTATTTTGACGACAGAAATTTCTTTGAAATAAATGGTTATAGGTTATGTAATAGGGATAGAGTATTAAATAAAGACGGAAGAGTGGTTTTATATGTACAGTGTGAGTTACACCCTATTGAATAATAACAAGGAGATAGAATCATTTGGGTTTCTGTTGGTGTATACTAAGGGGAAAAATCTCTTAGTAGGAATTTGTTCAAGACCACGAGATGAAACTGATGAAGTTAGTGAGACACTTCACTGTGAGATTATGAGTGATTTTAATTTTGGATGTATTGATTTGGAAGTGCTAGAGTTAAACTATGAGGGAAAATCCTTCTGAAAACTGGCAAATATAAATTTCTTCACCAGTTGGTTAAGGAACCGACTATAAATAATGTTATTTTAAATTTATTGTTAACTTCTAATACAAAAATGGTTAAGAGGGTGGAAATTGGGGAACACCTATATACAAGTGATCATTGATGAATTAGTTTTGATATTTTACTATGTATGGAAATGAGGAATAATATTAGGTTGAGGAATAATTCGTGAGCGTTTTTAAATAATTTCATTCAAGCATTACATACAAGACTATACAATACTTCAATGCATGAACACATTACACCCAAAACATTTATTATGATACTTTATTTCATGTAATACCTAGGTATATAGTATGCATTGTTTTAAACGAAATTGCAAGAAATTAAATGCGAAAAGCAGATGGTGTCGAAAATGCTCGATTTTGTCCACTTGACATTCCATTTAATGAGCTGAAAATGAAAGCAAAAATTAAAGACATATGAAAATCAAACACACCATCTATTAGAGCAAAAATTATCTACCAAATGACATGAAATATTTTGCGAAAGCGTTTCATTTATGAATATATTTTGTTAACTTGAAAAAACGCTCACGAATTATTCCTCAACCCAATAATATGTTAATTCCAAATTTCAAAAGCAATTTTTGAAGAGATGCAACAAAAATTATCTACTGTGAATGGAGTAACTGAGTTATTTAGAGACACTGAGCAAATGTAGAAAATTTTCAAAGAAGAAAAAATTTAATACTCAAAACAAATTATTATTTGCAGAAAGAAAAGGGTAGCTGCAAGTAAAATAACCAGGCGAGCTCACAAATGGTATAAGAGATAAAATTAAAGAAAAGCATCACAAATTTAAGAAATTTAAATCGATCCTTATTATGGAAGATTATATAAGTTCAAGAAACTGGTCAAACAGAAAAATAGGACATTCAAGAGGATGTATGAAAAAACTATCTGGAAACATAAAAAGTAAAAGTAAGGATTATTTAAAGTACATTAGGGAATAGGGATAACAAGAGAAGGCTTGAGTCTGATTACGAAATGGCTATGTTTTTAAATTCTGCTTCATCAGCTTTTACTAGTGAAGACTTATGCAATATTCCTCATCTTGATAGATGAAAATTAAGTCGAGCAAGACAACTGCATAAATATAGAGTTTATTAAAATAAAATTGGGAAGTTTAAAAAATGATAAGGCTCCTTGGCCAGATAAAATTTCGCTGAGGGTTCTAAAGGAGGCTGTTTTTTGTAAGATCTTGAACAGTGAACAAGTACAAACAGATTGGACATGAACTAATGTCACTGCTATCTTCAAGGGAGATAATTTTCCCAGTAATTATAGGCTTATTAATCTTAAATCAGTTGTGGGAGAAGTTTTGGAAAGTGATAAAAGACATTTTGCAAAGTCATTTAACAAAGTTTAGAATTTTACAGGATAGTCAACATGGTTCAACTAAGGGAAAATATTGTCTTTCAAAAAAAAATTTTGACATGCTTTAAAAATGTTATTGCATAGTAGATGAGGATAAGGGTGTAGATTTGGTATATCTGGATTTTCAGAAAACATTTGACAAAGTGTCATTTAAAAGGCTCGTAAAACATTCTGTCTAAAGGTGTGTGGAATAACTTAGTAAATTCGATAGAAAAGTTGCTGGATGGAAGAAAGCAAAGGATTGTTGTAAATGGAGTTCAAACTGTATTAATGTCACAAAGGAGATACCTCAGGGGTAAGTCTTAGGACCCTATCTTCTTGTTATTTGCATCAATAATATAGATGATGGAATAGTCAGTAAGTTAATTACATTTGATGATAATAGCAATGAAGGGGATGTAGCCGATTTACAAAATGATTTAGATTATTTAGCGAGTTAGACAAATAAATGGCTGATAGGTTTTAATTATAATAAATGCAAGATAATGAATGTGGACTCTAATAATTTGAATTATAAGCGTAACAGTGCCATTAAAGAAAAGATCTTAGTATAATGGTTGATCAGTCTCTTAAGCCATCCAAGCAGTGTGCTGTTGCTAGTGGTAGGACAAATAGGATTTTAGGCTGTATCTACAGAAATATTGAATACAAAACTAAAGAGGTTATAATTTAATTTTACATGCCATTGATTATAGCTACATTTGGAATATTGTGTTCAGACTTGGGCTTCTTACCTGAGGAAAAACATTGAATCGTTGGAAAGAGTTCCGAGGGGGGTTATTAAAATGATACATAGGATGGAGGGATTGTCATGTGAGGAGATATTAAGATCCTTAAAATTGTTTTCTTTTGAAAAAAGAAAAGTTAGGGGGATATCATTGAAGTGTTTAAGATTGTAAAATGAGTTGATAATATTGATCCATCACCGTTTTCATACTTTACTGTGAGAATTATACCAGGTAATCCCTTAAGTAATGTCCGATTTTAGGTCCAGAAAAAGAGAAAGGATTTCAAATGCTTTTAATGTTATTTAATCAATAATTTATGTTCCATTATTATTAATTACTTTCTGTCAATGATTCACAAGCTTTTGAATGCCACTTCTATAACAGTTATTGGGGTTTGGAGGAAAAGAATGTAAAGAGGGTAGTTTTGACAACTTCATATGTCCCAAGCTATTTTTCATCAAGATAGTTCTGCGAGCTTCGGAATATTTGACAATCAGATGGGACAAGGTCTGGAGAATAAGGAGGATGTGGAAGTTTCTCCTAGTCTAGCTCCTCAATCTTTGCAGATGTGATCCTTGTTGTATGGGGCCGTGCATTATCCAAGTGTAATACAGCACCTTTACGATTGATCAAAGCAGGCCTCTTTTCTTTTAGTGAAAAATTCAAACGCTCTAGCTTTTGACAATAGAAGTCTGATGTAATCGTTACATTGAGTGGAAGCAACTTCAAGTGGATCATACCAACAATTTCCCACCAAACGGTTAACAAGACTTTCCTACGGTGGAGGTCCATTTTGGGCTGTGCTTTAACCAGTTTATCTCCATCGAGCCATTGTCTGCCGCCCTTAACATTTTTATAAAATATCTATTTTTCATCTCCAGTCATGTTAGTCCAAAAAAGGTGGGTTAAGTTTACGAGAGTGCAGAGAAGTGCAAATGTCCACTCTTGCTCTAAGGTTGGCTTCTGCCAACTCATGGGGGACCCATTTTCCAAGTTTGATAGCTTTACAAACTGTTACAGATAACGGTGAATGGTTGAATGGGTTGAATTAAGCTTTTGTGCTAGTTCTTCAACTGTTACAGCACAATCGTCATCAAATGCAACCTGTAGCAAATCATCATTAAACTCAACAGGACGACCTGAACGTGGCGCATCACTTTAGCTGTAGTCACCTGATTTGAACTTCTGAAACCACCTTCGACATTTTCTTTCATTGAGATACACCGCATCATAAACACCTTGAATGTTTCGTTTAGTTTCTGCTGCACTATTGCTTTTTTTAAACGCATAAAGTATTATATTCCCAATGTGCTCATGAGACACATCTATCTTCGTGTAGAATAATTTGGTTAATGATCTGAAAAAGTGGAGTTGGATTAGTTTCTTTTATTTGTCTGAACATTTTTATATACATCCTACTACATATTTTAGTCATTAAAGCCTTCTACAAAGACAGAAATGATGATGTATTAAATTTTCGGACATTACTTATGGGATGACCTAATAGAACTAGGGGACACGAATATAAATTTAGGCAAGGCAGAAACTGTCCTTAGCCGAGACCATTTTATTTTCCATGTCTATGGAAGGGGTTGCCTTCGGATATCTTGGAGGCAGTACATATGAGTGAGTTTGAAAGAAAGTTTAATAAGATGTATAACTAATAAGGACTGGCTCTACTTTTTTATCTTTTAATGGTTTTAATTTGGCTTAAAAGATGGGGCTGCCTAGATGAATCAAAAGGACCTTTGTTGTCACGAAACATTGTTTTTTTTATGTAACCTGAAATCTTAACTTACAAAACAAATAATCAAATATTTACTCTTTTACAAAATTAAGTAATGTAACTTTGCTGAAGTAAAAATATAAATTGGAATCACCAGAAGTTTAGTAGTAGAAAACTGGTTTCAAGAAGTTTTACAATCGAATAGGGATTTGTTTGTTTTTGAATTTAGCGCAAAGCTACTTAAGGGCTATCTGCGCTAACCGTCCCTAATTTAGCAGTGTAAGACTAGAGGGAAGGCAGCTAGTCATCACCACCCACCGCCAACTCTTGGGCTACTCTTTTTAACAAAGAATAGTGGGATTGACCGTAACATTATAACACCCCCACGGCTGTAAGGGGGAGCATGTTTGGTGCGACAGGGATTCGAACCCGCGACCCTCAGATTACGAGTCGAACTTTTAACCCACCTGGCCATGCAGCGAGGGGAAAAGGAAAGAACTACAAAACACTAAAGATTGGATAGTGAGTTTAAAATAAAATCGTCAGATGCGTAATTAAAAACGATTAATGAAAAAGCCACTTCGGAAGTTAAACTATTTACGTTACAATTAGGGAGCACACTAAAAAAAAACTTCAAGTATTTAGACACAAGAGCTCTTCCAAAAAAGAAACAATAGTGCAGTAGAATTGAATATGAATCATATGCGTAACAAGAATGTGTGACATTCTTACTGGAGGATTTTCGCATGATAATTCGTATGAGACTTGTTGCAATGAATAATTTCCTACGGAACGGAAGCCTGACATGTCCAGGTGTTTAAGGCACTCGACACATAATCCGAGGGTTGCGAGTTCGAAAATCCCATCGCACCAAACATGCTCACCCTTTCAGCGAAGGGGACGTTATAATGTGACGGTCATTCTCACTCTTCGTTGGTAAAAGAGTAGCTCAAGGGTTGGCGGTAGGTGGTGATGACTAGCTGTCTTTCCTCTAGTCTTAAACTGTTGAAATAGGGACGGCTGGCGTAGATAGCCCTCGTGCATTTTTGCGTGAAATACAAAACAAACCAATGGAACGGTGGTATGCGTAATAACGTTCTTGCATATAGAGAACAGCATCGAAGGAAACTAGTCCATGTGAAAGGAATTAATGTAGCGTATGGAATTAGCTCATCGCAATTAATTAAATATGTATACATTTGCAATTAAGTCACTATGCTAATCAAATAAAAGTGGTACTTTTCGGTTTGGGCTATTAATATGTTTACAACTCTGGTAATTTATTTTCTTCTACAGAAGGAGAAAGTGAAATATTGACAAACTTGGAAGTATTATACAGAGAGTATCAAGACATATTCCTTCACATTTCTTTAGCAAGTATATGACAGTTACTTAGCTCTTGTTTGAAAATTCAAACTTAGTTTCCCGTTGCATAAAGGTATTTGAAAGAGAAATAAATAAATTTTGATGTAAAATTGAGACTCATAGGCGGTGTATCCCTCCCTACTCGCAATGTGGGTCGTACATCTTTAGTCACCTCCTAAACCTAGGATACATTTTATAATTCTACGTTGTAACTTGTACCCTAGCATCCCCCTTTTTTTTAAAGAACGTGCAGTGTATTTTTTAATTTCATGTTAATGTGTTTTGGTTTATGGCTTGAATATTTTATGGTTATAATATATATATATATTAAAAACTTTTAAAAAAATTTCTATTTCTTAAGTCTTATTGTTTTATACCTGTACTTATACCCTCTCAAATTATACCGAAAGCCATTTATCACAAGTGACTAGTTTGGTTATTTATTTTGTTGTTAGACGTAAAGCTACGCCATAAGCAACCCATTTGTGCTCTTCCCTGCATTTGTATAAAATTCCATTTCTAGCGACAAATTTTGACTCAATTTCTAAATATTCTAATATTTAGAACTATCAAAATAAATACTTGTATCTTGCAGAAATAAAGTTAATTCTATGTATTAAAGATTAAGCTTATTTGCTTATTTATTTTTTGCTATTGTATTTTCACGTTACACTACCTATTTTGTTCATGTAATTTCTTTTTTGAAAATCCCTATTTTATCTTTTTGTTATGCGAAATGAATATTGATTTCATTCTGACAAATATAGATTGCCTAGCTTTTAGAGGAGAGGTGAATATTCAGCTCAGTTTGGTTGGTTTCCACGTACTAAGAATTTCTTAATCAGTTGTACTTTCGAAATAGACGAGCTGTTTTATAGAAAATATATCCAATTATTCCCAAATCGAGTCCTAGAAACAGTGGAATGTCCGAGCACATGTATAGAAAAGAGTTAAGGTTCCTCTGTTTATTCAAACAGTGTTGCATAGTTTAATACTGGCAAGGTAAGCTGGATGAGTAAAGCAGGACTGAGGTTCATTTTACTTTTAGAGGTGAGTTGTTTGAGTTTTGCATTATGTAATTAGGTCTACGTAATGCATAAGCTACTTTTGACTAGTCGACGGAGCTTAAACTCAAACAAATGCAATACAGGAAGTGCCTGGTCTAATTCAATAATGTTTTGGTGTTTGGCTTCGCTTGTGAGTAAGGATTTAAAATAGTTTGCTTTAATGGATGTTCAAACACTTTTCTATCCTGTCTGTACTATAAAATTCGACTAAGCATTGATGTAAACGACAACACATTGAAGGTAGTGTTATCTCTCTCGCAAGAATATAACTTATAATTGCATATGCTCATTGCTCCTGAAGACAGACAGTCAGTGATGAAGAAAGTTGGTTATCTTCATAAAACACAACTGAAAATACTTCTATCACAGGAAGTTTATTGAAGTGGTTAATAAACTTTAAAAATCTAGAAGAGATAATAACACGTTGAATATAAATGTCGCAGGAAAATGAATTTGTGTTAAGATCATAGAATAAAAGAACCGATGTCCCAATGTAATGATTTGCCGCCGACGGGATATTCACCCTGATCCTGAACTTTGTATCGGCAAAGTTGTGCTACCTGTGGTCCATGAGACAATGTTCTTGGGATTTATCTTTGACTGTAAGCTGACCTTTATACCACACATCAAGCAGCTGCGGGTCAAATGTACAAAAGCACTGAACATCCTCCGTTTCCTCTCTTCCACCACCAGGGGAGCAGATCGATGTTTTATGCTAAAGATATATCGTGTTCCTATTCGATTAAAACTCGACTATGGATCATTGGTCTATGGCTCTGCCAGGACTTTGGCCTTAATGGTGCTGAACCCCATTCGTTATGAAGGACTTCGGCTCTGCACTGGGGCTTTCCACACTTTTCCAGTTCAGAGCTTACACATAGAGTCTCATGAACTTTCTTTGCACCTCCGCTGTTTGCATCTCTCCTTAACTATATGTTTCGAAACTTCGTTCCTTACCAAAGCATCCCACCTGGGATTGTGTTTTCCTTCCTCAGTGGTCCATACTTTTTCAGAACAGATGATCTGCCATTAATCCTTTTGACCTTCGTATCCATACACAGTTGGATGAATTTGGTCTGCTCTTGAATAACATTGCTGTATCCACTGGTCAGCCCATCCCACTGTGGCTTATTACAGTCCCCAAATGTGACCTATCTTTAAGTCATCTGAGAAAAGCAGACACTCCCGATTGGAAATACTGTCTGTTATTTGCTGAACATCTTTCAGACTATTTATACAGATGGTTCGAAATCAGGTGACAGTGTGGTCTCTGCCATTGTTTGTTGTAGCTCAGTAGTTGCACGCAGAATCCCCTCTACTGCTTCTGTGTTCACTGCTGAACTGCACGCCATTTCTCTTGCTCTGGATTATATTGAAGCTAAGCAGTACTCCAACTGCACTATTTATACTGACTCGCTTAGTTCTCTACTGACCTTGGAATCGCTTTATGTTAGTTCACACCCTGATGTCGCCAATATTCAAAACCGACTGGCCCAGTTATCTTTAATAGTTTTTTGGATACCGGGCCATGTTGGTATTAGTGGGAACGAGCTCGCTGACGCTGCAGCTAAATCTATCTGCTTTGGCACTATCACTGCTCTGCCTGTTCCATACATGGTCTATGGTCCTGTATTCAAGGATCGGCTCCGTGCCAGTTGGCAGTCGACTTGGAATGAGCAACGCGAAAACAAGCTTTTCCACATAAAACCTTATATTGGACTTTGGCCATCTTGCTTCCGTAAGGATCGGAAAGAGGAAGTTGTTCTAACTAGACTAAGCATTGGTCACAGTTTGTTTACCTCATCGTTTTCTTTTACCTGCAACTGATGCACTAGTATGTAGTCTGTGTGATACTTAAGTCACAGTAAATTACATTTTACTTTCATGCCGTCATTATGACTCTCAACGACGGCGCCATTTTAAACATATTATGTCCCAAGATTTGTCCATAACGTTAGACAGTGTTATTGATGGTGACACTGTCCACCTTGGAAATGTTTTTAATTTTTTTTAAGGCCATTGTTCCTTTTAATGCCATTTAAGATTTTAATTTATACATTAGACCGTTTTTAATGTTATTCCTTTTTAGTTCGATTTGAAATTAGAAAATAGCCGTAACATCAAATAACTCAAAACCAGGACTGAAAAGACCAACTTCAAGTGACTAACACCGCTGTTTGAACTACCCGTTAGTCATCCTGGCGAGTTATTATTAAAAAAATAGCAACAAGTGTTTTAAAACTTCTATTACTTTACCTTTTGAAATTGGCCATAACATCAAATAACTCAGAACCAGGACTGGAGAGACCAACTTCAGGAGACTGACGGTGGTTTTTGTACTTACGTGTTAACCTTCCTGGCGAGTTATGATAATTTCAGTTTTGCTACAGAAAGTCCTTTACAACTTGTGTTATTGTAGTTTTTCTCTTAACGCTTTAAACTAGATATAAAAATTGGATTTAATGCTATTTATGTTTTTAATTCAAAAATTAAACTTTGTTTTGTTTTACCTTAACTTCTTATTATGAATTTTAATAATTTTACTTTTTACAGGATGTTTGGCGCAGATAGCCTAGTTCCTTTGCGCCTTAAAACGTCAACCAACCAACCAATCTGACTATTTAAAATAAGTTTTGATTTGACAAGTAAACAGTAACTTCTCACATTACTTGGAATACGCCCCAACTTTTTCCGTCACCGTTTAAAATAAGTCTTTACTCTCAACGACGGCGCCATTTTAAACATATTATGTCCCAAGGTTTGTCCATAACGTTAGACAGTGTTATTGGTGATGAAGACACTGTCCACCTTGGAAATGTTTTTAGTTTTTAATGCCATTTAAGTTTTTAATTTATACGTTAGATCTTTTTTAATGAGATTCTTTTTTAAGAATTACAGTCCATCTAGTTCGATTATGAAATTATAAATTGACTGTAAAGTCAAATAACTCGAAACCAGTACTGGAAAGACCAACTTCAGGTGACTAATGCTGCTGTTCGAACTACATGTTAATCATCCTGGCAAGTTATTACTAAAATTTTGCTACAAGTCTTTTAAAACTTTTATTACTTTACTTTGTGAAAATGACAATAACGTCAAATAACTTAGAATCAGGACTGGAAGGGCAAACTTCAGGTGACTGACGGTGGTTTTTGTACTTACCTGTTAGTCTTTCTGGCTAGTTATGATAATTACAATCATGCTACAGAAAGTCCTCTACAACTTGTATTACTGTAGTTTTTCTCTTGATGCTGTAGACTTGATGTAAACATTGGTTTTATGTTTTTTTAACTTCGTTTTATTTTACTTTAATTTCCCGCCCCCAGTGGCTCAGCGGTTTGTCAGCGGACTTACAACGCTACAAACCGGGTTTCGATAGTAGGCAGAGCACAGATAGCCCATTGTGTAGTTTTATGGCCAAGCGTGTTAAGGCGTTCGACTCGTAATCCAAGGGTCGCGAGTTCGAATCCCAGTAGCACCAAACATGCTTGCCCTTTCAGCTGTGGAGGCATTATAATGTGACTGTCAATCCCACTATTCGTTGGTAAAAGAGTAGCCCAAGAGTTGGCGGTGGGCGGTGATGACTATGTGCCTTTCTTCTAGTTTTACACTACTAAATTAGGGAGTAGCTTTGGGCGAAATTCAAAACAAACAAACAATACTTTAATTTCCTTTTATAAATTTTTAAATTTTACTTTAATTTTAACTTTTTACTGGATGTTTGACGCAGATAACCTAGCTGCTTTGTGCCATAAAACACCTGATCAACCAACCAACGAAAGCATTAGGAAATTTTGAATCTTAATCTTGAATCTTTAAATCATTTATTCAATCTCGTTTTCTTGATTTTTAATAGTTTCTAAAATGTGAATTCGGTGAATTTCGGGTTTTTGCATTGAACGTTTGGTTGATTCCTATTATTTTATTCTCTCTCTTATATATATATACATATGTATATGTAATTTCCCGCCGGTACATGGATGTTTTCGGATTTACAACGCTAAAAGCAACGGTGCGATTCCCCTCGGCGGAAACGGCAGATAGCCTGCTGTGGCTTTGCTATAAGAAAAACACACACAAATTTTTATATGATAAAGAATCATGGGCCAGGTATTATTCAACTGCTTTAACAATACAAATTACGCTTACAGCAAATACTAGGAAACCTTTATCCAAGTTAGCATTGATGCTTATCACGTTATGAAATACTTGTCTAATTCAGGGTTAAGTACTTACTCTAACGCAAATATAAAGTTGTGAATCAAAAAACGTAAACAAAAACAATATCTTTATTCTTCATATTATTCGTGGATATTTTAATACTGAATATAATATATATATTTTTTTTATGAGAAACAAGCCGAAACAATGAACATTTTATTTATAATATTTAACTTAAGAATTTTGTTGTGGCGTGAGTTACGTTCAAACTGAACTGTTTACAATAACTACTGCAGCAGTACCGATATAAGGATTATTCTACAAAATATTTTCTCAACATAGAGGAAACTAGCAGTTTGATTTACTTTTGGACTGCTAAGCTAGTATGCCAAGTTTGATATGAATCGGTCAAATCGTTTAGAAGTAAATGCATCCACAGACAGACAGAGAGAAAATTTTCCTTGTTCTATACCAGTATGGCTTAATACGTATAATCCACATGAAAAAATTGTCTGTAACCTTATTTTCATACTGAGCTCATTTTGTGTTTATAATGTAATTTCCATTCTTCATTAATTTTAGCAACTTCATTTGATGTAAAGACTTACAGGTACTTAAAATTCGATAAAAATGGCATTTTCGCATTTAAAACTTTGAATTTGTTTTTCGGTTGGAGTTCACGTATTTGCATCATAATCAACATTTTACAAAAACACGACGTAATTTTGCTATTGATTTTTACGTCTTCTAGTTAAAACAATGCTGATAAGAAAAGTGGTGTGTCACGCATACCGTCCAGATTGAAGAGAGTTGCAACGACAAGAACCAAACATGTAGCCACGCGTTCCTGATTTATGTGACCTTCAGATTATACAAAATACTCTGATGATTGGACAAAAAATGTCTGAACAGAATATTAGATGGAAAACAAATTTAAAGAGACTAGTAGAAAAATGGTAGTAACAATTCCTGTAACACACTCAGCTACAAAGAGAATTGACATTAGTGTTAATTATTAATTATGTCAAACCTCTTGCTAAACACATCGCTTTAAGGTACAAAGAAACAAAAAAGAATTAGGCTTACCAAAAGTGTGACGAGCAAAAAAAAACAGATATGAGAATACGTGATATATACATATATACACACACACAAACGTATGTGATTCTGAAGGAAATTCTTTTAAATGAAATAGCTACTTAGCATCAAATCACAAATTTCATGTCATGTCGGTTACAACCTTGCTGAGTCCAGAAATACACCTACAGTTATTTATAACCTTGAACGTTTGTCAGCAGCTTTACACATGACTGTTGTAATCGTTAAGGGTGTCGTTTCCTGTGAGTTTCGTGTTTGGCACTTACATCTTTTCTTTAGTTTTACCTCTGTTCTTTAAATCGACGTATAAGAACCTATGTTTGTGTATACGTTTAATTATGTTACTGAACTAAAGGTTCAAAGAAAACCAGCTAATGAGCCTCTTTATTTAGTGCGTCCCGAACGATTTGATGTGTAGTTGTAGAATTAATTTTTCCTCTTTTTACTAAAACCTAACACTAAGTAACTGTGGTTAAAATTACAAGGTTCTAACCGTAGTGGAACAAAAAGGTTCGTTTTTCATTGCTAGATCTTCTGAGGAACAGATGTGTATAAGCACAACCTAGTACTTTATCGATTATGCTGCGATTCACAGGAAAACAAGAGTATGTGGATACCTTATACTGTTTAAACTAATACTAATTACAAATTTACATCAGAAACAAGCCAGTAGTTAAAGTTTGAAAGAAACAAGTGTGACAATGCCCATATCTAGAACGATGTGTTACTTCTAGAAAACACGTGATGTTCCATTTTTAGATGA
Source organism: Tachypleus tridentatus (assembly GCF_004210375.1). NCBI lineage: Eukaryota > Metazoa > Arthropoda > Merostomata > Xiphosura > Limulidae > Tachypleus > Tachypleus tridentatus. The sequence goes on along the minus strand of NC_134831.1, from coordinate 32,469,643 downwards.
ACCAAAGTGATAAAAAAGCATAACTCGTTAGTAGCCTAAAGTTTACTGTTGTGGAAATGTTTGAATAAAGCTAGCATCATTTAGGATTTATCAATTTCTTACTAATACTTTTCACGCATATTTTACTGTAAACTTTCACACTGAAACCAAAAAGAATGAGTAACTGGACTGAAGATACTGAAACCAACAAGAGGTGTGCGAATGCGTAACTTGCTACTGAAACACCACGGTTTATATATATATAAAAGGAAAGCAAGTTTATTTCTGTGATATCATGATAACACTGTTATAACTGGAATGAGTGTATAAAATATGAAATACTTAGTAAGCGGACATTTGTCTTGGATTTAGTAACGTTTTCAAGCCTAGAGAACCAGGAGTTTATTCACCAAAAACATGTCGTCGAATACATACTGCTCATGCGCTTCAAATCAGATTATTTTAATTCGCTAATACTGGCTTCAGGTATAGAAAACTAACACCACGTGTTGCAAAGACATTGATTATACAGTATATTTAATTCGTATTTCGAATGCGCTGATTCAGTACTTGATAAAAGTTGAAAGTGAGCTTGTCACAATGGGCTGTATACAGTCTTTCTTCCGTCTTGAGACATACCCTAGAAACGAAGGTAAGTTAGCTCACAAAATGGTAGATACAGGGGAAACAGTGGTGGGAGTTTACAAAAAAAATATAATTAAAACTTGATCACGTAATTTTTGAAGCATTAAAATAGACAATGACTATAACAATAATTAACGTTGTAAGTGTATATTCCTCATAACTGTTATATTTATGTCAATAATGTTATACTAAGTTTATTACTCAATCTATCAAATTATTAAGGGTGCGTGTTTTTTATAGTAAAGTCACATTGGGCTATCTGCTGTGTCCACCGAGGGGAATCAAATCCCTGATTTTAGCGTTCTAAATCCGAAGACTTACCGCTCTCCTAGTGGAGGACGCATTATTAAGAAAGTACTTGAGTCTCTTTAACTAAGCCTATTTTTATTATTAAGCTTATACTTTGATGTAAGAGTGTATTCCCCCTGTTTCTCTTTTAGTAAGCGTAAATATAGAAAGACTTTGATCTGAATACTCGAATGCCATCTTATAATAATTGCCTGGAATAACAGGATTACTGACTATAACATCATGCATATTGCTATTATTGTTTTCTGGAGTAATATGATTACTGAGTGGAACGTCCGTGATGAAGAGAAACCCACTTGAAACCCACCCATACCAGCCGTCTTGAGAATACATTTTGAATAGAACATCATTCACACACCAGTATTGTTGTTTGTATTATAACAGTATTCCGAGTTTAAACTTTGCGATAAGAATGTTTAATAATCAGACTTCTATCAATTTCAAGGTAAATAAAAAACAAGTACATTACGCTAATTTATTTGCGAATACTGTAAAAAAGGGTACACTCACTTTACAAGAACGCGTTAATCTGTGATGAAGACCTCTTTTAATAGTGTCAGTTAGAGCACCTGGCTTTTAATAGTGTCAGAACGTTCAGCTTTTAACAATGTCAGTTAGAACACTTGACTTTAACTTGCAAGAATAATTATTCAAAAACTAGTATAGTATAGTTTTTCCACAAGAAATCAGTGTGCATTTCCAGTTAGACCACTATATACTGGAATATAAGTTAGATTAAGTACAGTCGGTGATAACTGAGTAATTCATTTTGTTATTGTAATTTCTTGTGAAAGAAATAACAATTAGTTCAAAACACTATGTTTAACCCGCTTCTATCACAAGTCTCGCTGGTAACTCAGTGTAAGACGGAGGGGGTATATAGCGCTGAAATTCATGGAATGATTCCTGTGATATGCAGCTTTACACTTGAAAAATAAAACATATTTTCATTGGGTGTGAAATTATGTCCAAGAGTTTTCTGCTGATGGGGAGAAGGGGTGTGAAGGTGTTGTATCGTTTTTATAAATGTCGATGCTGGTTGTCATTATGGCTGAACCAACATAATTGCTTTTAGCTTTTGATAATAGCAAACAGGTTATACTTGGGAACGTTTGTTAAATATGTGACTTGTGGTTATTGTTTGGCTGAACCAATATTGTTGCTTGTGGTTATTTTTTGACTAGGCAAACACAATTACCTTTGGTGTTTGATATTAACAAACAGTTTATTCTTGGGAATACATCACTAAACTTCAACCAAAGTCTACTAAAAACGTAAGTCGTAACAGAGTTTGCTTTTGCTAACAGTAAACAGGATAGACATGGGAATATGTTACTGAACAAAGCGTGCCAAACACGTGACTTGTTACTTTTCGCTTTCTTAAAGGAGAATTTGTATGTATTTTTAATGACTAGATATTTTTTCTCTTCCAATACCATAAAGCTCATTTAAACTAATACACATTTGTAAACCATTATAATTTATTTAGTTAATGTTCGAAACTTCTGTAATTTCTACAACTGATACTTGAACTTTTTTAACTTCTTCAGTTTAGTTTTCAAGTTTTAATGACTATCAACCAAAGAAGTTTCAAAAATAGAGTACCACAGTTTTTATATCTAAATATTATTACTTTTTCTACCATATATTTACAAAATCTTCAGAATTTCCCAGTATATCTCAAAATCTCTTCCCAGAGTCAAGCGTTTGCCATGTTAATAAAAACTATTGTGAGCGCTGCTTGGTCTTGAGGTTGAGTTTTGGATTAAGGAGTTGGCCATGTTCGAATCATTGCGATATTACAAAATATTCCACGCATTTTAAGCTCTAGTGCGTCATAAGAATAACAGTCAGTCACTTAACATAGATGATGGGTGGTATAATACTGCTAATAGACTGTCGTTTTTCTGGTCAGTGGCTAAAAATAAAGGACGAAAATAGGATGATCATAATAACGTTGCCACAAATATAAATAAAACTATTATACCTTTAATACCACTCGCCTTGAACATATTTGCTTTAAGCAATAGCAATATTTATGATGATATGCTCCAAAACTGAAATTAGGCAGTGGCGTATGATGGCTTATAAAGATCCTGGGGCAAGAATATCATTTCCTCAGAAAAATAAACTTTTGTACTGTTACGTATGTAAATTAATAGGCTAGATTATTTGCTATTGTACTGTGCAACATTTAGGCGAAGTTAGGAGTATAGGGGCCTACAGTTGTTGATTCGTAGGAGGCCTTAAAGACAACCATGCTGACTCTGTCCACAGATGGGCCTTTTCCTAAACTTGTAACTCCATGTATCAACTTTCTATGTAGGTCGTTATGAATTGGGTAAGAAAAGCTCATATGTACACTACTGAGTGTACGGAAAATTATATGAACTGATTTGGAATAGAACTGGTGATTGTTGTAGACATAGAATGTAAGGGTTTGTTTGTTTGTTTGTTTGGGAATTTCGCACAAAGCTACTCGAGGGCTATCTGTGCTAGCCGTCCCTAATTTAGCAGTGTAAGACTAGAGGGAAGGCAGCTAGTCATCACCACCCACCGCCAACTCTTGGGCTACTCTTTTACCAACGAATAGTGGGATTGACCGTCACATTATACACCCCCACGGCTGGGAAGGCGAGCATGTTTAGCGCGACGCGGGCGCGAACCCGCGACCCTCGGATTACGAGTCGCACGCCTTACGCGCTAGGCCATGCCGGGCCGAATGTAAGGGAATTCATTTCTTTGAGTATTTCGAAAGTACAAAACGCGTTTGTTAACTGCGTGGCATAATGGAAAGTATGCAACACTGAGTGTAACTGTGATGTCATGTTACACATAAACAATTAAGAGGTTCTGTAAAGTTCGTGCATCAAAGCACGGTACGGTATCAGTTGGTCACCTAATGTATGGTTGACTGTCGTTGTTGCTCGAAGTCGAGGACAAATGGACACTGTGCTCATGTTTCCGTCCCTACAACATTTCTAACACCACGCGAGCAGCATATGATTGGTATAATTGACTAGGACTAGAATTCTAATGGATAGAGGGACGTACATGATGCAAATAACATGATAATAATTTCCGGATGATGAGAAACCTACTTGAAATAAAAATGTATCTCAGAACGGCTGAAGATGGTCTAGAAAGGACGAAACGTTGTTCTCTGCTTATCAATAAAAGTGTCAATACTCATACCAGCTGTTCTGAGATACATACATGATAATAATTTGTTTCATGTGAATATCATATTCACGTATCCAAAAGCTTGTTGTATCATACGAAATATAATGGTATAATAGGTTCATCAAAGACTATATTAATAATTAAATACATTTTACAGCTCCCAGTGACACAGCGGTTTCTGCGGACTTACAACTTGATACCCGGGGTGGGCTCAGCACAGAAAACTCATTTTGTTGATTTGTGCTTAATTTCAAACAAACAAACTATTTACAACTATTTCAGAATAAATTAACATGGAATATATATGTATATATCTGTGTATGTGTCAAAAATAAATTGCAGACATCACTTTGGGGTTTGAGAACTTAGGTAAACAAAGAAGTAGGAGGTAAGTAAACTGTTTTTTATCTGCCATTAAATTCGGCTATCTTGGCCATTCTGTTTAGGTTCTGGAGAAAAAACAAAACATATCGTCTACTCCAAACAACTGACAGATCTGAGAAGTTCACCAACGTCACAAGCAAAGGTATTTGTCTAAATATTTTAACACTTAATGAAAGAACTGAATAATATCTTATGTGTGAAAAACACTAACAAAACTGAAAATTTCAATCAACCTACTTTCCTCCTCTTTCTAGTATATTTTACATATTAATACAATATGTAGCATTAAGCAAAATAATTTAGTTCGTTGTGTTTAACTGTCAAAACTTTCTGTACATTGTTTTATTTGAATATACCAAATATCTGATGCCGTTACCATGTTACATTTTCCCATTTATTAGAAAAATTGGCTTCATCTTTGTAGTCGCTAAATCTGTCTAGATTTATTTTGCTCAACACTATGTACTGCACTAATCACAACAGTTTTAACAACATTATGAAAACCTTGCATGAACAAGAGTTTGATAAACCCTTTTAATTCTTATCTTGGGAAGCAAAACACATTAAAATTTGTAGTCATGTGAAGCTAAATTATAAAAACAAGAACTTCCTACGATGATTTTCTCCCTTTTGATTAAAAAAAGACGTACATTCTTTATTACCTGTCAGGTTAGTTCCTTCGATTTCTGACCAATAGAAAGACACAACGCTCTTGACGTATCACTCCGATCTGTGATGTGCTTGGTACTTATGAAAAATACATAAGAGTTACCTGTCCCTAATTTAGCAGTGATATACTATAGAAAAGGCAGTTAGTCAACTCTATATACTTCCAATTCTTGGTCTACTCTTTTACCAACGATTATAACGTTCCTACGGCTGAAAAAAGCGATTATATTCGGTGACGAAGCTTCGAACCTGCGACAAGCAGTATGTGAGCGAGCGCCTTATGTACCAGATCAAACAAAGTTTGTAGTGTAGTTGGTACCTGATACTTGGGTAAGATACATAGAATACAGAAGGGAAGGAGTTAAAGAAGTGAAAACCTTATAATCCCAGGAAACATTAGTTTTAATAATGAATGTTTCGTACAGTTACATGATATTGAAATACCATCAAATACATCACATGCGGAACCAGGGGTTGTATTTTCTCTTTCCAATGGACTAACAAAAAAGGTGCCCAAAGACCTAATAAAGAAATCGATTTTTTCTAAACATTTCATCACCTGTGGAAAGAACAATTTGCCCTTATCGAAAAATCTTGGATTCATCATTGTGTAAGACATCGCACAGTAGTTTTTTGATGTAGCACCGTTAAAAATATGAGGAATACTGTTACTGCCGTTCCAAGCTCTTGCTGTGACTGGAACTCTTCAGTTACATTATTTTCCAGTTGGAAATATAACAAGGAAATGAGAAAAATAGAATTGAACAAGAAATAGTCAAAGCTTAAACAATGAACTTATAGCAGACCAGAGAAGAATGGGTTTTTTCACCTCTTCGGAATTTGTAAATCTATTTCTAAACAAACTTTGCATAAGAATATGAAGAAACGTGTTCAAAAATATGATACAATCCAAACACTGAAACAGGTACAAAAACAGCAACATAGACAAAAGAAATGGGCTTTGAATTACTCTAAATAGTTACTACTTCATCAGGGCTGGCGCTACCTTTTTTGTAAAGACACAAAGTCTCCATACGAAGTACTTGGAATAATTGATAATGACTAATCTACGTCATTGCACAAACGAAGTTTACAAGCTAAACAAAGGCTATCTGTGGTCGATGTCTCTAATTTTCAACCAATGGGCCAGATGAAAAGCAGCTATTGAACAAAAAATACCAATAACTACTCTTGTCTTACCGAATAGTTGTATTTGACAGCCATTCTTATAACACACCTATGGGCAAAAAATGTGGAACTGAATGCAATATTTTTTACGGTGAAGGGACGTGAACTATGGACTGATAGGTCAGTTGGTCACGATTACGTAATATGAAAACGAAATAATTGTAATTATTGTGACAATAAACAAAGTTACACTTTCTATTACACGAATCCAAAAAAAGGACTTAGCGATAATAACACTATGTAACAAAATTTTTACTTTTTCTTGTTCCTGGGCAGAAATTGTTATTTTCTAATTGCTTATGCCTAAAGTAAATAGAAAAGACCTATTTTTTCTTCAAACTTTGCTATTGCAATCTGGGTAATGAACTTTTCAAATTTACTCATTTTCCAGAACATTCCAGGTTGATTCAATGCTGAGTAGCTGATACAGAATTTTCTCGAACTTACGAGAATTTTCAAGAATCTTTTAAAATTTTCTAGAACTTTGCATAGTAATATATATACAGGGGATCACCACTTCAATTTAGTTCTAGCTGCCTAAGTGAACACATAGATCTATCTCATTTTATCAGAGATGGCATCAAGAAGCTGCAAGCATTCTCCAGACGCATTCTGCTATGTATGTGGCCAATTTATCAAGATAAGAGCGAAAACGTACTCTGTGACAGCATTTGCTTAAAATGTGTGAAGACTACAAGGCATATTTCGGCATGCCTATCGGGAATCAAGACAGACCCTAGGCATTTTACCTGCGAGCACTGCAAAAAAACTCTAGAAGGTAAGACGAACAATTTTTGCTTGCTTTAATAGTAAAATGATATATTATACAAATTTCAGATAATTTAAAATTTAAATATCTTTTAATTTTTTTTAAATTTCCAATAGGATAGAAAAAATATCACATATAAAATATTTTGCAAAAGCCTCTTACACACTAGTTGTGGATGAAATAAATTTTTTCTTCATAGTAACAATTTTATTTTACTCTTTTGCAGGATGGTACAGAGGGAAAAAGAGAGTCATGAAGTTCGCTATTCCAAGAATTTGGCGTGAGCCCACTAACTACTCAAGCAGTTGCTACTTCTGCATGGTGGACCCTTCTAAACGTCGGACTGGCAAGAATGCATCTGCTATTATGAATCTGGACCTTCCATCATCCATCGCCCCTGTGTCACACTGCGCTGAGCTCCCTGTACCCACTCCGCCAGAGAGAAAGTACCCATCCTCAGAAGAGAGCAACAAATCGGAAGAGGAGGTAGATGTGAAGATCCAGATTATACTTTCAGAAGTGCAGATCAGAGATCTTGGTCTAACAAAGTCGAATGTCGATATTACATTTGGGGGCTGATACGTGAAAGTGATTTACATTACAGTCGTAAATCTCGAGAAACTACTCACTTCTAAACATTTTTGTTCATTTTTGTATAACTTAGGTATAAATACATGTAAATTTTGATTGATATGTTGTTTTATTCAGACCTTATATAAATAAAAATGTGCAAATTTGCCCGTTTGTACATGGAAAATAGGTTAATTTCTAAGTTTCATTATTTAGGTCACAAAAGTAAAGTTTGAAGGGAATAATGGCCATCTTCTGTACTTTTACAACATAAACAATTAAGAAATAACACATACTATCCGGGAACAAAAGTTGTTACATAGCATAATAATTAAAAAGTCAAATTTTACAGAAGAATGGATTGGACGTTGAAAAATGTTTGGAATAAAAACTGCGTTTTTTTAATTTTTAAGTATATTAATCATCATCTGTTAATAATTGCAATGTTTGTTGTGTAATCACAAGTAGAAAGCCATTTTTTTCTCAGGTAACTATGTATACAGATTCTATCCACATTTCTTTATCGTCAGCTATAGTGTGTTTGGTTTTATTTTATTCCGAATCACTTTCTGCAAAACATTTATTTTCTGTAACAACACTTGCATTCTTGGTGTCGTCAACATTTTATGAATCATGATTGCACCATTTTATTACCATTTCTTACGACACGTATCTATTGTACATCTTCAATTTTTTCTATCTCTACATCCACGAGTCACGATTTTACAACAGCAGTGACCACCATTACTTCACGAAACTAATAATTCGTTGGTATCACTTGGAGTCACTTCATACATCACACCAAAATTCGTAAAATATATCTTTGAAAAGACGTTAAAAATAACGAAAATTAATCAATAGATCCTAGTAGTGTTTTTTTTTAATTTACAAAACAAAACACTTTAAACACTCTAACAATACGGATGTTTTCCACTTTTGGCATAAATAATATTTTAAAGTTTTTTAGGCATCACCAAAGCGTGCTCATATTGCATTGGCCAGGCCATTTTGTATTGTTTTAATTGTTTATTTCGTTGAGCTGGCTTAATTTATTTGTTTGAAATAATGCAAAGTCCAGACCATTTAGTGAAAATCAAAGTATTTTATGTTTTCCACCACAAGTTATATAAGCTCGATGAGCATCACAACTAAAAATCACTCGCTTACTTGCTACATTTCTTCTCAAATCTACAATACAAAGTTTAAAACTGGCTAATTAACATGAGTTAGTACTCAGCAATCAGCCGACAAGAATGTTAGACTTATAACTAACTAAATAATTCACTAATTAATCAATAATATATTTTTTAATATTTATATACCATTATGATACATTTCACCCCAAATTCGAGAGGTAAAATCTAAACATTAAGAAAATTTCTAAGCATAGAATCTTCTCTTTAGGAAACGACACAAAACGTCGCCTATATCTGTGTGCATAACCTACGTAAGTCTGTAGCCAAAGAAATGTGTAATAATCTGTTAAGACATTTTTTGTATAAGAGACTAACTGAGAGATCGACAGTTCTAAACAGCAATACACTATAGTCATCGAGGCAAGTAAATTTTATGAGTAGAAGGTGAACTCTGACCGAGTACTAACTTAGATTTAACCGAATTATACTTAAAGCTCTGTCACTGCTTCTGAAAACGCCGTCACCCACGTCAGAAAATATTTCAATCCATGTGCCTATATTTTTGTATGTCCAGTAGCCTCACATCATAAACAGAAATTAGTTACTTATTACTCCTGCTTGTAATATTTATTTTTCACGTCAATATGATTTTTTTCAAAGAAAAAACTAAACAAGCCACAAAATTGAATTGAAAACAGTGGATCGTTAAAGCATTGCTCAAGTAAAGAGTTTCAAGACATTATCGAAGGCTTTCGAGAAACTTAAGTGTATTGACCACTTATAGAGGCAGAAACATTTACACTAGACTTTATAAGACTAGGATTAATGTCATTTACAACTGGTTACATCCTGTTCATATAGAACTTATGGCTAAGCACAATTAACCTATCCTACGGATAAAATTAATGTCGCTAACATATACTTATGTAGAGACAATCTGCAATACGTTTTTTGTTGTGTTGTTTGAAGTCAAACACAAACTTATACACAATAGGCTAACTGTGCTCTGCCCATCACGGATATCGAAACTCGGTTTCTAGCATTGTAAGTTCGCAGACATACCGCCGAGCCACTGGGGGAGAGAGGGCTGTAATATGTTTTAAATTAATGCCGTTTATAATCTGGTAGATCGTTTAGAACATCTAGCTATGCACAGGCAATCTATACTACTGATTGGATTAACGCCGTTTACATAGGGTGGGGTGGGAATTGCAAAGCATGGAAAGGACAAAAAAAAATAATATTCCTATTTTTAATTCATTATGAAAACGTTGTAGTTTTAATCAGTTTTGTACTGAATTTTGTTTTCAATATATTTGTTTCTTTTTTATATATATATTTTTTTATAAAACCGACCTCAGATTTAGTGTCCCAGTTACAAATCTCTTCAACAGAGACACAGCAATTCTGGCATCTGGTGTGTTGCCCACGTAATAATAATAATAATATATGTGTAGTGAATAATGACTTTTGGTGCAAGTATTGACATCATTTTGTCAATTGTGATTTTTATTTTTAAGACTTATAGTTTGTTAGGCCCCAGAGAGATGACCATCATTGTACTTTATTGTCAAAATGTAAAAATCTTAACTTTTTTGTTTTGTATATGCTTTACTGACGCAATGAAATGTTTATTTCATTTGTTTCAGTCAGTGTTATAGCTTGGAGTTTCAAACTCGATATTTTTGTTTCTGCTTGTGTTATCGTTATGGAGCGCTAATTTTTTTGTCTTTATACAATGGATGCAATTTACAATATTATTCTATAAGTATGATGGTATAAAATCAGCATTAATATTTATATTCTTTCATTGTTGATCGAACATTTAATACATTTGATATGGTCATTGATTCTGTTAATAACCCCGTCTTTGAAAGCTGGACAAATAATAGAGTAAGATTCAAATGCAAAAGTTTTTACTAATATAACGTGTTAGAACTTTTGCCTTCACTTAAAATCATTTCACATTTATATCAGCAATTAATATATAATTTTTTTCTTATTCCTACCACGAATCCCTGCTTGTAACAATGAAAAAATCTAAAAAATTCATCCACAGTCAATAGTCTCATAAAGCTTAACTAGGCAATCATTAGACTATGATCTTCAAGGAAACGGACTTATAACGTTTAAATCAGGGGTTTGATTCCTTTCGGTTGACATAGCAGATTAGAAAAACGAGATAATTCAACCATTAATTATGTTACTCAAACCTGACTTCTTGTACTAACACATAAATAATTTAATTTTTATTTTCTGTATTTTATAAAACATTTAGAACTGAAATAGGCATAATGACTTCTTGGAAGGTAATGTATTTTGAAATAAACTTATTTCATTGACTTCTATTCATTCTTAAAGCTGAACAAATTATTAATAATTAGAAGGCTGTATAGATTATGATAAGGAGAGGGAGGTAGTTATTACGCAAGGGTTTAAATTTTAACGTCTTATAAACTGGCGGTTTTAAATTAGTATAACATTTTACCTTTCCTATTTGTAATCTGTGTTGCTGAGTTTATTCGCTATTGTCTACTAACTCATTTATTATACTTATTTGGTAGTAATATTTGTTTTTAACTTACGAGTGGTTTCCTGTAAGTGAGTAAGATTATGTTAGAATTCAATAATGAAAGTGACAGCATTGTGTAACAACATGGTTGGAAGCTTAACTTACTCAAAGGCTACTTGACTACGAATGTTATTAAATTTACTGCGTTTATGTTAGAATAATTTTATACTTTAAGGATGTTTTCCTTTACGTTAAATATTTGTCACTTCTCCCGATCACACTGTTTTTTTTGTTTTTTTTTACTTAACTCAAAATACAATTACAATCAAATTGTTAAAAAGAAGTGTATTCATGATTTACGAAAAATGTTTTTGTTCACAATTCTTCATTCTGTTCGTGAAACTTTAATTTACACATTAAAAATAATTTACAATGATTGAAAATGTGAACTTGATAAAAGCATGAAAATAGTAGCTATTTTTGACGATCCAAAAAACAGTACTAGAAAAAATAGTCTCTCTGTCTATTTTGTTGCAGAATGAACATTCAACGGCTGATTTTCAAACTTCCCATAACCAGCAAAATGAAACCCAGTTTTTGTTAGAAGGAGATACTTATGTTAAAAGACGAAAAGATTCCCTAAACGCTCATAAGAACAGCTAAATTAAGAGCAAAATATTAAACCGGGAAGAAATGGCCAACTATGATAAAGGCTTAGAAATTGTCACATGTCAGTCAGAAACGTATGTCATGAGTGAAGCAAACACAGGTGATGAAGTAATGAAAGAAGAAACAAACGATACAGTTAATCGAAACGTTGCCAAAGTCCACCAGACGGCGTTAACAGATGCCAAAGACCTCCCGTCGATTGATCTAGAACTCCTTTACCAAATCCAAAAAGAACTAAAACTTATTTATACTGCTGAAGTAGCGGAGACTGTCCAGCCAATGGAAGAAAACGCATGGGAAAGTGCAGCAGACACTCTGATTCAATGTGATACAAAAGGTGTAGCTGAAGAAGAACAAATAGAAGTGGATGAAGCAAGTGTCGAAACATCAATTTCAGTGAAGAATAAAAGCGAAAAGTCACGTGTTAACGCCAATGACCCCAAAAAGCCCACATTTTCAGGTAAGTTTATAAATGTTGGCTGTTACGTCACTCGACGTTGTTTCTTTGGTATTCATGACAAAAGTGTAAAAATGCGATCGTGCTTTTATGGAAGAGATAAAGTCCTCGTAATGGGAAAAATAATTATGTAGTCAACATTCCAGCTATACTACCTTTATTGCTTCTCCAATAAAGGTCATCTGGCTAAAAGATTGGTGACATAGTTATTTTTTTTCACTTTTAACTGCAGTTTTTGAATTTGTTGGTTTTATCAGGTATTCCACTTTATAGACGCAATTATAATTGATTACACGTGTGTTTTAGGCTAAGTATGTTTTCGAAATGTACGAAATTCTTCACTTAGTCGACTAGTTTGCACCAATAGATTGTTGTTCTTATGTTTTTAAAACTTTTTTCTAACGTTTTAAATTAGATTTGTAATATTGAAAAGAGAAGTATTAATTTGTACTTTGTCTATAATTCAAGAAACTCCGAAAACCGAAGGACTGTCTAACGTCGATACACCCCTCACCTCTAAAGAAAGCACACCCGCAAAAATTCGCGGGTTTAGTACCAAAAAGCAGTACGTGATGACGAAGACTGACGATATACATTTGGTTAATTTACAGAATAACCGAAATACTGAAAATGATATGGTCTACGAGCATGCGCAAAATGCCACAGAGACAGTTGTAGACGTAGCTGGGAGGGAGACAAGAGAAGACAATCACACACATCAAGTGAATTATTTGGAACATGAAAACACTTCTGCACAAAACTGAGAATCCAGAAATGACGTTAGGAAAGGCCCAGGAAATTAAAGTTCATCAAGAAGATACAGGTTGAGAGTTTACGGGTAAAAACATAAGATCTGGTAAAACGTTTGAGCATAAGAACCAGTTGAACTTGAAAAGTGGACAAAAAGAATTTGAAAGAGTTGAAGAAGATGAGAAAGCTTTGTTTCATGGTTACAAAGATGTTCAACCTGAACATCGCTTTATTAAAAATGTTCACGGTGTTGACACCTTGAAAAGAAAAAATAAAGAAAGCACATTAATTAATGAAATCCAAAATTTAGAAGCAGCAATGTACCAATCTGATGATGAAGATAGGAGTGATAAAGTTTGTTCAAAACTAGTGCGAACAAAAGATCTTCGAATAAAAAATGATAATAAAAAAGGTCCACGTAAATTATGTATTATGCCAGAAGAGCAAAACGTCGAATGCATCGTGATGGATGGGTTATTCATAGCCGAACCAATTAGAATATTCAATTGTGTTACCCTTGAAAATGATGGTAAAAAACAACTGAGCATCTCAGCAGGCAATAATTTATTAATTAATGAAGGAAACAATAATGATCAAAATCGTTTACAAAATAATCGAGAAGAGTTACACATTCCTTGTACTTTGAACAAAAAATTTTTTAAAACATTAGTGCCAGGGATTCCGAGAAATACGTTGACCCTCAAATTACCTAACTGTTTTTGCTTCCGTTTAGGCCTGGCATGGCCAAGCGCGTAAGGCGTGCAACTTGTAATCCGAGGGTCGCGGGTTCGCGCCCGCGTCGCGCTAAACATGCTCGCCCTCCCAGCCGTGGGGGTGTATAATGTGACGGTCAATCCCCTATTCGTTGGTAAAAGAGTAGCCCAAGAGTTGGCGGTGGGTGGTGATGACTAGCTGCCTTCCCTCTAGTCTTACACTGCTAAATTAGGGACGGCTAGCACAGATAGCCCTCGAGTAGCTTTGTGCGAAATTCCCAAACAAACAAACAAATGCTTCCGTTTATTTTCACTGATATATTCAATCGTGTTAAACAACTTTATGTTTCTACTTGATGAATGGAGTCACACGTTTGTGTGTGTGTGTGTGTGTGTAAAACACACGGGAAAAAACAGTAATTAATGGAATAAACTGCAATACGTACATTATTTATGTTTTTTCGGTACATAATTACTTTATAAAAATGCAGTTAAAAAGCTGACGAGGCCCACCAATTAGAAGTTATCGGATTGAACATCAGAGTATCCTTACTCTGAAATGCGTTTTAAAAGACAACAAACAGAAGTTTTAATATGATTCTGTAACAACATTCGGAAGGTTAGATATCGTTTCGGGTGCAAGAGACATCCTGTGCTGAACCCTTTTTTCCAAGAAAGTATATGCACCATAAAGTTAACAACTTAGTGACTGACGCTACTGAACTGATTGAACTAATGAATCCATAGGATGAAATTAGAGTAAATAAAAATTTATAAGTGAAGTATTAAAAAGTTCAGTAGATATCTAAAGCATATTCGAAACAGAGTTTCGTTGTAAAACCTGCATGGACTTTGGAATATTTTTAGCGATTAAAATAACTTATTTATTTACAATATGTTTAAAATGCGATTCGTTTAGTATTGCCCACAGTGATATGTCTGTGTACTCGCACCGCTATAAACCGGGTTTAGAAACCTGTCGAGGTAAAGTATAGATATCCCATTGTATAGCTTTGTGCTTAATTTTAAAACAAATAAACAATCAGTCATTTTCTATAAAATTATAATATATATAACCAATAATGACCCGATTCAGTTGAAACCATCGAATATTTTAAAATCCAAAACATATTACTGTTCAAAAAACACAAAGGTTGTTAGTTTTTTAATTTTGCGCAAAGCTACAAGAGGGATATCTGCGCTAGCCGACCCTGATTCAGCATAGTAAGACAGTCATCATCACCCACTTCCAACTCTTAGGCTACCCTTTTATCAACGAATAGTGGGATTGACTTCACATTATAACACCCCCACGGCTACCATATTTGGTGCGACATGTTTTCGAACACGTGACCCTCAGATTGCGAGTCGAGTGTCCTAACTAACCGGAGTTAAGATAATTGCTTAAGTGATACTGAAAAACCGTATCCGTTTACTAGAGCAGTATTTGTTTGAGAACCGTTTCTATTCACTATAGTAGGGTTTGAAAACGTTTTTTTTTTTCATATGCATTCAACTTTGCCACATTTTGCTTCGGCCTTTGTGAAGAACGGCATAATTTTTAACTCATTGGCTCCCACATGATCCACCGGTGGGTCGTGAGTCTTCCAGTAAGACCCACTGGCGATTCGTGCTCTGTTTTCTTTTTAAAGGGCCACCTATTCGCTGGGACACAACAGCTACATATACACTCTTCCTAAAAAAAGTAATTGTAAAATGACTAGTGGCATCCTGCAATGTATCGACAAAATAGGCTTCGGAGCCAGCGTATTAATGCATCACCCCTGACTTTGCATCATTAATAGTGTCATATTTAGTGTATTACCTCTCCCTCATTTTGCATTACTTATAGTGTCATTTTTAATGTATCATCTCCCCTAGTTATCATCGCCAACTCTAGGACTACTTTTTGACCAACAAATAGCAGGATTAATTGTAACATTATAATGCTCACGTGGCTGAAAAGGCAAGCACGTTTAGTATGATGAGGATTCAAACCCATGACACTCAGATTAACGCAAAGGAAAAACTGGGGTTTGTATCTTCCAATAATACTTTTAGAAACAGGTAATAGGAATCACCACAATTCTTACATGCCAGTGAAACTTCTACTGGAAAAATATTTGTAGCTTATTCACAATGTCATTAGAAGTGTAGATATCTGATGCAGAATTTCAGAATGAGATTAATATCAACATATTTACAAATCATTCGATTGTTATTTTAATAATTAAAATTATTTTAGCTTCACAAAAACTATAATAGAACAAAGATAGGTTTGTAGGAATAACTTTCCTATGTGCAAGTCAAGAAAAGGTTTTTGGTGAATAACAAAGATGTCTTACTTCTACACTCAACACATTTTTGGTGCTATTACTACAAACTTTGTGACCTTTGGATTATGACTGGAAAGTGCAATGATTTTTTCATAAAAAAATTTTGGAACTTTCTCATACCCTTGAAAACAGGTTTGACGTTTACATCGATATGATGTCAAAATCAAATGAATCAAAATCAATACAAGCTCAAATATTCTTGTGGGAAACATTGAGTGAAATAATTAGACTCAACAGTTTTTTTATTGAAACACCTAATTCATGTTTGTTTATTGCTTAAGCTTAAAACTATACAATGGGTTATCTTTGCTATGTCCACTGCCAGCGTCAATACATAGACCCTATTGGTTCATCTCAGCTGTTCTATACTCTAAATTAAATTAACTTTAAAGAAAACTTAAAGCTAGCTCTTATCATTCATATATTTCTCAAGCTTTTTATGAATCTCATTTACATTTACCATTTCTACAATATCAGAAGACAATCTATTCCAAAGGTCAACCACCCTGTTAGAAAAACAAAATTGCCTTAGCTAAAGGTGACTCCCACCCTGCAAAATTTATGTGTTCTCTAGTTCTATGTTAAATATGAAAAAAGATGATACATCAACACCATCAAATCCCTTTACAATCTTAAACAATTCAATCTAATCCCTGTAACTCTTCTTTTTTTCAAGGTAAAACAATTTGAGAGATTTCAGCTTCTCGTATGACAATCCTTTCATCCCATGTACCACACTGGAAACACTTCTCTGAAACCTTGTCAATAGTTTGATGTCTTTCTTCAGGTAAGCAACCCAAAACTGAATACAATATTTTATATATGGCCTAATTAATGATGTATACATTAAAAATATAACCTCTTTAGGTTTGTATTCAATATTTCTGTAGATACCACCTAAAATCCTATTTGCCCTACCACTAGCAAAAACGTTCACTGCTTAGATGGCTTTAGCTGACCTTTTCTTGTACAGCTTTTTTCGTGTTCTAATTTCCTGTTTCACCAACATTCTCGATATTTTTCAAAGTCTTCTGTCATACATTTACATTTTTTTAAATTTACGATACTCTTCCTTAATTTTATCTCAAACTCTTTGTGAGCCAACCTGAATTTTAATTGCAGCTGCTCCTTTCTTTCTATATGGAATATGTTTACTTTGCATATTTAAAATTTTTTCCACATCTGATCAGTGTCTCCAAATAACTCTGCTGGTCAATTCACAACAGATAAGTCTCATCACATACCTTCAATTTTTTTTTTTAAGTTTGAATCCAAAATATCATTTGTTAATTCCATATGCAACAAAACATCAAACCTAATGGAGCAATCATTTTACCTAGAGGTTCACCAATTTCTAACCTCTTGATCATTTCTATATTACAAGTTATTCTCTGCTTATCAGTAAAAGTGTTGATACCCATGTCAGCAATTCTGAGATACAAACCTTTTGTACTTATTAATTAGTTCCTCTAATCTACCTTTCCCCTACATGAACCACAAAAACTACATCCTTAATGACGAGAAACCCACTTGAAATAAAAATGTATCTCAGAACGGCTGGTATTGGTATTAACTTTTTTTTATATATAAGGAGAGAACAACGTTTCGACCTTCCTAGGTCATCTTCAGATTAAGAAAGAGTTTGCAAGCAAGCGTTGCCGGACACGTCTTAGGGACAAGAGTATAAACAGGTACAGGATTGTAGAGAGCTATGCAATTCCATTATACACAAACTGAAAACACCAACAAAACAACGGAAAACAATCACCAGAGAGAAGACAACTTCGACAACAATTCCACCGAAAACCAACAATCTATCTTTCCAGATAGAACTGAAAACATCTGATCCTTTTCTCCCTTTTTACTCCACAGTTTATCCTATTCACATGCCTCGTCAAGGAATCATCTGTAACTATATCCTTCTTATCATCCACATCCTTCTCTAACCCTTTGTTCTCCTCCTTACCTCCAACAGTTCCTCGGCTGAAGAAGCCAAGGGCTAAAATTTGTTACTTAGCAGAATAGGCTATTATAACCAAATGCACTACTTCTTTTTTACTCTAATAGTGCTCTAACTTCTCAAATGTTATTGTCAGCAGTTGTATCCCTTGCAAGTAAATATTTAATTTTTTCATGAAATTCTACTGCTATTTCCCACACACTATGCTTCTCTATTTCTCCTGCTGTGAATAGGATAGCCTCCAAGTAATCGCAAAACTAAATAAAAATTGCGCAACGTCATTACTACCTTCCCTAACATTATATGCCAGTCTCTGGTTTTCAAATAAAACTTACTCATTGCACCCATTACACCTAACAAATTGTGAACCATTATATTTATTATTATCGCTTCAAAATAAATGTTTGATACCAAATATCAGTAGCCATTATTATTTTCAGTGTTCAGCCTACAGTTTAAGATCCATTATTATTACTTGATCGCAATTTTGTTTTCACACTAAAATTTACCTTCAATTATATACAATTTAAAAACAGAATTGAATTTAGTAGAATATACGTAATGTTAATAAAATATATTTAGTCTAATTTATAACCTATCTATAAATTATAAGAGTACAAGTTGAATTCAATACACCAAGAAACAATCTTAATTTTATATTGTAGTTAATAAAACAATGTATCTATCCATCCTGTTTTGCGATTTACTAATACCATTAAATTGCAATATATCTGAGCCTATGGTACCGTTACACGTATTAGGCTCTATTTTAAAGTAGTACTCGAATTTACACCACTAAACTTTTAATTACTCTATCTCAGTGGTTCTTAACCTTGTTGGAGGTACTGAACCCCGGAAGTTTCATACTTGCATTCACTGAACCCTTCGTAATTGGAAAAATAAAATATGATTTTTTCAAATTCAAAACAAGTAGATATTTTATTAGTTCACAAAATGAACCATGCATCAGTTGCACACAATATCACTGTGTTCAAAGAACAAAACCAACAAAACATGAATTTCACACAAAAACAAAAACGTAACTCAATGAATATTTACTGCAAATCAATGTCTTTTGCTGTTACCTTTTAGAGAGAAATTCAGAAATGCGTGGCTTCATCTTGGCAAGTGCCACTCTCATATCATTTTCAGAACAAAGTCTGTTCCTTTTCTTCGTTTTTATGTCAACCATCCTCCAAAAGGATTGCTCGCAAAGATACGTTGTAACAAACGGTAGGAGTATCTCAAGGGCTTTCTTAGCAATAAGAGGGTACGCTACGATTTGGTGACACCAAAACGTTGAGAGCGTTGTTGTTCTGAAAAGTTGCTGTTGAACCTGGCTCTGCTGAAGTTTAACGATTTCGTCGAGATATTCATCATTGACATCTGCTGTCGCAACACTAAACGTGAACGACTGTCTCACCCATGCTGTTTATGACTCCTGGTGGGGACGTATCCGTCGAGAGACTTTGCGAGCTCATCTAAGTGCATGGCAATTGCTTGCTTCACTTTCCCAGTTACAAAAATGTCTCCGATTTCAGACACATTTTCGATCTTACTTACACAGTCGTCCAGCAGGGGAAAGTTTGCAAAGTTGTCATTATCTGTTCGTCGTTTCCATAACGGTAGCTTTTGAAAAGCTTTCAGGTTTTCTTCCACTTCGATGAAGTTGACTCCACCGCCTGCATTTGTTGATGGAAATGATTGAGAGCATTGAAGATATCGGTCATGTACGCCAAAATAAAAATGAACTCAAATTTTTCGAAGCAATCTGCACAAATACAACAAGCTGGCTTAGATTGGAAACATCAATGGTCTCATCGAGTTGAAGGCTGAATTTTGCTGAGCTTGAAATCAGATTTGCAACTACTTGAGCCAATATGTCATCACTCATGTCATCTATTCTGCTGCTGATGGTGTCATTTGAAAGGATAACTTATTTTCAGCAGCTTTTCCCAGCATGATATTCGCCACCTTCAACGCAGCTGGTTTTACGAGTGCTTCACCAATGGTGTGTGGTTTGCCCTGCTTTACAATCAAGTACGCAACTTTGTTCGATGCTGTGAGGATTGGTTTGTCGATGGGTACAAAGCCAAAAATAGGCAAAGTAGCCTTTTCATCGAACCCGGCTCTCTTTACCTTGAATTCAGCAAGCGTTGTGTTCCCCTATTTCCCATCTCCATGCAGCTTTAGGGAGTGTTATCATAGTTTTGCTCAACTTGGCATTGCAAGTCATGCATTGTTCCGTTATACACGTGAATCCATGTTGTATGCATTCATTTGACCACTTTCTGTTTTTACTCGACATAATTAGTATGAAGGGATTGAAAGATTAGCAAATGACGCACGATTACTACATCCACAAGTCGACTGCTAAGGGCACGAAGTTCCCTGCAGCACAGATATTAAGGCCTAGTGGTATGACGTGATCAGCCACAGCCAATGATGGCCAAGTGGAGCATGACGTCACGAATCATACGAGTGGGGTGAACGGAACGGACACACACAGTATGTGTGTCTTGACCTCTGCCGAACCCCTGAGAATGACTCACTGAACCCCTGGGGTTCGATTGAACCCAGGTTAAGAACCACTGCTCTATCTAGTGCACTGAAGTGTACACGAGTTTATAACTTTCTCTTGTAACAGTTGAAAGTTCGACATAGTTTAAACATCTGCAATTGAACATTTAATACATACACTGCAGAAAGTTTAGTGCTTTAAAACACAAATACTTAAAAGTGACATCATTCGAAACGTTAATTACACTCACTAACACAAATAGGTGTAATACTGTAACATGCTGTAGATCTGGAGGCTTCTTACTTAACATTTGTGGTTCAACAATCTTGAGTACATGTAGATAATACGCATGCTACCATTTATTGGAAAATATATTAAAACTTTACCTTTAAGTAATGACTAAAGTATCTTATTAGGATAATTTCATTTTTCTCTTATGCAGAACTATTTAGGCTTGTCATTACAGTTTTCAATTTTTATTATAGGTACCGGCACTGGTATAATAAAGAAATGCTTTCATAACCTAACTCCTCTTAAGCTTTAATGCTGCCACATAAAAAAAGAAGGAATACTGGTATCTTATATCTCTAACATTTATTTAAATTCATCAAGGCAAGAAACATTACAATTTCATTAATTTTTCACTGAATACTTCTTTTGTGTCCATTTATATTTTTACTTGAATGAAGGTTCTTTAAATTTTTATTAGTTTTTATTTTTTCAAAGAACTCATTGCAACTCTAGTCAATATTAAGTTTACAATGCAACAGTCCTTTTACTGTTGATTCATTCATTAAATCTCTTTGAGGCCAAATGCTATTCATCACTGAAAATACTCTTTCAACAGGGGTAGAAGTGTCTGGTAAATAAAAAAAAAATGTACTCTATAACTTGCCTGAGATTAGGTACGGAAATACTTTGATCTTTGAAGTGGTTGAAAAGTTTTACCCATTTTTCTTCATAAGCTTTTTTTATTTATTTCGCTTTCCACTCATCACATTTTGATGACCAGAAGGATTTATCAAGAACAACTTCGAACAGATCATCAACATTGATTGCAGCATTTCTAAGCGTTTCATAAGTTTTTTCGGCAGCTGCTTCTATGTCAGGCCACACGAAAACACAGTTCTTTTTTTTATCCAAACAAAATATTCCCCACCAACAAAAGTGTTTTCCCACAGCTTAATATAAAACCGACAGCAATAATAAAAACTGATATTCCTTCCCAATCAAGCGTACCTGGCATCTTACCTCTTCCTCTAGCACAATTTTTTTTACACCAAAAGGAATTATTATTATCTCGTCTTTCTTTCAGGTTGGTTTGCAACTTAAGTTCTGCAACAAATCATTTGCAGTTGCTTTTGTTTTTCCCTTTGCTAATACCACTTTGTTGAACAAGCCTAGTTGTTCATGAACAAACCATAGATACATTTCTCCACATTTACTCTAACTACATATATATTCATCAACAATGGGCACTGTTCTTGTAAACAAAGACAGAAATCGCTATTTTCATATTGGAAAACCTTGTACTCATGTTTCTACAAACTCACAGAATTCTTTTACGTGTAACACGCATGATAAAAATTTAAAAATTTTGACCACTAAGCTTTTCACATCAATAGAAAGGGCGTCAACTACAGTTTGGAGACAATTATGTAGAATGAGCACCACAAACAACACCCACAATATTTTTGCCAAGTTCCTTCTTCAATCGACTACTTACATTGTTTTTTTCCCTTTCTCTTTACAACTCCAAAATTTGTATTGCAGTTGTCACTACAATAAGCAACAATTGTTTTTTTTTATAAATCATGTTTGTTTTTTAAAGTGGACACCAAACAATTCGTTAAAATTTCTGATGCCACTCCAGGAACAGACTGAAAGTCTAAAAGTTTTACTTTCGCTCCTTCCTCTGGCAAAAATTATCGCACCATGACAGGCACAATTTTGGCATCTTTTCGGTTTGAAGCATCTGCTGTAAGTGAAACGAATTGGACTTCTATTAAATCTCTCATCAATTTCTCAACAGCTAAACGAACAATTGCATTCAAAATAATAGCCTCATTCTTCGTTCTGACAGAACTGAACTTTGATTCAAATACCTTTGCTATCACTTTGGAAAAACAATCAGCTATTTTACAACTTATGTTATGGACAGCACTGTGATAATGCAATTTTGCTTCTTTGGCAGCTATTAACAAGTCACTCTTCAGGTACAGATTTTTGAAGAATACATCAACTCTTGAACTTTGAGTAGCTACTGAAAGACTAGCTGCACGTTTAGCACTTTTTAAATGGTGTTTTATGTCTGAGTGGCCACCATGTGAAACAGAGAACTCAGATGAACACTGCAAACATTTGACTCTGTCCTCCTTGCCACAAATTTTTTTCAAGCATGGATATTCTTTTTGCAATTCACTGTTGAAGGTGCACTTTCTTTTACCAGCTTTGGACATTATGACTATGATTAATATCTAAAATAAAAGAACGAAAATAATTCAACATGTACTGTATGACTATCATAATAAATACTGTAATAAATAAAGCAATCACAAAGTACAAACACTTGCTCAGAGAAAGCTTTGCATATGCTGCCGTTACGTGCGTACCCCCAACCGCAGCCAACTGATGGATCATTATACTTGTACAGGTATCGTATCAGCTGTCTGTGACTTTCGTCTAATGGAATACCTTTGAAAATTTGCATGTCACAGCACTATAGCTCCCTCTACCCAGCAACTAATAAAATAAAAACTTTAATATTTTTTTTGTCAACATCAAGTCAGATTTTAATATTTTCCGTTTATCTTTTTTAAGAGTTTATGCCTTTTCATCAATAACCGGGACATTCCGAGACAATTCAGTGTCAACCAGGGCAAAGTAGTAAACCGGACGGGATATCGGAACGTATGGTAAGCCTACGTTGCAGGCTATAGGATATATTATACGACAAGGACTTAAATTATTTAAAACACTGTCTCAACCATCGAATATGCTGAGGCTTGTAATATTGTAAGATTTGAGAGTTATTTAAAAAGCTTTGTAACAGGATAAATCGCTTGAAGTTCAATAACACAGAAAATTCTGTCTGTGTTTTTTTTCCCCGTTGGTAAGATGGTAACAAAACTCAAATTCCAGGATAAGTAGTTGGTTGGTTGATTTAGTGTTTTATGGCACAAAGCAGCTAGACTATCTGCGCCAAACGTTTGGTATAAATAAAGTAAATGTAGTAAAATTCATAAAAGGAAATGAAGGTACAACATTTGAAAAACATAAATAGCATAAAACCAATGTTGAAATCTAGTCTACAATGTCAAAAGAGAAACCACACAGTAAGAGAAGTTGTAAAAAGACTTCCTGTAGCATAATGGTAATTATCATAACCCGCCAGGAAGACTAACAGGAACCACCGTCAGTCACTTGAAGTTGGTCTTTCCAGTCCTGGTTCCAGGTTATGTGTCATTATGGCCAATTTTAAAAAGTAAAGAAATAAAAGTTTTAAAAGACATATAGCAAAGTTGTAATAAGAACTTGCCAAACGTCCAGTAAAAAGGTAAAAGTAAAGTAAATGAAGTAAAATTCATAGAAGGAAATGGAGGTGTAACAAAACAGCATTTAAAAAACATAAACACATAAAACCAATGTTCGCATCCAGTCTACAATGTTAAGAAAGAGAAACTACAGTAGGGGAAGTTGTAAAGGACTTTCTATAGCATAATGGTAATTATCACAACCTGCCAGGAAGACTAACAGGTAAGTACAAGAACCACCGTTAGTCACCTGAAGTTGGCCTTTCCAGACCTGGTTCCGGGTTATATGTCATTATGGCCATTTTCAAAGATTAAAATAATAAAAGTTTAAAAAAACATCCAGCAAAATTGTAATAATAACTTGCCAGGATGACTAAAGCATAGTTCAAACAGCAGCGTTAGTCACTTGAAGTTGGCCTTTCCAGTCCTGGTGTCACGGTGTTTAGTGTTACAGCCATTTTCTGCTTTTCAAGATGAACTAGAGATTGTGATTCTTAAAAGGTAACCACATTAAAAAAAAGGTTTAATGCATAAATTTAAAACACTTAAATGACAGTAAAAACTTTATCAAGGTGGACAGTGTCACCATTACCAATGACACTGTCTAATGCTATTGACAAACCTTGGGTCCGAACAGTGTTAAAATGGTGCCGTCGTTGAGACTCGTAACGAAGACAAGAAAGTAGAATGTGGCTTATAGTGATCTGAGTGTTATACAAACTACACACAGGTGTATCAGTTCCAGATAAAAGAAAACGATGAGTTAAAAAACTGTGATCAATGCATAGTCTAGTTAGAACAACTTCCTCTTTCCGATCCTTACGAAAGCAAGACGGGCAAAGTCCGATATACGGTTTTATTTGAAAAAGCTTGTTTTGGCGTTGCTCACTCCAAGTCGACTGCCAGCTGGCACGGAGCCGAGCCTTGAATACAGGACCAAAGTCTATGTATGAAATAGGCACAGTGGTGATAGTGCAGATAGATTTAGCTGCCGTGTCTGTACGCTCGTTCCTGTAAATACCAACGTGGCCTGGTATCCAGAAAAACTGGATAGAAGTACATGTTAATGAAAAATGAGCTAGTCGGTTTTGAATATCAGTGAGGACAGGGTGTGAACCAACGTGAAGCGATTCCAGGACCACAAGAAAACAAAGCAAGTCAGTATAAATAGTGCAGTTATAGTACTGCTTAGCTTCAATATAATCCAGAGCAAGAGAAATGGCGTACAGTTCAGCAGTGAACACAGAAGCTGTAGAGGAGATTCTGCACGTAACCACTGAACTGCAACAAATCATGGCAGAGTCACCTGATTTAGAACCATCCGTATAACTTGGAATGGAAAGATTGTTCAAAAGATGTTCAGTAAATAAAAGACAGTACCTACAATCTGGAGTATCTGCCTTTTTCAGATGACTGAAAGAAAAGTTACATTTGGGGATTGTAATAAGCCACGGTGGGATGGGCTGACCAATGGATTCTGCAATGTCATCCAAGGACATAACCAATTCATCCAATTGCGCCTGGACGCGAAGGCTAAAAGGAGCAATGGCAGATCGTCTGTTCTGGAAAAGTATGATCCACTGAGGAAGGAAAAGACAACCCAAGGCGGGATGCTTTGGTTTTGTTTGTTTGGGAATTTCGCACAAAGCTACTCGAGGGCTATCTGTGCTAGCCATTCCTAATTTACCAGTGTAAGACTAGAGGGAAGGCCACCCTCCGCCAACTCTTGGGCTACTCTTTTACCAACGAATAGTGGGATTGACCGTCACATTATACACCCCCACGACTGGGAGGGCGAGCATGTTTAGCGCGACCGGGCGCGAACCCGCGACCCTCGGATTACGAGTCGCACGGCTTACGCGCTAGGCCATGCCGGGCCTCGGATGCTTTGGTAAAGAACGGAGTTTCAAAGAATATAGTAAAGACAGTTGCAAACGGCGAAGGTTCATGAGTTTCTACGTATAAGCTCTGAACTGGGGAGGAGTGGAAAGCCCCAGTGCAGAGTCGAAGTCCTTGATGATGAATGGGGTCCATCATTTTTAAGGCCGAGGGTCTGGCAGAGCCATAGACTAGTGATCCATAGTTGAGTTTCGATCGAATAAGAGCACAGTATATCTTTAACATAGAACATCGATTTGCTTTCCAACTGGTGGAAGAGAGGACACGGAGGATGTTCAGTGCTCTTGTGCATTTGACCCGTAGCTGCTTTAAGTGTGGTATAAAGGTCAGCTTATGGTCAAATATAAGCCCCAAGAACTTGGTCTCAGGGACCACTGGCAGCGAAACTTCACCGATATGGAGTTCAGAATCAGGGTGGATTCTCTGTTGGCGGCAAAAGTGCATGCAAACGGTTTTAGAGAGAGAAAAAATTAAAGCCGTTCGCCGTAGTCCACGATTGAGGGCAGTTTGTAGTTGCCGCTCAATATATCTCACGTTCGACGACTGACACGAGATGTGAAAGTCATCAACACAGAGCCCATTTGCAACAGTGAGAGGGAGTTGTTCAGTGATGCCATCTATCTTTATACTGAAAAGTGTGACACTCAAAACACAGCCCTGAGGGACCCCAAGTTCCTGTACAAAAGAACGGGAAAGTGTCGAACCCACACGAACTTGGAATCTCCTGTCCATTAAAATTTTTTTAATAAACATGGGTAAATGGCCACGTAACCCATATATATGGAGGACTCGAAAATACCATACTTCCATGTCATGTCATAAGCCTTCTCAATGTCAAAGAATATTGATACAAGATGTTGTCATTTGAGAAAGGCTTCTCTGATTGACGTTTGAAGTCAAATTTGGTGGTCCATAGTGGAGTGCTGTCTTTGAAACCCACACTGGGTGAGCAAGAGATTTTTGATTCGAGGAACCAAACAACACAAGCACTGACCATCCTCTCCAAGGTCTTACAGAGACAGCTCGTCAAAGCCATTGGACGGTAGTTTGAAAGAATCTTGGGACCTTTCCTGGGCTTTCAGAAAGGTAAGATTGCCAGGCATCAGGCAAAACATTCTCCTGCCATATCCATTTAAAAACAATTAGAAAAATATCAAGAGGCAGGAGATAGATGGTGCATCATAATAGTGCACATCATTTGGTCCAACAGATGTACTGCCAGACATATGAAGGACCAGTTTCAATTCCACTAGTATGAAGGGATGATTATAGTCATAGAGACAGTCAGTTTGAAAGGAAAGAGGTGAACACTCTGCCCGAGTCTTGATGGCCAAGAAGGTAGAGGAACAAGCAGAAGTGCTAGATACCCGGGAAAAGCTTTCATCTAGAGTATCGTTGATGCTCCAAACATTAGCTACCTCATGGTCATCAAAGAGTAAGATCAAGAGGAAGCAGAATTGTTGTGCCCACTAACCTTTCCAGCCCTGTCCCATATGACCTTGGAACTGGTGGTAGAAGATATGCCAGTTGTGAACTTAATATAAGATTCCTTCTGGCTTTGACGTCTTACCCACCTAGCATGTGCTCGGGCCAGCTGGAAAGCAATGCAGTTTGAAAGTGGGGGATATCTATGGAAAGTATTCCAGGCCCGTTTTTGAGCCTTTTGTGCTATGTGGCAGGCAGGATTCCACCACGGACGAGGATATAGTGGAAAATGTGTCGAAGGAAATACATTGAGCAGGTGATTGTATAATACACAGTTACTGCTGCCACACAGTCGTCTATTGATGGCTGACAGACTATGGCAGGATCAAGTTCTGCGAGAGTAGTGAAAGTGGACCAGTTTGCCTGATCCAGCTTCCACTGGGGCACGCGGGTAGGGAGTCATCGACCATGGCCAGTCTCTCTCAAAAGTATAGGAAAATGATCACTGCTTCGTGGGTTAATGGCAACCCTGAAAAATGGAAGAATAATGAAGAGGAGCAAATTAAGAAATCAATAGCAGTAAAGGACTGACTAATGCACAGAAAGAAGTAAAAGAACCAGTACTGAAAAGAGAAAGGTTGTGATCAGAGAGCATACACTCTACAGAGCGACCCCTCCTGTCAATATTAGCATTTCCCCAGAGATGATGATGTTGATTAAAATCTCCCAGGATTAAAAAGAGAAACGGCAACTGTTCAATGAAAGCATCAAGGTCTGATTGATCATATGTCTCTCCAGGCGACAGGTAGAAAGAACAAGGAGTGATGGTATGGCCCAAGGAAACACAGATGGCTACGGCGTCCAAGGTGTGTCGAGTATCAAAGACAGGGTGTGGACATGCTGATAAACCAACAGTGCCACTGCTCCATGCAGTCGTCCATCACACAGGCTGTGATTCCTGTTTTACAAAACGCCTAAAGGTGACTATCGGCAAGTTTCAGAAATGTTTCCTGTAAGGAAAGACATGCAAGATGGTAGGAAGCAATCAGTGTTTTGATGTCATCCAGAGTCGAACGTAAACCTCGACATTTCCATTGTATCACGGTGGTCATTTTTGTTTACTTTTCGGCGATTTGGGTAGAGAATCATTCTGTTTACAATTGCGTCTCTTTTCCTTACTGTCCTTATTCGAGAGAGATCTATTGACCTCCATGGATCCTGACCTGGGTCGATTGGGCAGGTCTTTGTTGGTGGAAGGGGATTCCAGTGACTGAGGACGCGAACGAATGATTATTTTGCATCTTGGGGTGGGAGAAAAAGATGTATCTGAAGAAATGAATGCATCTGTAACCAAAGGATGTGGATCTTGGTGTTTGTTGGAATGTATGGGAGGAACAGAGATGGGTGATGGGTGCAGAAGTTGATTCATCAACTTTTTAACAATGGAAGATAAAAGGTTTTTCATTTGTTTTGAGAATGATTCTCTTGGAAGGGCAGAGAGATCTGTCTGCACTCCCACTGTAGTTGTGGAACGAAGTGCAGCAGCATATGACCGAGATGAAGTGGTGGACAGCAATTTCCGAGCCTCAGGATAAGTAATGTGATGAGTCGTTTTCAAATGCTGCACCTCTAGGGGAAATTTCCCTAGCAACGGGGGAAAGGAGTGGGGAAAATATCCCTAGCAACGGGGTGATAGAATTGTGGCTCTTTTCCTCTAACCATTTAGGGCAAGAACGAAAGTAGGAAGGGTGAGAACCATTGCAATTGACACAATGTGGGTCCATGTGACACTCATAGGCATGACATGACGTCTTTGAGTGGCCAAACCTTTGATACTGGAAACATCAGACAGGGTTTGGAATGTATGGCCACACCCAGCAATTTAGATAACTTGCCTTGATGGTGGCAGGTGCACGTGGTGATGTAAATGTCAAAACAAGGATATTAGTCGACAGTGTAACACCATCTTTGCGAGTGAAGATGCGCCTCATTGCAGAAACTCCTTGAGTGGAGAAACCAGCGAGAATCTCTGACTCGGGGATGTTCTTCAAATCCCTTTCAACAATAACTCTTCGTGATGAATTCAAAGTAGCATGAAGTGTAACCTCTATAGGTATATCCCCAATTGCCTTTGAATTCAAGAGGAGTTCACTGTGTTGGGATGTGGATGTTTCAACCAATATGTCTCCAGATCAAAGCTTCTTTACTGACTTTGGACAGCCAGCAAGTCCCTCCAGTCCCTTCTGAATAAAAAAAGGGGCATTTGCTCTAAAGGTTTCTCTGAACGAGAATGTAGGATAAGAAAATGAGGTACAACTGGTGGTACAGATGTCGAAGATTGCTGATCAGGGTCTTCAAGACGTGGTCGTTCACCTATTGACTGTTTTTTCACTATTTTATTTATATTTTTATTTGGAGGATCCACAGGAAAAAAAGAAGATTTTGATGGCCACTGATCCCACCCACCATGGAGCTCTTCGAGTGGGACGCACTACAATGTCAAGCAAGGACACTGCAATGTCAGGGTTTTGTGAGCACTATACCCAAACACCAGCATCAGATACAATGTCCACAACACACGTTGAGAACTACCAACACTGGTACTTGGTTGACCCTAGTCCAAGTGGACCAGCCGATTGACCCAAGGGGGCCACCCAAAGGCCACCCGTCTGCAGGAATTCAAGGCTAAAGTGGTGTGTTAGGTTTGGACCCCTCAACCACCAGGATCCTCTCCTCACCTTCACGGGTCGCCACGCACGGCAAATACGTGGGTAAATGTTTAGATCCCAGAGGAGGTAACGTGAAAGAACAGAACTGAGAACCTTCCCTGGGAGGTCCCCTCAGCACGTACAAGAATCCACACTGAGGGGGATAAACAGTTAATTAAATAAGAACGCTCTTCAGTTAAAAGTTCATTATATAAAAACGTTTTTTTTTCTTATAATCAACATGAAGCTTTACAAATACAGTTAAAAAAAAGCAAATTCTCTGGAAGGAAATAAATCCAACATTTATATAAAGAAATAAAAATCGGATATCATCAGATAATTTTTATAGAAAAAGAAAACTTTGACAAAAATTGGAGTTTATTTTAACACATGAAGTGTATATGATAATTTTTAAGCTTTTGTATGCTTATAATTCTAGCAACAAAAGCAATTTTCTGGCACATTATACAAAGTGAACAGTAAACAATACACACTCATTAAATGAAACTAAGACTTGTTGTTGACGCTTAGTTTGTGCTTTTATAACCTTAGTTTTATTCATGTCGTTCTATTTGTTTACTATTCCTCTTGCTGGGAATTGTAGTCATCAAGTACGTTACGGTTACAGAAACTACAATATACTTCTTTCAAAATTTTATATTAACACAAATTTGAAACGAAGTTTTACAGTTAAACATACTGAGAAAATAATAGTTACTTTTATACACAAAACTACTTTATCTTTATCTTCCGATTTATTGTTTTGATGTTATTTAAAACTAATAATTATTCACTTTAGAATGTTTATAATGCTACTTCTAGAGGTTAAAAAGAGTAAATCATGTAAAATAAGGTATTACTATATAGTTTTGGCTAAAAGTTAGGGTGACTGCCATTATTAAACTTGTGTCTTAAAGTAAACAAAATCAAGTAAAAGTTACCTAAAAAGAGACATATTTTACATATTAATGTGCATTTATATATGTAACCTCTGAAATTATCACAGAAAGTATGAATAATGTTGTACATATATGACAAAACACTAAATATTTCAATCAGTTAAATATAGTGCAACGAGGGCTTCAACAGTTTGTAAAAATTAAATGTGAAAAAGTAAAAAGAATACTTGCATGTTCTTCATACAAATATAACAAAAATTTGGTAAAAAGAAATTAGTGCACTCGTATCTTCACAAAATAAATGATAATTTTGATTTTAAATTCTCAAGTTATTTAATGAAGATGCAACACTGATATGTACTAACGTCTTCACTCAGACGGTAGCAATACTGAATGTGAAAACTAGTCATTGAAAAGTGATCCACTATTTCACACTTCACCACATACAAAATGCCCAGGAATTCTGTTCTTGTGAGTGTTTATCATTAAGAAAGTAAATGTTATACTTGCTCCTTTGGAATGTTAGTAATAGCTACTTGTGAATGATAATGAAACAAGTTTGAAAAATTCAAACTAAAATACAAATTCTTTGTTACACCTCTTTCTTTATAAATATAATAAAATTAATGTAACTTGAAGCTTTGGAAAACAGGAAAAAATCAGTACAAGACAAAACAGAATATAGTACATGTAAAACATGTCAACTAAATGTTAAAATATTTTCTCTTGTAGGATGTAAGAGGGAAACTTTGCAATAACAACCTTCATTTGTGTGACATTATTAGCAAAGAACCATCCTTTCATCAAGTGTGCTGTAAAAGAATAAAGCAATCATGCCATGTTTAGTTTAGTTCTAATAGCATTTACGTTACGTACACTTTCAATGAGAGGGAGAAAGGATATCAAAATGGTCTTCATTTAGACTGATATAGTGATACACAGATATTTTCTCAAACGTAGCACTGCTCTAAAAATATTTCATCACCTAACTTACTGATCTTTATTAAAATAAATGTTTCCATATGGTAGGTGTAGCAATGCATCTCTTTCTTCTTAAAGTTAACAAGGGAAGGGTACTCTCTCTTTCCATCACCCCACGAAGTGAGTTCAGAGTTTTATCTCACCATCTTTCTGGGAAATCAAGCAATATTTATCAACAGAATGACATAACATTCTCTAAATACAACCAATTTACAATATCATCCTACATCAGAAAATCTCCTTCATATAACATTTCATGAGTAGATTCTTTGTACACCAGAAATAAATCTTAATTTTCCTTTGGCAACCAAATGCAATGGCTTTTCTTTTACACAATAATTTCATGAACAACTCTATGCTTTCGAGAGTTAGGAGTTGAGTATGCACTCTCTAAGCTTTCATCAAAACTTAGAGAGATCTGTTGAGTTTTATCTTCATCACCAAGAGCATAAGGATCTGGGAGGCCACTTACATCATAATATGGTGAGTCTGAAAGAAAAATAATAAAAAAAATTATAATTACCTATACAAACTGTAAATTATATTAAAATTTGAGTTTACTTACTCATTATAAGTATTATTTTATAATAAGTAACAGCTTTTACAGTAAGAAAAATATTTTTTGAACAGGCACAATGTTTCAATCCTTGTGTAACATGTTATAGAAAAAAAAGCAAATGTGATTTTAGGTTGTATCTACATAAATATTGAATAAAGATGTAATAATTCATTGTATAGGTCACTGGTTAGGCCACATTTGGAGTACTGGGTCCAGCTTTGGGATCCTTACCTTAAGAAGGGCAGCAAGTTATTGAAAATTGCTCAAAGAAAGGTTACTAATATGGCACTTAAAATGGAGAGATTGTTAAATAAGGAAAGATAACGATTCTTAAGATTTTCTCCAAAATGACAAATTTATTGAGACATAATGCATTTATAATACTTTCCTTCATTACTCAATCAAGCCATTTTCAATCCTTTAAAATGGTCTTCATTTACTGTATGTTAGAAACTGTTACCAATTCTTTTATACTCTGAGCCTCTCAATTTTCATGCTTACGTGAATGCTCTCTGTTTTTCATGTTCATCACATCCTCAGACAGTGGCTGGTAGTCCTCTGCATAGTAATAGCCATTAGGTAGTCCACCATCATAGGCATGGTAAGAACTTTCAGGAGGTATTTCGCCACCATTTTTCATCCACAAATCTGAATGGCTGTCATTACCAGTTGGTTCTTGCTCTGGCATGTATACCATTCCTAAAAGTAAGATAAAAGATATAATAGCAAGTTCCAAAACATTTCAATAGTTACTCATAATGATTAGAATCTGGGTTTAATTGAAAGTTTTATAAACATGTACATTTACCATAACCAATTTTAAGGGGCGAGTCAAAACTTACTACAGAGTTGGTACACAGGAAAACATTACAAAAGCAAATGTAACCAATTTAATTATGTTTTAGAATAAAAGTTTGAAATTAAATTATAATTATGTTATAAATGAAAAAAACCTGTATGATAACTTTTGCCTCATCCTGTTTACATTTATATTACAAGAATAATTTAAACTTCATGTAAATCAATAAATGTCATGTCTAACAGTTACAAACCAGTTTATTTTGTTAAAAAATAGGTACTTTACATACTGTTTGAACCTCAGTTTAAGTAGAATTTTTATGAATGGTTAAATCTGTAAGAGCATATAACTCTGAAGCAGA
Source organism: Tachypleus tridentatus (assembly GCF_004210375.1). Taxonomy (NCBI): domain Eukaryota; kingdom Metazoa; phylum Arthropoda; class Merostomata; order Xiphosura; family Limulidae; genus Tachypleus; species Tachypleus tridentatus. The sequence goes on along the minus strand of NC_134831.1, from coordinate 32,435,729 downwards.
GGAGACAACCAGAAACCATTGAAGATCTCATTTTGAAGTTCAGGATGAAATATTTCTAAAGTTATTGGCACAATCCTAAAAGGTACTAAATTTAGCTTTTAAAGCCTCAAACCTCCAACAGATGTTTTCTGACCATAACTTTTTTTATACATTCAAGGTAATCATTAAAATAACTTAAGCACAAAGAAATTAACAAGCAAAGCACATAGACACGACTTTGTCTGAAGAAAAAAAACATAAAATACAAGTTTCAATCTAATGCTGTTAAGAATTGCTTTAAAAAAAAAAAAATTTAGATTAACAGTTGCAAAATCATGTGTTTTCTGTTTTCAGATTCAGTTATTTCTCTGCATACTCCACTAATAACACAGTGATATGTCTACAGACTTATAATGCTAGGAGCAAAGGTTTCAATATCTGCAGTTGCTTAACTTCAAACAAATTTTCAGAATAAAATGAATAGGAGATGTAGAATAACAGAAGGCTTGCCAGAATATCAGTTACAGAGCAAAAATCTGAATTCATTGACCTATTTTCAACAAGAGCAAAAACTCTGACACAATCATTTCAAACAAGCATGAATAAAAGGTAAACAATATCTCTAAATAAAGTGCATCTTTTGAAATCTGTATACATATTTATTAAGCATATAGTCTTGTTCCAGACAGAGAAAACCTGGCATTATATACAAAGAACAAAATTTCATTATTTTCAAGAAACAGGCATTACTCATGTGACTGATAGTCACTCTCATTGCAATGTAGATATTATATCTTAGAGCATAACCTGACTTCCTGGTGCAGTATGTTTAATGTTAGAGAAATCCTTCCACAATAACTGTTACTCAATGACATAGTTTCATTAATAGCTCCTGTCACCAACATTCTGTATCAGAACTACATCCACAATATTCAGAGAAATTTGAAATTTAGAAAATTCTCACATTAAATAAGGGAATAAGGAAACACACCACATGCCTACCTACTGCATTAAAATAAAAATTATATGCTATTATGTCATGTAAATTTGGATGATAGTACTCTACAAAATTACTTATTGAAGCAAAATGTACCATTAGAATGAACAGAACCATTGACTAATCCTCCATTAAAACCTTGAAAAGAATGTCCATATACTGGAGCCTTGCTCGTATCTTCTATAGGCACTTCCACTCCTCTGTTCACAACTCGGCTGTCTGGATAGTACGGAGGTGATATTGTCTTTGGTAGAGGACTGATATAGGGAAAAAAAACCAACAAAAACCAACACGATTTGATTAAGAAAAAAACCCAAAAAAATATGTGTTTTCACCAACTAGCTGTCAAGTTCACATTTTGAGTTCAGTTTACTAAATAAAATATTATAAAATTATTCAGCTGTGAACCTCAGATTGATCACTTCATGTACTTTAGAAAAATTATGTCTTCATTAATTTTTCTATCATCTGAGAAAACTATCATGAAATAATTCTTTATACTTTAACCAAGCTGGACAAACATGCATTCACGTTTAACATACTTACCTTGTTGTTTTCATTTCATATTCTTTTTTCATAACTGTAATAAAAGTAAATAAAATAAGAAACAAACAAACACTGAGTGGAAGCACACTTACAAAGTCTGTAAATTAATGCTTTATGTATATTTAGTTTTAACAGAATACTGTACTAAATGAAACATTACAGATGTTTGGAAACTTAAAAAAAACATGCCTACCATCTTTACACTACATGATGGATAAATACCCATTGCTTAAGAACAATCTATCCTTGTCAATAAGCTTCCAACATAATATATTTATTCTAAATCAAGACCACTTATTTGGAATAATTTTTTGCTGCCAATATCAGTTCTAACAGAAACACAGCTCAATAATTATGAATATACATGGACAAAAAACTTTTCTTATAAATAAATTTTCCAAATAAAATAAACTCACATTCTTTATTTTTTCTCTTCCAACAACAACATATGACGATAATTACAAATGACAAAAAGATTGCTGCTGCTATTGTGGAAATTATAATAATTGTTGATGTGGACAGTTGAGGCTTGGCTCCTATAGCTTGGGAAACTCCACCTATGAAAGCAGCAAAGGAAATTAAATTATGATAAACTGTGTGACAAAAACAAATGTTTCTTATAAAGCATTGTAAGTTTAAATAAATAAATCTTACTTTTATTTATTTCAAATTTATTACATGCTTCATTTTAACTAATTTTTACTAGCATCAAAAGAGACTTAAGAAATGTTTTATCCAATTTTGTTTTAAGGTTTTAGTGAATTATTATTATTGAAGTTGGTGGTATAGTAAAATAGGTTTTGATATATAATGTGAAGAATATTTTCAACTGTTCAAACATTGTTCTTGAGTTATTTATTAAGAAACTTGATGCTCAGTTTTTTCTCATATTTTCACTCAGAGTGTACTTGAATATAAATTTTTACCATATGTTCTCACACAGAACGTGTTTGAATATAAAACCCATACATATTCAAAACAGGTCTTCAAACGGTTTCTTAATACATAAACTAACCAAAGAGGTCTTTAATGCTTACCAACATATGGCTCTGCCAACTTTTCATCTCCACACCATGACTCGTTGCTTTGAAGACACAATACAATTCGAACATCACTAAACTCTCCATGATTGGAATCTATATGTATTTCATTTTCTTCTTGTTCTACAGGAATAATTTTCTGCAACTGCCATTCACTTTCTCCATTTTGCTTAGCTTCCACCTGAACCAAAGGACATAGCCAAATATATACCTTCAGTACAAGGAAAGCAAGCTGAACACATTTATCACTAGTTTTTATCACTACTTAATTATTACCTTTAGAAGTGCTACACATTTTAGACTAATTTCTCCATTATTCAAAAGTTAACTTGCCCTCTATCACAGTATAGTTTCTAAGAAACAAACATAAAAACACTTGCCACTTGAAAACTGTTTGATGAAAACTGAAAAAAAAATTATGAGTTCTCTCCCAAAAAGCTATTTACTTCTTGCTATATCTAATGATGAAAAAGAATTTATTTAAACAGAAATTGCACTTTTACAAAACCATTTCTCTGCATTATACCGGAGAGATTAATGTTAAATCATTTTTAACTTTGTACACTTCTTATGCAGAAAGAATCTATATTATTTGAAAGTAACTGGTTTCTTTCAAAATTTAGAAATTCAAAAATGTAACAATAAGACATAACAAACAATGTTTTTAATATTTTGGAAAGTGACTAACCTTTGAAATTCATAAAAAAAGCCATGTTTTACAATTTTTTTTATTTTTTACTATTGTGAAGAATGCGTTAGAATGAATTCTAAAATTGAAATATACAGGTATATCATTGATATTGGAACTAAAAGATGATCTATTTCACTGACGTTTTTTATTTTCAGAGTTAACACAAAAAGAATAAACAGATTACTTGTGTTCATGATTTACCATTTTTATACTGATTAAACTTGCTAGGTATAAGCAAAAAATTTCTTGTGTAACTGATAGTGTATAAAAGAACTCTGGCTTTATTTCTAACACTTGAAAGTAATCTCTTCTTTTCTAGTGGTGCACACACACACACACACACACACACAAAAAAAACATTTTCTTATTAATAAATGGAATTGTTAAAATTCTAATGTTCAATATTTTATTATGGCCCACATTTGAAAAAAAAGAACAAACCTCATATGCACCTTACATCACAATTTACAAACTAACCATGAACTTTCACATCAATCAAAAATATAAATCTTAACCTTCTAACAAAATCTTTTCTATGATGCCTGATGGTGTCCTTTAACTTCTCTAAACAAATTTTAAACATAATAACTGTCTTGTAAAGCCTTACAAGTTATAACAAATTGTTCCAATTATCTCTAACGCCAAATACAACTTCAATAATTGCCTTATTTTCTTTACTAAGAAACAATTTCTAATGAAATGAAAATAAACTGTCATATCTTCTATGGCATGAAATATTCTGCTTAAGTTCTCCCCTTTAATCACATTATTATTTAAAATTTACATAAAAAATGAAAACAAACTTTCTTCTATCATAATGTGATGTCTCACCTTAGCAAGTAAACTGAGGCCTGTAGGATTCACTTGAAAATATACAAGATATGATTCCCTGTGATACTGAGCAACAGCTACTCGAGGCATATCTATTACACAAATAACGTTTAAGGTTAGGGTTACCAAAATAGTAAATTTAAAAGTAATCATAATAATGATATATTTTAATGTATAGCTAGGTAAAAATAAAATCAGCCATTTGTTTTTTCTTTATTCTAGAAACTGACCATCCATCTGAATGATTGTACGTTTTATTACTTTTAGTTGTTAATGTTCTGATAATACGTGAAGAAAGGCATAGCCTCAAGAGGAGAGGGAAGAGATCTAAAAGGTCCATTATTTTAACATAACACCTTGGGACAAGATGGGACATATTGGTCCATCTTGGCTGTTCCACACTCTTCTGTAAGTTTTGAATATATTTGTTTTATAAGTTTCATTTACTAGGGTACATTACTTATATTTTCTGTGTATAAAATTCACATTAAAAAACAAATAAAAAACAATCTTCCCAATAACATGTAGTGTTGACAATGCCCCCTGTGTTTGAATACTAGTCATTTTCAGTCACATATATTACAAAATAACTTAAATATTCTCTAATTAAAAATTGTACATATTATTCAGTCAATTCATCCCTTATATAATTAGTAACAAAATATTAATATCTAAATAAAAATAAACCAAACAAATTATGCTAAGCTTTGTCATGAATTATGAACTTGTAATAATAAATTAAACCAAAGAGAAATAAGTGCCTTACCTTTAAGATTCACTGTAAAAAAAACAAAAAAACAAGCATTAGGTATGACCTAAATTTAAAGTTTCTAATTGTAGTAATATTTTATTAACAACAAGATACTTTTAGTTTAAATACCATTAGTGAAAAAAGATTTTTGCCTTAAACTTAGAATTTACTATAATATTAAATTTGTAATAAGGAAATTACTGTTTTGTGATTTCTGCAAAGTTATTACACTTTTTTAGACTTATAAAAACAATTTTCTTTAACATTTATGAAACTTATTACTGGATATCCTCATTAACAGTCAAAAGTTACCTTTAGTAGAAACAACTATATCTTCAGAGTAGGAGCTATACCCACGTGGATTAACTGCTGTCACTTTAAACCTGTAGTTTGTATTTGACTGAAGTCCTAACAAAAAGATAAAAATGTAGCCATTTAATAACCATAGATTCCATCTCCCAACTTAATTTTAACTTACAATACTGCTTATTAAAAACTAGAGTAATTCATATTAGACTTAGGATCAGCCAAACATTTATTAAGATTAAAACAAACATTGTAGTTAGTGCAAATGCTTGGTCTCCATTATTAGTTTAAAGTAGGACTCTTTGTTATTGATAACTGAACAAGTTACACTTACAAAAAACCCATAAACAACTTACAGTTATTGTATCTTTCACACTAGAAGCAGATGACATGAATATTATTCATAAATGTATGAAATTTTAAAGGGGCAAATTTTCCTTCCAACACCCAACTTTTACCACCTGTTACTACTCACATATTCATCCAATCATTTCTTGAACTCGTTTAAATTTTATGTCTCCACCACCATTGAAGGCAGCTAACTCCAAAAGCCTGTTTGAAAAGTAATACTATCTAAACTGCAAATGACTCCTATGCTGCCAAAATGTGAATTTATGACACATCGTCAGTTTGTCTTCACTGCTAAACACAAAAAGTTTGATGGATCCATATTATCCAGACTTTTAATACTCTTAGTTAGACACCTCAATAAAATCTCCTCTAGCTCTTCTCTTCACAGAAAATAAATTTAGAGAATTTAATTTTATAGGACAATCCCACCATCCCAACTATCATCCTAGTGTCTTTTCTCTGAACCTTCTCCAACAATTCTTGAGGAAGGAAGACCAAAACTGTACACAGTTCTCTAAACAAGGTCTTAAAAGTAATTTATACAGTGAAACAATATCCTTCATCTTGTATTCAATGTTTCTATAGATGCTACCAAACATCTTGTTAGCTCTGTTACTAAATACAACACACTGTTTAGATAACTGTTTTTTTTTTTTTTTGTATCACAACATTAAGATCTTTTTCTTCATGTGAAATATTTGGTATTCCCATTCAACTCATAATAATTTTAACTGTGAAAACCTACATGCATCCCCTTACATTTTGGATAATTAAACATCATCTGCCATGTATTGGTCCAATGCATCAAATACAAGTCTACATCATCTTAACATCTCTAAACAAACTCTTAACAAAGTCCAACATTTTGTTATTAATATAAACCACAAACAGCAGAGCCATGAGGCACACTGCTTATGACTGTAATCCACTCAGCTCTTAACTCTATTTATTACTACTCTCTACTTCCTACTCTCCAGTCAATTTTCTATCCAATATAATAACATTTCTCCCATAGATATAATTTTTGTAACAAGTCTTTTATGAGGCAACTTATGAAATGCTTTCTGAAAATCAAAGTAAACCAAATTCACAGTATTTCCTTCATCAGCTCTTGTAGTAATATTCTCAAATAATGACAGAACACTTGTTAACCAAGACTTTCCTTTATTGAAACCATGCTGGCTCTTTGTGAATCTCCAATCATTCTCTCTAAAACCTTTTCAATTACTGTTGTAAGACTAATTGGCCTATAATTGCCAAGAGAACGTTTATTGCCTTCTTTAAATATTGGAATATCATTAGCAAACTTCTAATACTCTTCCACTACGTAATGACCTATAAAAAATGTTGGTTACCTGTTTATAAATAAAATATTTAAGTTCCTTTAAACTCTGCCATAAAGTTGTTCTTTAACCCTTCCTCTGTTGTGTGTGTGTTGCATATTAATATTCCAATATTCCAAATAAACCAGCTTATTAAACTAAATGTAGATAAAATGAGTTTAAATGTAGGAATGCAGTTTTATATGAAGTCTGGGACAACGTATGGAAGAAATACAATTTCAAATAAAATATCTGTTTGCATGTATCTTCACAGGAAAAGTAAGCCAAAGAATAGCTGGATTACCTGCAATCTGACATGGATTTTGATCACGACAGGATTCATTTTTGGAATGCCTCGTCTCAAGGTTTATATATGTAACTAGAAATTCTGTGTTTGAGAATCCTCCATTGAATCCTTCAATCCATCTTAAGGTGATTCTATCAGCGTTAATATTCGTTGCTCTAATACCAGAAGGTTTATCTGGAGCACCTGTAAAAACAGAGAAAGGAATAAAAACGAATATCAAGCTTATTAAATTATTATTCTGCTTATATCAGGAATTATGCACTTCATTGTGAGATTCTTACTATTTTATACTTGGGTCTTCTTTGGAAATTGAAAAAGAAAGGCCAATCATTGATAGCACCCTGTGCGAGATATAAATCCTGAATACCTTCCAAAAAATTATCTTTCCTTGCCTTCAAAGATGCAAAATCTGGCCCAAGTCAGTGAGAACAAATCACTTTCAATATTATTTATGTAGCTCTGGGAACATCATTACACTGTATGTGTTTTTATAATTGTTTTACAATGACTGAATGAATAATCATGTACAAACTTTCAAAATGCTTGAAGATTATAACTTTATTAGAAGAGATAAATGTAAAAAATTAAAAATGTCCACAAAAGAATTAATACCATTTTCCATTTCTAAGAACGACGTACAAATATTTTAATATTAAATGTGTACAAATATTTCCTTACTCTTTCTGACAAGTTTAATTATTGTTTTCTCATTGTCTCCAACCTGGTTCCAGGCCTGACACGTGAAGTCACCATAGTCCGAATCTTTCACATCTCGAATGGAAAGGGATCCAACATAAATATCATCACCCAGGTCTGTAACATTCGTGCCATAATTTCCGTAATTGTCTAAAATACGCCCTTTAAAAAACCATTCAAATGTGGGCTCCGGGTAGGCTTGCATTTTACATTGTAAAACGGCAGTTTCTCCCATATCAAAAGCCAAGCGATTGTAGGTGTGTCTCACAATAGGGGAATCTAAAAATATAAAAAAATAAGTTATTCTAAAGCTATGCAAAGCATACAAATGTTATTCACATACAACAACTTTACCATTTGCTAACAGTTCAAACTTTATAAGAACATTGACAAAATATTTAGCAAGCATTTGTACTTGTAACACTTTCTGAATTTCATATACACAATAATTAATTTTTGCTCAAACTATTTTGTACACAGTCATAACCTTGTGGTGGAAAACTAAATGCTAATTGAAGGAAATTTTGGGCATTCATACTTAGTACCTACAAAACGTAATCTGTAATAAAACCTAAAGAAAAAAAAGAAGAAAAAATGCCTTAAGTGTGTGTGTGTGTGTGTGTGTGTGTGTATAAAAACGTTACTTACGTTCAATTCTAAGTATCATTTCAGATTTGGCAGGTTCTCCAAATCCATTCTCAAATTTGCAAGTGTATTTCCCTTTGTCTACAAGAGAAAGGGTCTTTCGTTTTCTACCTGTTCCTTGAAATGTCAGTGTACTTTGCACCAAGTAAGCATTTTTGTCTTCCACTTGGTCAAACATTTCAACTCTAAATACTTTGGTTTCCCTTTTAATTTCTTCGCCATTGTGTAACCAGTGGACCTGGGGTTTAGGTTTTCCACGAGCTTTGCAAGCAATGCTAAAACTAGTGTCTCCTTCTTGCTTAATTACTTGTGGCATCAAGGGTATTACAATAGATGGTGGTTCTAACAAGAAAAAATGACAATATGTCAAATTCACAAAATTAAAGGTAAGGAGTAATGGTAAATGTTGCGATGCATTTAATACCTCACATTGTATTCTAGATATAAAACTTGTATATTTTAAGATTAAATATCTATTATGTACAAATTTTCTATCGAAGCATACCACAGAAGATATTAAATACGAAAACCAAAATGTTTATATAACTATATATTGCTGACACTGTATCATTTATTTTGGCCTTTGATTATCCACTCCACAATATTAACACATTACAACAACAACAAAATAGGAATTTACATAAAGTTTACCCTGTAGATAAGGATGTTTTAACTCGAATAAAGCAACGCCACTTATCTTACTACAATCAACTTCACTAAAGTAACAGCAAAATATAACAACTTGACTAGGGACTCGTATATCAATGGTATGTGATCATTGAACTTGGAAACTAAATGCAAAGATCTAAGTTTATGAAAGTGTACAAACATGTTTAAATGCAACCTTTAGAAGATATAAAAGAGCCAATAACATATTATTAAATAGTTAATAATTATAAAGTATAAGGCACTTTATAAACATACTTATCCCTTAATTTGCAATGTATATTTTCACTTTTTTTAATCTTATATTTTATTATGAGGCTTTGAATATCTGACCCATATTGAAAAAATAAAGGGTAACCTTTAATCTACAATGCGTAGACAACTGAATAGTGAATCAATTTCATATGCTAACAACCAGTTTAGTCAAACCCCCAACTTTAACATTTCTCTCTCTCTCTCGTTTTTTTCTTTTGTGTGGGGTGGTGGTAAATATATTATTTTCGGTGCTAAGTTACCAAGAGTTACTGGCAGAAATAGCTAACTACTTGGTTACATACAATATTTCAATAGTTATTAAAAGTCATGCTTAACAAAAAAATTAAATTGCAACTTAAAAATAATAAATTTGGAATGGTTTGGTAGTAGATATAAATTTGCATAAGAAATATCCACAAGAATTTAGTGGAGCAAGCTATTGAAAATTTCTTTTTAAATCACAGAACATTGTTATAATTTTTAATTTTTTTGCACATGATGGAAAAAATTATGGTTCTCGCACCTTTTTAAAATTAAGATTTTTTTAATATAATCTCTGTCACTAAATACTTTGTGATGAAATATTTTTCCTACATCCACCGAAAACTAAAAAAAAACAAAGATTGTTTTGAAACTATAGAAATCAAAGCAAATGGTTTCTCACTAAATCTTGGTAATGGTTCTGGTAACACTGGAATTTTTTTGAAAATGTCTATTCATCATTCATACACTTAACCAAACTTAACCTCTACCTACATCCTGTCACCTGCCGACACCATTTCCATGACATTTAATCCCCACATCTCTATTCTTTGTTATAATATATGATCTCTGTATTTCTTAGTACTGATCGTTCACCTAACCAATGAAAGTGGGTTTATCCAGGGCACCACTGATTCCCCACCCCCACATCTAATTATTTTGTGTTGGATTTATGGATTGCTGCTGCTACAAAGGGACATAAATCCGATGTCTGCTGTTGTCAGAAGAGAAAGTCAATTCAGAAAATCAGCTATCTAAGAAGAAACTTCAAGAAGCCAAAAAATCATGAATCCTAAATTCAAGGGACAATATCATAGCTTTAAATGGGATGAAGGAGAAAAGCAATTTTTAAGCATTTCTGGTTATCTTGAGATTTTTCTTGAAAGTCTTCAAATCAAAATTGTTTTTGCTGTTGTATTGATCATACCTGAAAAAGATAGGCCATTGATCAGACATGTTCCACCACCAATAAAATTTTTCATTGTGCTTGTAAATTGTTGTTTGCCTATCTATTATTACATTAGTATAATGCTTCATTACTCATCTTCTCTGTGTCATCTGTAAATGACTTAACATTGGTATGGAAACAGTACTTTTCTATATGATTTATAAATAATGTAATGTAAGGACAGGAACAGTTTTCTATATTCTTTGTGATTGGCATAATGTATTGGAAAAGGTATTTCTGCACAAAATGAAAACTTTGAGCAGTGTTTGTCTAAAAGAAAAATTGTGCATATTATATGTCTCCATTAGTTTTGAAACTTCTAAAAGTTGTAACATCTAGCACATCCAGTAACCTGATACCAGACCCAACTTACCATGAACTGTGAGATATACGGATCCAATGCTGCCCTGACCAAGAGGATTTTGAGGTTGGCAATAGTACTGGCCTTCGTGGCTCACGTGTACAGGCACAATGGTATAATTCATCCTTCTAGCCAAGCCTGTACTTTCTTTGCCTTCCTTCCACCAACGGTACTCAGGTAACGGCCATCCTGGAGGATGGGCTACACATGTTAAGGTAAATGAATGCCCAGCTATAGCCACAGGATTGTTGGGGATGATCTCAATATCTCCAGGCTTATCTGGGAAATAAAAGGCATATTATATTCATTATGCAACAAATTCACATGATATATGTCAAAGAAACAGTTCAGTAAAAATACCTATAGACTATAACACAATGTACAAAACTAATACATACAGTTTAGTCTGAGGAAAGGCGTACTCTTAGACTATCTGGCTAACATTTTAACCAAAAACTTGTACTTACAAACATACAGCAGTGTCACTTCTATAGATTCTGTACCAAATATTTTAACAAAACATTAATATGTACATACAGTTCAGTATGGGACAAAAGGCACTCTTATGCACTACCAAAAGAAAAGTTTAGTCAATACTTAATTAACAAAGAGAATTAGAATGGTTACTTAAATGTAAACAAACAAACAGAAAATAAAGTAACAAAGCTATGGCTGACTTTAAACATCACAAAACTAATTATTAATTAGCTCCAGAATCCTCGGTATCACGAAACGATTATAAGAATTATAGTGTTCTTACGTCGTACAATAATGGTAGTTGTTGCATTGCTTCTAAATTCCTTCCGATTTCTAGATGCTGATGCCTGTAAGGTGTTGGTAGCCTGACAAATGTATTTTCCAGACACTTCGGCAGATACTGCGACAAGGTTCAAGATATCACCACTTTTCCGAAAAAAAGGGTCGCCTTCTTTTAACCAAAACAAAGAATGGGGTGGTGGGTTGGATTTCACAATGCATTTTATTGATAAAGATTCACCCTGTGAAACCTCCTTCTGTTTTTCAACTGTGAGTTTAGGTCCATCTGAAATGTATTGAAATAAGAAAAATTACATTGTTTACTCTTCAAAAACAAATAAGGTTGGAAACTACACAGAATGATAAAATTAAAAACAAAATGATAAAAACGTTCTTCGAAGTACTTACATAAAACGGAAAGTTCCAGATTGACCTGACTTGATTTTCCAATCCCATTATCTGCGATACATGTATATATGCCACTGTCATCTGGCGTTACAGCAAGAATGGTATGGTTGTAAGAATTAGATAATAGATGGTTATTCTTTAACCAACGAACTGAACGGACAGGAGGATTAGCTACGACCGAACAAGTCAATAAAGCATCACTATTGGCTAATATATTCAATGGGTTATAAGGTCCAACTGTCACTCTTGGAGAGTCTAAGAAGTTAAAAGAGAAAGTAAAACTGAGTACTTAATTAAAAAATTACACATGAAAACGCATACAAATAATTTGTTATTTTATATAGAGCTTTGAGGCGCCACCGTCTTAAGTTTTTAACTAAAAATTGTGTAATCTAAAATATCAAATATGTATACTTGGTCTGTGTTGTTCTTTTAGATTTCAATTATTTTTAATAATTATTTCTTGGTTCCTGAAAAGTATGAAACACCAGAAAATATAATTTGATAATTTCAGGAAATTGTTTGAACTTACAATGAACCTTCAACTTCACGTTGGTTTCAATTTTTTCTTCTTCACTAATTGCCCGATTCCACACAATACATCGATACGTGGAGCCATCATCTTCCATTTTTGGTGATATTGTTAAAACACTCGAAGTAGGCTTATATCGTGATCCTCCTTCTTGCAGCTGACCTTGTAACAGGGTTTCTTCTCGATACCATCGGATAAGAGGATCAGGGCTACCCCCTTCACTGGAACATGTGAGAGTGAATGATTCACCCTCTCGCGCCGTAGGTTTAGTTGGAATAATATTAGGGGGTCCTGGGGGAACTGAAAACAAACCAATATATTCATATGTATGCACATGATTCACTTACTTTTACATATATAAATCATAATGTGACAATAACTTCCTTCAGTAGTGACTTTATGTAGTTTCTTTTCCTGACATGTATATTTCAAATTTATCAATCTAAATGCGTGAATTCACACGTGTGTACAGTGTTCAGCAAATCAAAATTGTGACGGGGTTTGATTATATTTCGTTTAGCAAACCAGTCACGTAGTTAAGTTTATTCTGAATTTCGCACAAAGCTACACGAGAGTTATCTGCGCGAGCCGTCCCTAATCTAGCAGGGTAAGACGAGAGGGAAGGCAGGTGGTCATTACCACTCACAGCCAACTCTTGGGCTACTCTTTTACCAACGAATAGTGGGAATGACGGAAACATTATAACGCCCCCACGGCTGAAAGGGAGAGCATGTTTGGTATGATGGGGATTCTAACCCGCAACCTTCGAATTACGAGTCAAGTGCCTCAACCATCTGGCCACGCCGGGCCTACGTAGTTGATGAATAATCCACTCAGTTTTGAGTTCGTGGTTTGTTGTCTTGCTTTTTTCTTCAATGACATCATTATCCTTGATCTCTCTGCCTCCGGATACTTCAGACATTTCTGCAGTCTTCATATCCGCCAAAGTGAAACATATAACCAATATTTCAAAATTTATCATATTCACGAACTCGAAAAGTAATTTATCGCAAGCGGAGTGAAGGGAAATACCAATACCTCTGAACAACCTAGCTTCGGAAAGTTTCTTTTCTTCTAAAAACTAAATCTCTATCATGAATTTTTATTTTTTTTTCAGTTCTGAAACGAAGCCATTTTAGAAACTTCAGATCAATAACTAAGAAAAAGGACATTAGTTTTTTCCGCATATAAATGTAGCTCACTACTTAATTTAGGACATAATAAAATTCAACGTAACGTTTGCAGTGGTTTAGAGTAAACTTTCTTGTTGTTGTCAAACATTTTCACTTCTCTGTGTTAATAAAGGTACCCAAAACTGTTCTTAAAATAATTTTAAGAAATTAAGATGAGAGTGTAATATATGATGGTGTTTGGTTTTTTAGCCTTAAACGACTCACGAATAAACGACTAGGTCAAAGATTCTAACTTTTTCACATAGTCTCCCTAATTTCGAGTTGTTTACTGAAAGGAAGAAAACCACTAAGTAGCACTCGCCGCCTACAGTGTTACTCTTCACGGAATTGCGGAAACGACCATTCAATTTTAGAACAAGCCAACAGCTACGCATGTGGAAAGACAGATCAGGTACTAGAACTTAATGCCTTCCAATAATCAGCTCGACTTGACAACCACTACGCGTCGCTTGGGTCATAAGAGTAGGACGTTTTGCGAAATCAAATATTTGACTCATAATGTGCAAAATACAGCAAAGTTGAAGCGTGTGGAAAGGATAAGAGGTTATAACTAACTTATGGAGCGTTAGCTATCTTTCTAAATAGTACATATATATCAGTATAAAAGAAAATCACCCATTGTATATGTGTATATACACATATTCCAAATACAGTTATAATTATGTTGTAATTTAATTCAACTTTTATACAAAAAACTAAAATGATGTATAACTTATTTTCACTATGAACTTCTCAAGAAAGGTCTTCGAAATGTCTTCAAATAATTTGTAGTGTGAAAGCGTAGTTTTATTGCTGATGAAACTAAGAAATTAATATATATATTATTCGTTAAATAAACTGTTTCTGTCCGTATGAAAAAAGTTGTTTTACCATTTACTAACAAAATTACTCACTGCGTACAATATTTACTTTGGCGGTTTTGAAATATCTGAAAAATAATTTTCGTTTCAGTGAATAAAATTCTGAAACTGTAATGTGAGAAAAAGGAGTTGAAATAACCATCTCAAAAATAAAATTGCAGAACGAGTTTCTTGTGAAAACGGTACGCTAATCATCAGCCCTTGAGTGGGGAAAAATTACGGTTGTCATATAAGGAGGAAAAATTAAATAATACACTGTTGGCCCAAATCTTAAGGTCAATGAACATAAAGAAAAAATATGCATTTTGCGTTGTTAGACTCAACCACTTATTTGAGTACAGCTTCGAAAGATGAAAATAAGAAAAAGGAAAATAAAAATAAATTTTTTAGCATTTAACAGGGAAAATGTGAACACTATGATATTAGCCTAAATACTAGCTGGTCAAAAGTTTAAGACCATATCAACAAGAAGTCCTAAACAGGGTATAAAATGCCCAACAAGAGTTCTTTGTAGTGCGTTGCACAGCCGTCATTGCGAATAACTTCAAGCATTCGCTTTGGCATGGTCGATATAAGCGTTTGCAGAAACCTAGCTGGAATGTTATTCCAAGTGGTGAAGATGGCTTCACGAAGATCATGCACTGTTTGGAACTGACGTCCGTTTCTATAGACTTCCCTTGCCATCCACCCCTAAAATTTTTAACAGGGTTCAGTTCGGGCGAACACGCTGGATGGTCCAAAAGAATCACATTATTTGCCATGAAAAAGCCCTTTGTCCTACGAGCATTGTGGATCGCAGCGTTGTCCTGCTGAAAGATCCAGTTATTTCCACATAAGCGAGGGCCTTCAGTTAATTAGAATACTCTCTCCAACATGCCAATGTAGGCAGCTACTGTTTGACGCCCCTGTATAACCTGAAGCTCCATTGTTCCAGATCATAATGGAACCTCCTCCACTGTGTCGTGTAGAAAATATCTCCCGTATGATATCCTTATCGTGCCAGTAACGTTGAAAGCCATCTGGACAATCCAGGTTTGTTTGTTTTTTCTCATCAGAGAACAAACCCTTTGTCCACGTTTCTACGTCCCATGTTTGATGCTTCTCAGCAAAGTTTAACCGAGCTGTTTCGTGGTGTGGAAGGAGGCGTGACCGTTGAAGACATTTACGGTTTTTTAAAGCCTTTCTCTCGTAGATGCTGTCTTATTGTTGTTGAGCTGCATTCTGCGTCCGTAAGGGCCTTAATCTGGTTCGACGATCGGCTGGTGTCTTGCCAGAAAACCCGTCGAATCATCCTGCTCAACGCCGGCGAAATTTTCTTGGGCCGACCATTTGAAATTCTTGTTCCGTATCCCTCAGGGTCTTTTCAGAAATTTGCAATAGCAGGTTTATTATGCCCAATCTCACCAGCGATGGCACATTGAGAGAGACCTTGCTTTTGCAGCTCGACAATTCTGCCACGTTCAAACTCTGTTAACTTTTTAGCTTTTGCCATGTTTTTACGCAATGTAGCACAGGAGATGTCAAAATGCATATTTTTTCTTTATGTTCATTGATCTTAAGATTTTGACCAGTAGCGTATATTTTGTTCAGGAATCTCTCTGAAGTGTAATAACGTAAACCTGAAAGTTTTAAAGATCGAGAAATTGAAAATTTATCACACACAGATAGACAATTCTTTTCATAGTATAGCCTACCAACTTTTTTATTCACGAATATTAAACCCTCTATGAACTTCAATGAAACAGTTTCTGTAATCATGTTTGTAAAGATTTTTGTATTACTGATACGTGATAATGGTGCATTAGCGAAACAGCTTATTTGCAAAGTAGTTTTTTCTTCTTCCAACAATGTCACAATCTAAATCCCAACAGAGGGCAATGCATACTCAGAAAAAAAACCAAAGAAATATTTTGTCCCAGTAATTACATACCATTAGTCTTACGGTCAGTTGTGAGAAACGTTTTGAAAATTCTGATATAAAAATGCTTTGCAAAGTCTTTAATTAAAAAGTTTAGAATCTCACTGGGCAATCAACATAGTTTCTTGACATTATTTGAACATCTGCTTGTTTAGATGAGACAAGAATGAAGATTTGGTGCATTTTGATTTTCAGAAAACATTTGTTTGACATCCTGCCACATACAAACAGAGTTCTTAAAGATTATTTTAAGTGTGGAGGGTAAGTTAGCAAAGTGGACAGAATAGTGGCTGAATGGAGATAAGCAGAGAGTTATATATATGTAAAACGGCTGGTTTGGGTTGAGAAAAATTTGTATGTAGAGGAGTAAACAACGTTTCGACCTTCTTCGGTCATCGTCAGGTTCACAAAAAAAGAAAGAGGTTACTGACCGATAGGTGACCACATTTTTGAAGGGGTTTGTGTAATTGAGTGTGGGAATGTAGAGGGCATACATAGACGTTTGAATATATATTTTTAATAAAGGTATAAAGGTGTTCCTTTGTATTGATTCATTTTGGGCTTGAGTTGTTGTATAAGTAAAGCTTCTTTAATTTTGCGTTTGTTTATTTAGTATTTGAGTGTTTTCTATGGTTATGTCGTGTTTATTTGATTTGCAGTGTTCGAAAACGTGTGAAGGTGACTTTATATTCTTTGAATTTGGTTTCCATTTTTCTACTTGTTTCTCCAATATAGAAGTCGTGGCAGTTATCACATTGTATTTTATAAATAATGTTGGTGTGGTGTTTGTCAGTGTAGTTTTTACATAGCATAGACCTCAGTTTTGTGCCTGGTTTTTGAATAAATTTGGTATTAACTGGAATGGCATATTTAGTTACTAGTTTTTGACAAATGTTGGTTATTTTTTTGCTGATGTCGGGAATATATGGTATGCAGCAGTATATGATTTCGTGATTTTTTAATTTGTGGGATATATTTACTTTTGTTAGTTGATTTTGCCTTTTGTTTAAGTGTGCGCGTATAATGCTTTCTACGGTTTGTGGAGGCAACTTATTGACGTTGATGAAGTATTGTTTTATTTTGTTTAATTCATCGTTAATGGTGAGCATAGTTTCATGGCTGTGTTTATTTGGTTTCTTAGTATGTTGAGTTTTTTTTGTTTCGTTTCATGTGCTGAGTTCCAAGGAATGTATAGTCCAGTGTGGGTGATTTTTAGGAAGATTTCTGTTTTAAATTGTGTATTGGTTCTTGTAATTTTGAGGTTAAGAAATGATATTTGATTACTTTCTTCCTGTTTAAATGTGAAGTTAATGTTGGAATGTATAGCGTTAATGTGATTGAATAAATTAAGTGTGTGTTCTGTAGATGTGAATCCCGCAATTGTGTCATCTACATATCTGTACCAGTATAGTGGTGGATGTAATGCTGTGTTAATTGCTTGTGTTTCAACTTGTGTCATAGAAATATTGGCTAGAAGTAGTGATACTGGGTACTGGGTTGTCTATGCTCAGGCAATTTGTTTGTATATAGTTGTGGTTGTTGAACATGAAATTTGTCTTCATCTTGGTGAATTCTATGAGGGTTGCTAACTGGTTGCTGGGAATGTCTATTGATGGGTTAGGGTCTCGGATGTCGAGTTCTAAGGCTATCTTGCAGGTTTCAGTGGTTGGAACTTCCGTAAAGAGGGATATAACATCGAAACTGGCCATTAAGGCTTCATGATTAAGTTGATTAGGTTAGGTTTGAAGTTAAATGAGTCGTTGATGAATGAGCTGACTGATGTTACATATTTAGAGAATCCCCATGCTATATGTTTACCAATATTGTAATTAAACGATTCATATATGGACATTATTGGTCGTAGTGGACAATCTGGTTTATGAGGTTTGGGATGCAGTATATTTGTGGTGAGCGTGAGTCTGCCTTGCGTAGGTAGGAATAAAGTATTTTTGACATTGTGTTGGCTTTTTTTCATTTTTAGTAGTATTTTGTTTAGTTGGGTTTCGTATATCTTTGTTGGATTTGTGTGTATTAGTTTAAATTTCCTTGTGTCTGATATAATGTTTTTAATTTTTTGGATGTATTCATTATGACTATAGCGTTTCCTTTATTTAGTTTTAGAATTGTTATGTTTTTGTCTTGTTTTAGGTTTTCAATGGAATTAAAGTCCCTTTTTGTAATATTGTTTTTTAGTTTTCTGTTTTGTGAAATTATGATGATGATTTTGTGAGAAAATTCTTTGAAAAAATCGTTTAAGGTGTTTCTGGAAAATATAAATGTTTAATATTTTCTGGGAAGTTTGGCTGTTGGATGTCAATAAAATTGTCGACGTTGTCTTCTCTCTGTTGGTTGTTTTCTTGTTTTTGTTTTCTGTGGAAAATATCACAAGGTTTCTGGCTAGGTCTTCTAAACATGTTTTGATTTCTAAGGTTGGAATGTACCTAGGTGGTATTGCGAAGTTGAGTCCTTTGTTAAGTAGATATATCTCGTCTGTGTTTAATTGTCGGTCAGATCTGTTAATTATGAGGTTAGTGAACGGTTTGTCGTGTTGTCTTTTCTGTTGTTTTTATCTTAGTTTTTCTAATTTTTAGTACTGGTAGATTTTTTCGTCCCTGTCGTTCCTAGTGTTGATTTGGTTTATGTTTCGTTGTATAAGTCCGTAAATCTCTGGTTAAATGCAGCATGCCAGTTGATGGCAAGTCATGTAGTTCTTTGTATTTCGTGTTCAACATGGCTTTAAGTAGTTTTTTTTTCTGTAAATTTTGGATGTTTCTGCATTGATTAATTTTTTTATAGTTTTTACCTTTACAAAGTTTTGGGTTAGTTGTTCCTTTCTTCATTTTTAAATGAAATATAAGTCATTTCTTCTATTGATAATTGTTTTGTTTAAGTTTCTTAGTTTCTTTACGATCGTATGAGCGTGCACTATTAATAGTAGTGTAAGGTAAACAAACGCAAAATTAAAGAAGCCTTACTTATACAACAACTCAAGCCCAAAATAAACCAACACAATAGAACACCTTTATACCTATATTAACAAATATAATCAAACATCTAAGCTCGCCCTCTACATTCCTACATTCAGTTACACAACCCCTTCAAAAATGTGGTCAGCTGTCGGTTAGTTACCTCTTTCTTTCTTTGTGAACCTGACGATGACCGAAGAAGGTCGAAACGTTGTTCACTCCTCTGTATAAACAATTTTCTCAACCCAAACCAGCCGTTTTTACACATATATTTTTCTCTACAAGTTGGTTTTCTCGTCATCACTAATTATTATTTCATCAAGCAGAGTTATTATAAATGGAGGGCAGTCAAACTTTTTGATTTACATAATTGATATTGATGTTAAAATGGACAAAAAATTAATTAAATTTGATGATAATATTACAGTCTTTGGTGTTACTATCTGGGAAGAGGATGTAGCCAATTTATAAAAGGATATTGACCATTTAGCTAGAAACGCAAATAAATTGCAGATGGGTTTTAATTATAACATATGCAAGATAATGCATCTGAGTTACTATAATTTAAATCATAATTTCTTGGGAATAACCCTAACAGTGTCATAAAAGAAAACGATCTTGGTGTAATAGTTGATCAACCATGGTAGAACGAGAGAATAAATTTTGGCAAGGTACATTTCATTTTTAACCAAGACAGTTATTTTTTAACAGGGTGGTTGACCTTTGAAACGGTTGCCTTTGGATGTTGTGGAGGGAATAAATTTAAGTGAGTTTAAGAGAAAGCTTCATGAACAACAAGGGCTGGCTTTAAGGATTTTTAAAATTTTATTTATTAATAATTTTAGTTTAGTTCAGAGGATGGACCAACAAATCCCATGTTGTCCCATAACTATTACTTATTATGCTATAGCTTTATATCTGCAGGCAATTTTATGTACCTTTCGCAAACATAGATATATTTTTAGTACACGCTGACAGTTTCTGAACACATTTACAATAAAAGCTGGATTTGCTTCTAAAATTATTTTTTAATATATATAGTGTTCTCCCGCCTTTAACCAGTATAAATAATATTGAGAAAATGCTTGTGTGGTATAATGGCTTGACACTACTTACTGAGGACCGTAACTGAGAAATCCATGTTATGAATATCGGCTCCACTACCCCCTTCCTTAAGTTTGCATTCAAACTGACCATTGTCTGCATCATACTTTGCATGCGAGATAAGAAGGTCATATCTTCCATCGTTTGGGGCGAATTCCACTTCATAATGAGGGTCTAGGGCCACTCCACTAATAGCCGCATTGTCTTTTCCATCATTGTTTGTCCGAATCCAGTAGTACAAAACATTTCCTGACGACAGTGCTGGGTTGAACCTACACTGGAGACGAGCCGTTTTGCCCTCCACAACATCTTTGTTCACCTTTGGCAACGCATGCACAGAGACTAGGACTGAAAGTATAAAGTTACATTATTCAAATTGTGCTTCTGTAGCAAAAATGTCACTATACAAAATCTAGTAAACATTTATTGTCTATGTTAAGTGGCATTTAGTTTTATAACGTTAGTTTCATTAACAGCGTTCAATAAAATGTTTACTATATATATAAAACTTTCCTAACCTGATGAAGAAATGCAAATCATATTCACAATTAGGACTAAACAAACCCCTAAGCTGGCAGAACTAATGAAATTTTATTGGAGTTACGGTCGCTAATGTTGATAATAGTGAGGATATCCAACTGATGATTCAACGAATTCTAATGAGTTTTGATAAATTTTTGTTAGGACGTTATATGAAATTAACTATATTAAATACTGGGTTATTTTCTGTTTTCAATTATATAGGAGATTGCTTTGATCAGAAATTAATAATAAATACTGATTTTAGTTGTTTTACTTGTATTAAACTGGGAATGAAAATTACTTTTCACTAGCAAATATATTAATCCTAACTGTATATTTCATTTTGACGCGAAAACTATTATTTTTTATTCAGTATTGCAATATTGTTATTTTATTAATTTTTAATACTTCTCTGTCACCAGGGCCTTGCATGTTTGATGATTTTTTGATGAGTTGTTTTTTATTTGACAATAAATATTTTACTTCTGGTATTAACCACACTATGCAGCTTAGTTACTGCTAATAACAATAACTGTTTATTTATTTTCATGCATAAAGATACAGAAAGGACTCTCTGTGCTCTGCTCGTCACGGGTATCGAAACCCAGTTTCTAGCAGTTTAAGTCCGTAGGTATACCACTGTGCTACTGGGGGCAATAACAATAAAACAATGATAATAAAGACTGAAAACATTTCACCGACTATATGATTGTCTGGAATACGCGTAACTTTATTCAATGAACAGAACAGTTTAATTCAAAAGAACACGTCTACAAGGACTGCATTAAATTATCTTGCGGCCAGAACTGCGTTAAGGAACTTTCCTAACCTGGTAAAGAAATGCAAATCAAACTATCTTGGAAAATGGTACTTGCTCCAAAAATGTTGTTCATCGTGGTTTCACTTCATATTTTAGGTCCTAGAAAACAATCGTTGGGTTTTATTTGGCTTGAATTCTACTCTTAAGCCTAAAGCCACCAATGTTGATTACTGATAGCAAAGTGAGGTGTTTTAAGTCTTTCTAGAGGTATTTTTATTTCTGAAAATAGGCACACGTGATGGTACTTTCTATGTTCAAAATATGTCAATATTTGACGGAAGTTTTTTATAATGTCCAAAATTAATCCGAAATAGTAAGTTTTAACTATGCTCCCCTGTAGATGGAAAATAAACAATAATACCCTGAGCTCTCTTAATAAAACTACCAGTATATTATTCTGCACATTTAATTTCAATCATAAACGAAACAATAAAAAAATACGAAGAAACACACACAAAATAAAACTTTCCAATTCTCTTTTAAAAAGTCTATATTTCATGTCAAGGACAAACAAATCTTTGTTTTGATAGAAACATACTAAATTAAACTTAAGCACTTCATAACAATCAACGTTTCTAAAATATAGTGTAGAAAAAACCTTCACCCTAATCCCATCAACATTACAACAGATCATTTTTATAAACCATCAGAAAGAATATAAAATTAGAATAACTGAACAGTTTAAAAAGAACACATTGCAATAAAAAGATAGTGCAACGTAACATCTAATTTTTAAAGCTGTAATATTTAATAAATACAATAATCAAGACACAAAACCTGGCAAGACATGACGGTAATTATAGACCAACTTCGATCTTAATTTAACTAGTAAGCCTAAAACAAAATATATGCTTTTTGAAAAATATTATATATCTCCTCTGTGTGTGTGTGTAATCTTGATATAACACTGATTTAACAAAGTCGTTTTTTTTAAAGCATGACGTTATCACTTCTGCTAGGTTCTACCCGAGGGATATTATTATTATTATGCCTATTTTAATACTTACTACTGGAACAGCGTTATCCGAAAGCAGTACAATGCATAAAAACAGGAAAACATAGCTATAATCAAAGCATGGCCTGTGGTGCTACTAGAACTATTGATTACCAAATGCACTAACCTCATATTACAAACAACTTTTACTCTGCTCAAAACAAGAAATCGTTAGACGATAGAATGTCAGTGTATAGTTATTTAAGTGATTCTAGTCATACTTTGTGTATGATAGACATTTACTGGACGTATACGCTGATTCAAAACATCCTTTCATGGTTTTGAATGTTCCTCAATGCGAGCCAAACAAGATTATGACTAGAAATACCGGCATTTATCAATTTTTTAAGGTTATGTTTGCCGTCGATACTTATATAATTATAACAATTATTTGTTGTGCTAGCTCGTCTGATAAACTATAAACAAGAAATGAATGAACGAGAGTTTGTTTCTATTGTAAGAGAACAAGGCAGTAGACAAGTTTAACTTTGATGGTTTTCTTCTCCCCAGGTGGCGTTCGACTTTTGTAAAGCTATAAAGTTTTACTGATGGACGGAACACTGGTCTGTCTTCTTCAAATATCTATGACTAACTTAGAAACGAATTTATATGACACGAGAACCTGAACATGTCTCTTGTCAACCAAGTACCAGTGAATTTTCAAAATTTAGCAGATGAGGGACAATAAATTAAACGTTCTTATTATGAGCTCATGAAATTACAATGAGAACTTGTGTGTGTAGCATCCATCAGTCCTATGATAGTTTGAACATTATAAACATGTAAGGGTCGCGGGATCGAATTCCCGTCACACAAGATTTGCTCGTCACTGCAGCCGTGGTACGTTATAATGTGATGTTCAATCTTACCATTTGATGATAAGTTGGCTAAGCTGCTCTCCCTCTAGTTACACTGCTAAATTAGGGACGGCTAGTGCAGATAGTCTTCGTGTAACTTTGCACGAAATTCAAAGCAAACAAACTTTTCTAGAATGCAACGCGCAGCCATTTAGCAAGTGAAAGAAAAGGGGGAAGAGGAAAAAACTTTTATCCAAATATTGAGAAACTTGTATACTAATGATGTTACATGTTTACGTGTATACTAATGATGTTACATGTTTATGGTAAGACGAAGATTAGTACCGTTTTCGTTTTCTAATGACAAGACACTAAAATTTTGTTACTTACTATGGATTCAATAACAAATACACAATCTCAAAAATACCTACTAAAGTTGATATCGTAATTATACTTTATATTGTAGTAAATGACTTCGTTTTCTTGTTACAACGTAACGATGAAAATTGGGAATTATGTCCATTGCTGTCTTTAGTAAACTGTACTTGATTTGAATTACATTAATTTTTTATTTGTAGTTTTTTGATATGATTATTTCAGTTTTGGGACCACAATGTTGCTTAGTAATAATCTGTTTACGTGAATATGAAATATATTTGCACCGTTTTAAACACTACATACAGAGATTAAAAGCTATTGAAGATTATACCAATAATATAAATTCTCCATACGATCATTTAATAGCTAAACATTAAGAACACCTTGCTCATTATAAAAAGGATCAAAACTAATAAAGCAAATAACAACAAACCTGTATCTACTCACATGATAAAAAAATTAGTTTTATAACATCACTTGAAATAAAACATCTCTTCCTGTAAATCAGCTGTTGCGTTGAAGGATTATAACCCTAACATTCGTCATTCAACGCCTGCCGTGGACACAGCAGGTGGCTAACTCATCGTGAAGCTCTGTGCTAAACAACAAACAATAAAGCATCTTCAAAACTGTGTGGTATTGGTATTAAGGCCTCTCTTCCATTTCTATAAAAGGAAGTGAAAAAAGCTAATAAGAAAATTGATGTTAAGTCTGAAATAATGGAAGAAATTAATGTCTTGTTGGTCTACAAGTCAAGATTTTAGCCTCGGGAAGTATGTTTATGACAAGACCGGTTTCTGCTCTTTGACACAACATTTGAAAATTCTATTTCTGTTTTTTTTTTTTACTTTGTTAATGACGGCAATTACCAAATAGAGAATAGCATTTCTGACAAGAGACTTGAAGCTCTCGGTGAATCAAGTAAAAGGTTGACGGACTCAGCGGTTCACCTTGAGTTCTGCTGCTGCTTGCTGGGGCGACAAAAGACCCTCACAAGAACGACTTGGGACCAGTCTACCAGTTAAAAGTATTGGTTAATCAATAAGAGAAGCTGACGTGTGACGCGCAAAGGTTTTACAAGTTCACAGCCACTGCCATGAATAGAGGCTCCAGCGGCTCAATAAAACCCTCTTTACCAACCACAAAAGAAAATGCTTATTATAAAGGAGAAACAGTCACAAACCTTTGATAAACATGATAAATAATATGGGAGGAAACACCGATTTATAAGCTTAAAGGAAAAGCTTTATTGATGATGCAACAACTACATGTTTCGACGGAACACTGGTCTGTCTTCTTCAGGTATTGCTCCCCGCTAGTACAGCGGTATGTCTCCGGATTTACAACGCTAAAATCAGGGGTTCGATTCTCCTCGGCTGAGCAGATAGCCCGATGTGGCTTTGCTATAAGAAAAACACATACACACAAACTCACTCTTCAGGTATTTATGAGTAATTTAGAAACGAATTTATAAGACACGAGAACCTGAACATGTCTCTTGTCGACCAGTATCAATGCATTTTCAAAATACAGTAGATGAGGGCATAATTAAACGTTCTTATTATGAGCTTAAGAAATTACAATGAGAACTTGTGTATGTAGCATCTATCAGTCCTACGATCGTTTGAACATAATAAACGTGAATAATTCTTTTTCATGTAAAGATTACATGCAACATACACTTATTACTTTGACCTCTAAACCTGGAGTGGGCGTGGCATAATGGTTGACAGTTGTCCACGGTTCGTGTTTATTATTCGTTACAGCTCGTTATAAAAGTGAAAATCGAAACCTATTATTCGATTAATTTTCCCAAGAATTTTCAATGGATGCTGTTGACTAACTCTCTTCTGTTTTACCAATTAATCAAATTCAGGAACAGCAAGCACATATAATCTTTGTGTAGCTTTTCATGCATACCACAAACAAACCTCTGAATGCATTTGAGAACACGTAGATTAATTGCTATCCATAGTTTAAGTCCTCAAAGGTCACCTGTTGAAAGGAGGGGAATCTTCGGATCGGATGCTCGGCAGTAAACTTGAAGGTATATTAATGATAAGATATGGGATTCAATCTATGCAGTGGTCCAGTCGCAGGTGGCCTATTGTGCAGCTTTACGCTTAAACCAGTAAAGAAATGACAGAACAACTACTTATTTCACAAACACAGAGCGAACGGCTCGCGTCTATTCTTTGATTCAACAAGATATAACACTTGCAGTTCAATCGATGCCACTATACACATAAGCTCAGTTCAGAGGCTTTAACTGAACATATTTTAGCACATCTTATATGTAAAGAATGAAAATAAGGCTCAAATGAAAAACTCAAACAAAGAAAAAATAAACTAGATTTTACACTTTATTATTAAAGAACATATCATTGATGCAAGATTAGTGTAGTCTACAGTTGATACCAGAATAAACTGACAGATCACTAATTAAAACACGATTGTTTTGTCAAAATTAATAGCCGTTTCTCAGTTTTTACGAACAAAGCTATAATTCATTCAATCCTTTTCGCTCCGAGGTTCAAGTCGCGTCACTACCCATTAACTGTTATTAAATGCAGATCTCGGGTGTTTTGTTTTTCTATCCTATAGAGAATTTTCTTAAAATAAGATTTTATTGGGTATTTTTATTTATTGTAGAGCAAAACTGCATTAGGTTATCTGCTATGCCCACTAAAAGGAATCGATCCCCAAGTTTTATCGTTAACGTTAGAAAAACAACAACAGCAACACCGAGCTTGCCGATGTCCAAAGGAGAACTAGAGTATGAAACGTTGTTTAGCAGATAAAGTCTTTCGGAATTTAATGTAAAGAATTTAAAGATACGAATATCTATCTGAATGTTGTTTTTTTATCTTTCTGCGCTACGTTGACTCGCTTCTTTAGTTATTCTCGATGCACCTAATGTTGCTGTAGAGGTGACCCTGTCCCCACCCACTGCTTGTAAATATGTCCCACCCGAAATCTCTGCTGATCACACGTGCTTCAAATTTGAGGCTTTATCATATCTTGATGGAAACCTGTTTCATGGAGGCTGAACGTTGTTGAAAACATACAAGATGTACGCTACTAAACCGAGCCTGGCATGGCCAAGCGCGTAAGGCGTGCGACTCGTAATCTAAGTGTCGCGGGTTCGCGCCCGCGTCGCGCTAAACATGCTCGCCCTCCCAGCCGTGGGGGTGTATAATGTGACGGTCAATCCCACTATTCATTGGTAAAAGAGTAGCCCAAGAGTTGGCGGTGGGTGGTGATGACTAGCTGCCTTCCCTCTAGTCTTACACTGCTAAATTAGGGACGGCTAGCACAGATAGCCCTCGAGTAGCTTTGTGCGAAATTCCAAAACAAACAAACAAACAAGCTACTAAACCACTTGTTCCTATCTACCTCGTCACCAAAGAAAAAAGCATTCAAATACGACTTTGATGCGTAAAATTACAAAGCTGTTTGATGTCACCACAGATACGTGGGTAATAAAACAAGTACTCCAAATCCATGTACGTATACGACGTCCAGTGTAGATCTTTTTAGATAATCAAAGTAATGTATAGTTATTTCACTAAAGGGCTGCCATCGTGATATTTACTGGAATACTCGTGTATGAGCTTTGATGTGTGTTTAGCTATATACCGTTTCATTTTAATGATATAAATCTAAATATACAACTTTAATCTAGAATGATTTTCATTCAAAACGCTTAGATATTCATTTATTTTAAACTACAAATTCCCAGATTCATTCTTTAACTACTCAAATAACAGTCGTGTTGCGTTGGATGAAAGTTGAAGAAAAAGGGCGTCTTTGTGGGGTATGACAGATTACATGGTGTACTACTTAAAACAGCAGAAGGTGTTTTATGGAAATACTAAATCATGTATAAGGTTGGTATCACAAACACACGTACGCATGTTGGTTTGGTTTGTTTGGAATTTTAATAAAAAGTTACATCGGGGCTATCCGCACTAGCCGTCCCTAATTTATCAATGACAGACTAGGGTGAAGGCAACTAGTCAACATCACCCGCCATCAATTCTTGGGCTAGTCTTTTACCAAAGGACAGTAGAATGATCGTAAAATGTTAACGTTCCCTCGGTTGATAGGCGAACATGTTCAGTGTGACGGCGATTCGGGCCCTCTACTCACACTCTTATTTATACCAGACATCACGGGCGCAAACTAAAAACCAAGCTTTTACCGAATAATCTCAGACCTAAGAATTGTAAGTACGGGACTTCCAGTACAGTTTCTTGGCTTTTTTTTTTCTGCTGTTCTGATGCCTTTGTATCTCAATATAATAATATTAAAACCTTTTTTTCGGCTTTATCGAATACAAGAGATTGCCTCTGATGCTTTCTGTAGGCCATAAAATGGGGGTTGCCACTAATTCAACAACTATACGTAGCGGTAGCAAATATTAATTACTACTCTTCATATTACACACATTTTTACAAAAAACGGTGCATTTTTATTTTCCTTTTGTTGTGATTTCTTATTATTCCCACTTGATGCCTATTATTAAATGTGATAATATTATCTGTTGTGAATTAGGCAACTAGGTTAAGTAAACACTGATCAAATGTGGAAAATGTATAAAGACAAATACATTCCTTATAGTAGAAGGCAGCTCACAAAAGATGAGAGAAAAAACTAAAGAAAAGTATGACAAACTTAAAATTTAAAATGACTGGTATGAAAGGAAATGTACAAGTTATAGAAGTTGAAGAAAGTTGGCTGAAAATGTAAAAATTAACAGTAAGGATGTCTTTAAATACATTAAGGGGAATAAAGGGTATAGAACTTTTGACAAATGATAAAGACTCTATCTGATGATTATTGAGATAGTTATTATACTTTTTATTTAATTTCACTAATAAAGATCTAAGGAACATTCCTCATCTTGAGCTGACACAGGGAAACAGGATCGAAGAAGATGATCACAATAATTCTGAGCTTAACAAAAAATTGGAAAATTTAAAGACCTACAAGGTTCTTAGATATAATGGGTTTTAAAGTAGGTTAAGGATTTGATGTGTGAGCAATTTGCTATTCCTATAGTTGGTAGTTGGCGAATGATACTCCTCTTTTAAAAGAGAGAGGTTTACAAAAATTGTCCCAGTAATTATAGACCTGTTAACTTTGCATCATTTGTTGGAAACGTTTTAAAAAGTGTAATAAAACACATCCTGGCTCTGGCATACTCTCACCAAAGCTAATGAAAGGGGACTGCTGGCGTTGCTTAGTGATTGTTCCTTATTTTAGCTTCGTGGTTCAAGTGACCTTAATTGGATAATACAGCTGGTGTCGGTTTCATAGCAACAATTGGTGTAAGAGAAGAACAATATAATGTTTAATTTGATCTGCACAACTGCAGATTCATGGTAAGAAAAAGAATATTGCCTGCTATATAATTGCACTTTGTAATTTTCATACCTTGCCCTAATGTTCGTCATATTGTTTCACATGATGTTAAGAACAACGTACCTTTGAAAGTACGATAGAATAGGGTATGATTTGAGAAAATTTGACAGACTGATAGATTTAATCTGAGGATATGTGATCAGTTATTAGTAAAACTCCAGTCATTATCTATTGAATGGTAATTTTGCAAAGTACTATGCACGAGACACCTTTTGTTTCTTATATTAATACACTGATAGAAAGAGAAAGCAAAATTTATGAAATTTAAATGAATAGAACTGATCACAAAATATACTCTAATCAAATGTTTTGGCTTTTCGTGGATTAAAAAAAAAGATTGAATGTTCCAGAACTTTCTTATATTTTCTATAACATTTTCGGGTTGTTACTTCATGCACCCTATCCCAAATCAAGGACCCTTTTATTATAATGTTTAACAATTTATCATGTAACAAATAATGAAATACAGTCACGTGAAAAAATTAAGACACCCTATGAAAGCCTGTGTATTTTTGTAAATTTTGGATATATAGACATTTAATCTCAATTTTAACAATACTGAGAGATTGAAGTAATATAATTAAACAACCAAAACTGAAGAAAAGACTTTTCAAGATCTTCTGTAATGTTATTCTACAAAAATGCATATTCTGAGGAAAAAGTTAGGACACCCCCACATTTATTCCCACTTACAATGGGAATAAACTCACACACAGGTGTATCACACCAAGTGAACATGATTAGAAGATCGTTACTCAGCATTTTAAATGAGGCTTGCCCTATTTAAACCTCAAATATTTAGTTTGGTGTGCTCTTGACTGTTGAAGCGAGAGTGAGCACCATGGTGAGAGCAAAAGTGCTGTCTGAGGCCTTCAAAAAGAAAATTGTAGCTGCTTATGAGTCTGGTAAGGGATTTTAAAAGATCCCAGAGGATTTTGAAATCGGCCATTCCACTGTCCGGAAAATAGTCAACAAGTGAAGGGCTTTCAAAACAACTGCCAACATGCCCTGGTCTGGTCGTCCAAGCAAGTTCACCCCGAGAGCAGACCGCAAGATGCTAAAAGAGGTCTCCAAACACCCTAACATGTCATCACGGGACCTACAGCAGGCTCTGGCTATTGTTGATGTGTAAGTGCATATCTCTACAATCAGAAAGAGACTGCACAAGTGTAACTTGCATGGGAGGTGTGCAAGGAGGAAACCTTTGCTCTCTGAGAGAAACATCAAGACCATACTGAAGTTTGCCAGAGAGAATGTAGACAAGGACAAGGACTTCTGGAATAATGTTCTTTGGACAGATGAGTCCAAATTTGAATTACTTGGATTCCAAAACAGAGGACATGTTTTGCGTAAACCAAGTACAGTATTCCAGGAAAAGAACCTCATACCAACTGTGAAACATGGAGGTGGAAGTGTCATGGTTTGGAGCTGCTTTGCTGCAGCAGGACCTGGACAGCTCACAATCATAGAATCCACCATGCATTCTACTGTGTATCAGAGGGTGCTTGAGGAACATGTGAGTCCATCTGTAAGAAAATTAAAGCTGAAGCGGAACTGGATCCTGCAACACGACAATGACCCAAAACAAACCAGTAAATACACCAAGGACTGGCTGAAAACTAAGAAATGGAGAGTCCTGGAATGGCCGAGTCAAAGCCCAGATCTTAATCCCATTGAGATGCTGTGGGGTGACTTGAAACGGGCTGTACATGCAAGAAACCCCTCAAACATCTCACAACTGAGAGAATTCTGTTTTGAGGAGTGGGCAAACATTCTTCAGACCGATGTTAGATATTGGTAGATGGCTACAAGAAGCGTCTCACTGCAGTTATTTCAGCCAAAGGGGGTAACACTAGCTATTAGGGGGTAGGGTGTCCTAACTTTTTCCTCAGTTAGAATATGCATTTTTGTAGAATTACATTTACAGAAGATCTTGAAAAGTCTTTTCTTCAGTTTTAATTGTTTAGCTATATTCCTATAATCTCTCAATATTGTTAAAATTGAGATTAAATATCTATATATCCAAAAATGTTACAAAAATACACAGGCTTTCTAAGGGTGTCCTAACTTTTTCACATGACTGTATATATTTTAATTTCTTTAACATTATTTAATTGGCGGTAATACATTTGATCACATGTATTCTACATGTACAACAAATTACATAAAATCATTCCATATGATCGAAAGAAGCAATTTTTCTTTTAATGTTTTATTTATTTTTGGTGATTATTCATAACGGACTTTTCGACAGGGAAAAACCAAATATTTCTTTAATAAATTAGGGTGGGAAAGTCAAGAAAACATCAAAGCAAGCCAGCATCTGAATTTGGATTACACGTTGATCTCAGACCCAAACTAGATAAATCAATACGGAATAATAAGACGCTCCCCAATGGGTCACGGGTAGCTTTAAATTTAATTCCCCGTGGCGAAAAGAGCACAGCTTTGCACTAAGACAACAACACAATAAAGAACACAGTGTTTACTTGCTTGTGTTAAACCCCTAAATAAACAAGCCCTAACGAAACTTATTAAACCAGGAATATAAAAAAAGAAAAATACTCGCTTCTTAGCAAAACAGTAGCTAATCTTCTGTAATATAAGTTCCATCGAAATTATTTAGCAAAACAGTAGCTAATCTTCTGTAATATAAGTTCCATCGAAATTATTTGTACTTTTTTGTACGGAAATCACACTACGCCCCGGTTTTACCTAGAGCATACACAGGAAATGATCAACTTTAATAACACTTTTAAATGAAAATAGTTTACAACAGCTGTTGTTCAAAAAAAAATATTGACGTATCGCCTTTCGCACATTTAAATCTTTAGTCTCGGCGTCAAGAATCGTGGGACGAAACTCCATGGTTGTAGACATGATTTAGCCAGTTATGGGTTACTTGTTTGGCACACTCCGTTTAATATGTACCAGATGTTCCCACGCAATCTGATTAACTAGACTATTAAGATGACGTGGCCCCGCAGCAGTCTTTGTCTGTGAGATAATTACACAACTTTCAAAACCACGGGTACATGTATGAATAACAGAAGACTACAGACGTTCCTTGCAAATATATTTGTTAGCGTAAAAATATTCGTTTTTTGTTCATCTGTAACAAGATGTAAAAAACAAAAGGCTTTGGTCGTGAACTTTCAGGAACTATAAGATCAAGCTTCACAATACTCGATAGTCAAGCTGATGTTAAGAGAAAAACTTTAATATTTGGAGTTATTACTTTATATGTTAAAACAACGCTAACTCTGGTACTTTACTAATCAAAGTTGAAGAAGTCCAAGATTGTAACTATTATAAACGTTTAAAAGTTAATATGCTAAGAAGAAAAAATTACTATCAGATAACTCACAGTACACGTAATAAAACGTTGAAGGAAATAAAAACATTGTAATAAAACTATTTGTAACTTTTAATACTCCGTTGAATAAAGCTTCACTTGGCGACATTTTTTACAGCAGATACAGCTAGAAACTACAATTCAGCTGGTTATGGCGTCAGTTTGTTGTCGCAATGCAAACAGATATGTTTTTGGTTCCTAGTGTGAAATAAGTTGGTTTTGGTTCTCAGTATGACATAATGTTGACTAGCAGGTCACTGATCCTTTTACTGTCATGAAATATTCTTAATTACTTGAAATAAACTCCAGTATGGTTAAAACAAGGATAAATTAATAGATAGTTCAGTCATTGGCTTCTGCAAAAACGCGTAACTGAAACTTACTTGTTACATTTAGAACTTATAAATGCGGGTTCTCACAAGCTCACTTTATCTTTCGACTTAATGACGAAGCGATCTTGACGTAAGTGGGTGAACATAAACCCTGAAATCTAAACTTGACAGAAGACAGACAACCTATCATTGGAGACAACAAGTGGCGAGTTTAACTCAAAACGTGGTGGCAGGAACCTTGGTGAATAATTGCTGATTGTGGTTATTAATTCATTTCGGTCAACACAGAGTGCTTTGTAAGAATGTATTAGCGTTTAAGCTAATTCACTAGAGAATAATATACCGAACACGCCTACAATTCTACAAAATAAATCTTAGTACATTAAAAATACATTACAGACAGATGTTAGATAAAGGTACACATTACAGACAGATGTTAGATAAAGATACACCGTCTCTCTACTAAACAAAAAAGCATTAAAATTCAAAATAATCTTCAAAATTTTATTGATTTATAACATTGTTGATAGAAGAGAAGTCCACAGAGGTCAACACTATACTTCACTGGTCATCAAAAGGTTACAGTCATACTGAATGAGGATTTATGCAGTTAATATTCAACTCACATCAAGCGTGATCAACCTCCTACGTTTGAAAATAGGAGGTCATTTGTAGAATAAATTTTATTTTGGTCTACTTGGAATGACCGCTAAACTTACTGAGAAATCGCGGGTTGATTGTAACTAAGTCTTGTTACTTGTGCTTTTCTATTCTAAAAAATATTAACTACAAGTCAAAACAGAATAGCTCTGAACTTGTCACGTGTTGTTGAGACTTTTCTTTGCAGACTCGAGGACAGAGCGTACAACACTGGGGAATTTTCTTTCAGATTTCTCTTCTAGTGAATACTAAAGTTTATTATGAACTGAACCATACTTCATATATCTTAACTCACTCAGTGATTGTGTAACTATGGTTACCAATGGACGGCTACCTGCTGTTACGAGTCTTCAATTTCCAATCAGGCAAGTTGTTTCCACGTCTAACGGCTGGCATCCTGGAAACTACAGTTGCTCCCAGGGGTTTATTAGGGTGAGCAACGATGCAAGACACCAAACCCTCGTTTCTTTAGCAGTTCGAAAGCTCTTTTTCTCTACTTACTGTCAACAGGTGGTGCTCAAGGTTAAGTTTACAGACGGTTTTGTGTTACGAGGTGTTTTCACCTCAACTATTTAGACTTGGATTTATTTCCAAAAGCATAGCTTTAGATGGTAACAAGTAATTACATGTTTCTTAACATGATTTCTGCCATAAATGGCCACGTTGAAGTGGATCAGAACCGTTATTGATTTCATAATACGAAGGAATGTTCGTACGACAGAATATAACATTATTCTAACTTCACAATAATGGTAAATAATTTATTTAAAAACATACTCGACGCTGTTTATTTGTTGTAGTAAAAATAGAAACAACACCCATGACAAAACAGGCTTTACAAGACCATGTAACCAGTTTCATTACTGCAAAGAACCAATATATCAAAATCTCTATAACTGGCTAATGTATGAAATTAACTGTACCTACAGACTTAAGTGTCTTTTTACAGTATAAATAAGACTAAGCTGTATGAAGCTTAACTTATTAGGCTTAACTCTTACACCAAGATTTTGTTATTATCGACCCTTTTTAATTATTAGTTTTTATATTGTCTCGTATGTTTTAATGCAATATCGTACATTTCTTTCACGTAATGTTTGTTTGTCGTTAAGCGCAAAGCTAAACATTGGGCTATCTATACTGTATCCACCATGTGTTTCGATTGGGATTTAGTTGTGTCGTTGTGGGCGAACTGGGATGGTCAAGTTCGTTTCAAACCTTGCAAAAGATTAAAACACTAGGACGCAGAATTTCGCGAATAATTCAGTGAAGGTAATTATTTCTTTACGTATCGATCTAAGTGATATAACTTACACATTTCGTATGAAAAAAAAAGTATATATATAGCTTAGAAGGGTTAAACGATTACATGGTTCTTTAATGACAGATGAAGAAAAGTGCATATTGCATTGTAAAGGGGCATTGTTCGTTATTACGCACACGTACAAGATGGTAGAAACCGTCTTGCGTTCAAAGAGTGTTGTTTACTGCACCTGGAAGACCAAGAAAACTTGGGTTTTATAAGCAGACATGTGATGTCCTAGTTCACTTGAGGATTTGATCCCCTGGATGTGTAAACATTACTGCCCACCTGTGTCTATATCAATTAGTCCTACACACAGTGTGATTATATCAAAGACTACATATAAAGTTTCTTTTAAAAATCATCGTGCTACTTTAATTATATAAAACAGAGTTAGTTATGTTCCAAAATTGTTTAGTGTGAAAAAAGCGAAAAACATGTCGCACGAGCCAGCCTTATTTAGGCTTACGGTGGGCTGTTTGACCAGTCGTCTTCGCCTACCCAGCTGCAAGTGTTAATTACTTATTTAGTTATTCAATTATTATTATAGCTCAGATTTTATCACGGTGAGTAGAAGTTTACCTTTAAAATATTTTTTTTTTTTTAAGGGAGAGTGGAAGACTAAAATCAAACGACGCAGAATCAATCCGAGTTGATGCACGTGTTTAGAAGCTATATGTGGAAGTCTGGTCTCTTAGAGCGTTTAAAACAAACCAAATTTGGTTTGGTTTTTCGCGCAAACCAACAAATAAGGCTGCCTGCGTTCGCCTAATTTAGCAGTGAAAGATCTAAATGGAAGACGTGTAGTCGTATTTACCCAATACCAACTCTTAGGATACCCTTTTACCAACGAATAACACGACTGATCATAGCATTATAGCACTCGCATGGCTTGGCGAAGGGGCTAGCATATTTAATGAGACGTGGATTCAAACCCTCGACTCTCAGATTGCGAGCCATGCGCCCTAACCTCCTGGCCATGCCATCCTAAACCACATTAGTTCAATACAGACTTCAAATATGCAGTTCAAGTGTTTCACAGCGATTTATCCAAATAAGTTCGAGATCTCGATCTCATTCACTAATTACAAATATATACAAGTTAGCGACCAAGTTACATGTTCTCACGGGCGTTTCTATAACAATCATTATAATCTACACGATTTTATATCCCTTGAATCTTGCAGATCTTTTCTTTTAAGATAATTTTCAGGTATGCAATAAATGAATAGAAATAAACCTTCAACAGCTGTATTGTCAAACGAAAGTGTCATTTCAGATTTCGATGCAATTATCATTGAAACACCAGGAAGTTCCCGGATGGTTGTTAATATGTAAACATCGGTCTATTAAGGAAGCATTTGCTCTAATGATTCCGTGTATTACTTAATTATTCAAATAATGTTAACTACACATTTAATATACATGTATTGTTTCCAAGATAAACAACATGTTATTAACCTGTTCAGTGCCGTAGACAAGATAACTCGTCCAAGCCGATCGGTAACACAGTGCCACGGACGAGTTAATTCGTTCTCAATAATACCTAACTTCAAAGCTAGATTTCAGCACCATACATGCATTTGACTTACTTGCAAATTGTTTCACTTTCGATCCAAAATGGCGTCACGAAAAAGTTACAAAATGAAGAAGCATTAGAGTTGTATTGTAGCAGCTGAAATACTTGGCAGTCAACAGGTTAAGCAAGGGAGAGGTGGCAGATTCCTCTTCTCATTTTCTACCTATAATTTGTACTTTAGATTTAGACTGCGTATTTGTTTCGGATTTCTTAAAACATTGAAATAAGAACAACGTTACGCAAAACGTTCATATTACCTAAACAAATTTCGTGATTGTATTAGACGCTAAGCATACTACAACAAAGAACATTGATATTTCGAGTGAAAATAAATTCCAGGATTCTGTATAAAAAGAATGAGCCATTTCTAAACTTACGAGTGTCCGAAACTGTTTCAAAGAAGTTATCAGCGACTTCAAGGTCCACTTGGCATATCTACACCCACACACTCATAAATTTGATATTCTCCAATTATTCACAACAGAGGAAGAAAAACGTTTCTAGTTTAAATCACCCTGGAGAGCCTCTCCTATTGCCTCCGCGAACTATATCGGGTCACCGTAAGGAAAGGAAATACTTGTTTGGGTCATCTCTCTTGTTATAATACGGCTATTCAAAACATGTAATGAGCTAACTGGAATGGTATATAAATAGATCGACCTTATGATGTAGAAAATATACAATGAATTTATTTAATATTTCTTAAATCTAGCTACCTGTATCCAAGTGTCAGATGCATATCACAGATGGTAAATAAATACAGTCGATAGTATTTTAACGATATTTGTCCAACGTCCTATAACGTTTATCACGAGTTTAAGGTGTATTTATCCAACATCTTTTAACATTAGCACTGTTTTAAGGGGCGTGTTTGTCCAGTGCTCTTTCTGGAATGAATTGCAATTTAAACTACGATGGACATGTGTTTATACAAACAGAATATGCCCAACACCGTACAGTTCCAAGTTGCCCTTTTTGCTGAACTGTACTAGAGAATGTTATTATTATATTATAATTAAAGCACGTTTCTAAAATATATCAAAACTTAAAATTAACCCATTAATTAATGTAACTAATTTAATGCATCACTCTTAGTTTTAGTGATTAGTTAAGAACAAAGATGTACAATGAGCTATCTATATTTAGTCCATCGAAGGAAATAATCCCCATATTTCTAACATATTGCCATTCTTACGTTTCTATTTACAACGATTGGAGTGTGTTGTTTCACTAGTTAGCACAGCTACCCTTTAGCCTCACTGCTGACCAATCGGGAGGGAGGAAGTATCCTTGCTGTCAGCAAGGTTAGTTCTAAATCCAAATACAGTACTAAACTAACAATACAAAATCATTCACATGACAAAAAAATATTCATTTGCTGTTGTTACATACAAGGTCTACCTGTATTGTGTCCTTTTCCCTGCTTTTAACACAAGTTCATAAACTCACCGTTGAGCTAAATGTAATGGACACAGGGAGTGTGTACATTAAATATTTTAACCAACTGAGCTTATGAAAATAGCATTACAAAAGCACACCAAAAGATCATTGTGTTTACGGGGTCTAGACCAAACTAAGAGAATAGTAATTAATACTGAAAATAAAGCTATCACAATATATTCAACTATTGTGTATCCACAGTAGCCTTTTAACACGAATGTTAATTTTTGACATATATATTATTTCCTTTTAATTCATCTCCGCGAGAAAGAAAAAGTCTTAGTTTTAACACCCATCAGTACGTATTACATACAAGTGTCATAAAGGAAGACGTACTGATAGTTCTTAAACCAAAAGTAGTATGAAAAACAAAAGGCAACTGTGCAATACCATCTTGGTTCAGTAAATACTCTCAATATGGTAAATCTATAACGCAATTAGTAAATGTCAATGGTTAACTCGGACGGGGAGTGAGAAGTCAATAACTCGAGATTCGAGACAAATTAAAATACTGTTGCTTTTGGGAGTCCTTATCACGCATACAATACCCGTTTTCTGATTATATCAGGGAAGGAAATCTGAACACATGTACCCCGGTGTCAATGAAAAGAAACAATACAAATTATCTTCCTCACGAGATTTGACAATATGGACAAAAGCATGAACCCCCTTGTGAGGAAACAGAGATAAAGACGTTCGTTAACCTTCATCATTATTCAATAGATGTAATGGCTTGAATAACAGCCGCTGGTCAAAGACTGGTCTGGTTCAGTATTCGAGGTTACTGAAGTCATTCGCAAGCGTCAATTAATTAATTGGCTTTCAGGCCCAATGAGAACCATGAAGTATTTTCAGCATCGCAGACAGAATAAATTACTAATGTTAAATTTACCCTGCGGACTAAAATTAAAGTAATTATGTAGCACAGGACAGAGGATTACGATAAATTACTCATTTCTTTCATAACACATGTAACTATTCTAAAAGAAATTATTGACCCAGCCTTTCTCATAAATAATTGTTGGCATAATTCACGTTTCTCGAAAACGTGTACCAGATTTTGAACTCGTTAATAAAATGGCGAATTTCTCATCTTACGCGAAAAAAAGGGAAAATTGATAAAGATATATGTGAAACATCTTTACACCGCCATTTCGGCTTTTCGCTTTCATCTGAATATTAATAATACCTCTTCTGAATAATCACCAGTTACTGTAAATCAAAGCTCTAAGAATTAAACAAAAAATTACATACTCTCAAGACAATTATTTTAACATGTTACATGTTAATGAATTACTGGACTAACAGACGTTTGATTCTTTCCTCTGTCCTGAATAACAAACG
This sequence comes from Tachypleus tridentatus, assembly GCF_004210375.1. Lineage (NCBI taxonomy): Eukaryota > Metazoa > Arthropoda > Merostomata > Xiphosura > Limulidae > Tachypleus > Tachypleus tridentatus. The sequence continues at coordinate 32,396,087 of NC_134831.1, read as the reverse complement.
TGGTTAATGTCAGAACGTAAATGTACTGTTTCATTTATAACCTCTTTCCACTTTATACCATAATCCTAGAAAAGAGTCAAAAGTGGCCAGGCGTGGCTAGGTGGTTTGAGCGCTTGACTCGTAATTTGAGTCTCCCGGGTTTGAATCCCTATTACAACAATACATGCTCGCTATATTAGCCGTGGAGGTGTATAACGTATGGTCAATCCCTTTATTCCTTGGTAAAAGAGTAGACCAAGAGTTGACGGTGGGTATTAATGACTAGCTACCTTCTCCCTTGTCTGAAACTGCTAAATTAACCCTCGTGTAACTTTACACAAAATTAAAAAAACAATCTAAAAAAGTTTGTTTGGTATTTAGTTAAGCAATAAGTTGCACGTTATGTTATGCCTCCTATATAGGTGTCGAAACCCAATGTTTAGTGATACAAGTTCTGTAGAATAGAAAAACGGAAAAATCTGTTCCACTATAAATATATATATGTAATAAATAAAACACTTAACCTTAACATGAGCAACTGTTACTAACTACAACACTAATTATTTTAACACTAGTGCTCCCGACATTTTTACAGCCTTCTGTTTCCAGCTACAGTGGGGTTGACGTATCAAGAATTATTTGGGTTCAGTCATAGTCCTTAGAACTGACTTGTTGAGAGGACGTTTCAAACAAATCTAACTTGAGTGTAATGAAATACTGACCATAGGGCATGAAAAGTCTCAACACCAAAAGAAAGTGGGAGAAATCCACTATCACTATGTTATAAAGTTTTTTTTTTTTTTTGTTTTTTTTTACAAACTCATATCATGCAAGAAATAATGAAAACTGCTGGTGAAGTTTTATCATTTTTAATATCCTTGTTCAATTAAACCCAAACTCAGTCGATAAGGTTTTACTCCACTTAAGAGTGTCGTGTGGCAACAAGTCAACTAATATACATAATCGAAATTCAATTTGTGACATGTAAAACGAATGTTGCTTACACTTTAATTAAGTACAAAATACATTTTACAAGAAACGCCCTGTTCTAAACCTTACTACGTGTTATTTTCGATACCTCATTAAATAGTAAGGTTTATGATAGATTAACTAAAATATTGATGTCAAGGTCTACGCGAGTGAGATATCACACATTTAAACATTAGAGTTAGTGATAACCTGAAATATATACATATATATATATATATATAAAATAACGACATATTTGAAACTCTCGTTGGCCACTCTAGTGCACTGTTAGACAAATGCTATCAAAAGTCAATAGTCACCATCTTCACTGGGGTTCACACACCAAATAACAATTGTTTCCCGTTGACGGACGTTTAGTTGTAATCGTTTCACCAGGAGTTTCCGTTACTATAGCAACTTCACTATCAGCTGCCCAAACAAAAGACGCAAATCAATGCGAAAAATATAAACATTGAGATCCATATTCACAAAGGGAAACCGTACAACCTACGTAGTTTTTAATTCTAAATGCTATTAGCATTTTAATAATGGTTTATGCAAAAATACGGAAATTATCACATACATACAAAACAGTAGCACGTAAAACTCTCGCAGAAAACTACGTAAAAGGTCTATCTGCGAATAGTAATCCACAATTTTGAATTAGTGAATTAGAAAGAAAGTAGTTAATAAGAACAACCGTAAACTTCTGTAGTGCTCTTTTCTGACTGAATAGTAGGATTTAACCGTCAATGCTATAATGCACCAACGATCCAAAATGTGTTTTTGCTGTAACGATATATGAACCATGAACCCCAGATTCATTCCCGATCTTACATAAAATAACAGCAAAATTTTAATAAAGATACATTATAATACGATCCATCATGAGAAATAGGTTAATAAGGCAGTCTATTCAACATGATTAAAACCTTGTGTATCAAGTAATGGTTAAGTTTGTAATGTGTCACACTTGCTGTTGCTGTACTTTTCAACTACACCGTAACGAGTGCGTGTTCATAATTGATACAGTTGATATTTAGTAAAAATAACGAGTAAACAGTTTTGTATATTCTAGGGCAATAATTGAATCACAGATGTTAATCTAGTAAAACAGTTTAAGATAGCGCACTAAAACTAACAGGATTCCCAGCAGATAGTGTACGTCGCATAATGAAGTAGGTATTTATCACCTTTTGCTGGACATTGCCTAATGTTTTCGGCATTTTACTATTCACCGAAAAATTCATCGCAATAGGAAATTTGTACTCCCCTCAAATTTTTCAGAAAAATACACGGAATTCACACACACACAGGATTTGTGCTGACAAATAGAATATTGAAGGACACACCCTCCACTCTATGTTCCTGATTGCATCATGTTGCGTGTCAGGATTTTCCGAAAGCAAAGTTAAATTGTAACCAAACTACTGTAACGTATCCAGTTCTTTGAATGATTGAATACATTTTTATTGGCATAATTTTTTCATGCATAATTATGTGGGTTTCAAACGTGCCAGCTGTAAGTAGGTAGTTTTTACTTTAGATAAAAAAAACTTGTTAAAAGATACGATTTTTAACATCACTATGCTTTAAAACAGAAAACTAATTTTTATTTAGTGTTGTAAGCCTACAGATTAGCCGATGAGTCACTGGAGGGACAGTGTTAAACAGGGCTTGATGCTAATATATACATGGTTTTAAAGTTACGATTTTGGATGTTCACTATTTATTCTTTTCGGACTCTAACAATTAACAGACACCAGAGATCGAACCTCTACTTTTGGGAGGATAAAAGACAAAAGAGGGCATCTGAAACATAACAGACACTATATGCATTAAAGGTGTTTGTGTGCTTTCCTGACAGGTGTCGGCTGAACAGAGGTCATAGTAGCAGATGGTCAATGCCGGAAGAATCATTCTGACCACTTATGTCCAGTTGGCTATCGCGGCAGCTTTCTTGTAAGACGATAGGTTAGCCAGCTGTTCTAATCAATGTCAAGACGACAGATATCGTTACAACCTCGGGCTAACGAACAGTGTAATGTCTACCAGTTGTTTGTTTCAAGCGCGCGACATTGAATACTCTTGATTGACGCACGCACCATTAGTCTGGAAAGTAACGTCAAAACGCAGTTGGGGAGTTAAATTTATGATCTTTGTTCTGAAGAAATACTCCGATGTATCAGAATGGTGTGAAACTAAAGTTAACCTACCGACTGGAAGTACACCTTACCTTAAGACACCACCTTGCAGAAATTCAAATAGCGAGCACACACTTAACCACACGTTGGTTTTATTTAGTGTTTGTGTTCGGTGATATCTGAATGAACTATTTGTTTTTTTGCACTTGAGTAAAAACGAATTAAACGTAAAACGTCTTGGGTTATTTATGGATAAATTAAAATTTAATTAAAAGTAAATTACATGATGATGAATATTACAATCACAAAAGTGACAAATAACAAAATATTTAATGAATGTTTCGGTATATGCACATTCTATCTTCAATAAAGTCCTACCATAAATACTAAAATATAATTGTAGCTAATAACTTGACTGCCCAACAAACGTTTATAATAAACATTTGTAAATGCAACGCTTCTCATCTCTTTTTTTACAGCAGGCATCCCGGACATTTACTTCTAACCATTCGTAATGTTTCGAAAGGAAAACTAAGTCCCCTAAACAATTCTAAATATCCCACAAGTGTTTTCCTTGCTTATGTCAACAGAGATTAATTTTAAAAATCAATTCACTAAACTTTTACATAAGTTATAGGTACCTTCCGACTTCACTTAGTTCATAGCTCGCACACACGTGCAGTAGCTGTAAAGCTAAGTACATTCGCAAAAACTAACGCCGTGGAAACAATGATTTACTACAGAACTGGTCAGTTTATAACTTTCCCTAACCAAACTGTTTACATAACGGACCGCACTCGTTGGAACCTCTGATTAAAGTTAGTGTATTTACTAAACAAAATTTACTTAGCTCAAATGATATTTACAGCCCCCCTCTCCTTCAATTCACAACACTACCCTTAAAAATATTCATCGTATTACAAACTTGTATTAAACATTTAGGTTATGGTTTGCAATTATAGTTTAGTATAGGTCGGAAGTTTGATGCGTCACTTTTGTGATTTTCATTCTTAGATTAAATTTTCCACGACACAAATATATATTTATGATACTTTTGTGGATCACTGAATGAAATGTGATGTAATTAGTGAAGATTTGAGTAGTACGATGCCTAACGAAAATATTCTTTCTTTGTAACGAGCGAATATCACTTCAGTTAGTTAGGGACGCTGGGTTGAACATAGGTCACGTCGTTGCTAGGAGGACGCTGACTTGGCGGTGATCCTGACATGATGGATGTTTTTCTTCTGGATAAATCCTTCATTTACAACCCCGACAGCAGGAACAGAGATAGATTTAGGAAAGGGGAACAGCTAAGGAGGTCCAACACCAACTCCCCCCCCCCCTCTTTCCCATCGGAGATTGTTCAGCAGACTACACTTGACCTTGAAGTGTAGTGGCTTTTTTGCGATAGCTCGTGCGCTGCGATCTGTTTTTGTAATTAACCAAAGTATTTGTAAAAGTCGTTAATTACAACACATTAATGAATACAACCGCAAACCTCTTGTTGAAATATACACACAGAATAACGGTTTAAAAAGTCAAAATGCAGAATATTTTTTAATCAGTAGAGAATGGTGTGTGCGCGTTAATTTTTGAATGAAACACCAATGGCCATGCGAATTCCTTTACATACGACAAAAAATGACTGTTCTTAAACTAATATGAACACAGTATATTGAATATCAGCTGTAAATAATTAATATTTCATAAATAAAATCTCTCTATCTATCCATTTATTTAAGCACAAAAGTTTTTGTTCTCACTGTGGTTATCTTAGGCTGATGAATTTGGTCTTATCAAATTCAAATATTATTTTACTCACAAAACGATTTTCTTTGCTTGGCTGCACGAGTTAAATGTAAAGAACAACAAAAGGCCAAGCGTCTCTTAAGTAATACACTTATAAATATCACTACAAATCTGTGCCTATCTCAATAACCTTATAAAAATTATGCTAAATGATGTTTTGGGTCCTAAGAACGGTAACAGCATGGAAACACTAAGAGGAGAGGAGATACGGGTGGATAGAGACGGTGTCAGAAAAAATAACAATCCAAGTTGCCAATATTTTCTTTCTTTCAGTCTACCAGTTGGGCTAAACAACAAAACGTGCAGGGTGCTCGTCTCTTTATAGGAATAAAAACTGGTTGTTACGTTCTGGTGCTCTAACCTTTTATTGACACCAATTTCGGCGATTTCATTATTTTCTTGTCATAGGAGTAAACGTAAGACGTATTTTTAAGCGAACTAATATAAAACGAAGGTTACTGACACAAACCTCTAGCTCACGTGCTCATACTAGTATCAGCTAAATCAGAAACTGAGAAAAAAACTGTGAAAATGGAGCAAAAGAGAAAAGTACACGAAAGTTCCAATGCTAAACTTCCAAGTTTGATTCTCGTGGTAGACAAAGAGCAGATAACCTATTGTGCAGCTTTGCGCTAAAACATCCAAGAAAGCTCCAATGAATATCCACTGTGTCCCGAATTTATGACGTATTGTCAAGTGTCTTGTTTAACGTCGGTAAAATACATGATTCTGGTTTGTATTATTTGAAAAGTACAAGTGAAAGGCTTAAAAATTTCAAGAGGTCATGAAGTGGTTAGAACTGCTTTCAAATGTTAACTTTCCAAATATTCTAATGCTGCGTAGTTTTATCGAAAATTCGAAAATAATACACCTTTCATAATACTTCATTAGGCCTATTATCAAATACGAATTCTCACCACACAATAAAATAAGTTCAGATGGTTTATTATAATTTATAATAAGGATACACGGCTTGATAAATACGTCACAGCCTTTTCGGGAGAAGGGTGTTCCTATAGCGAGGTTTCTAAAGAATGTAAAGTAAGAAGGTACAACATTTTGAAGGGTACCCGTCAAGATTCTGAGCATCCAAAACGTAAAGGGTATAATTACAAAACCATCTGAACTAAATGGGCATTGCAATGAGACTGGGTATATTATCTGGTGAATAGAAGAATTAAAAGAAAAGTTTGTTTTTTTAAATTTAAGATTCAAATATTGAAATATATCGGTAATCTTACTCATTTACAATTCTATTAGTTCCCTAAAACAACAAAATTTTGTGGGACTTTAGCCTGCTCAAGAGACTTTTTGAACATTTAAATATTTAAGACGCATGATCAGAAATTGAATTCACCATCTTTTTCATAAGCTTTTTATAATAGAATTTGTAGGGTGGGGCAGCAATGAAGTTAGGATTAAGCACGATCAACTGTGGGGAAAAAAAGTAGCTCCAAGGGTAAAGATGGAACATCGCTCTTATAAATAATGATTGACCCTCAATATACTTAAAATAAATCATTGAGCAAGAACATATCCAAAAACAGAAATATTTTGTAGTAAAAGTCTGTAAGATCAGTAATAAAGTGTAGAGAGGGCTTAAATTCCATTAGCTGCCATTATCTCATCGGTCACACCATAAGTTTTGTAATTTAACATATAGCTTCTCGTAACAAAAAAGCCATATTACTTATGAATTTAAAAAAACATCCTCATATTCGAAATGTTTTTTGTTTTTGTTTTTAACAGAGGAGAAAACACTTCATTCATTCTAATGTGACTAGGTATAAGGAGCCAAACGAACTAGTTTAGTATACCCTTTTTCCATGGCCCTGAGGTGGTTCCTGACAGCACGCTCTTTGGATAACATGAGAGACTAATTAGTAATTTTGAGGGCTGCACTCATGCTTAGGTCGAGTGACGTTTTTTACAAGTGGTCTGTTTTTCAAAAACCCAAGAAGAGCATCAGCAGAATCTAGAAAACAGAAAAAATTATAAGCTCGAATTTTGTCTGGTTTCAGATTTTACTTTCTCAAGAAGTTTCGACTTCAGAGGACAGTGCGACAAACTAAATTTTCCACACCAAATGAACTTCTTAATGAAAGTTAAGGAGTGTATAAAAGTAATATACATATAATATCATGTCTGTTATACCAATATAGGATCTAGCGAATAATACCGAAGAAAATTTTAACAAAGATAAAACCAATTATTTCGTTACACAAATATCTCGGCACAGGCCCCTCCTGTGAAACGCTTTAACAGAGTACTTTCGGAAGATGGTCTTCGTCCTTCAGGAGAAGATAGTCTAGATGCTTTGTGCAATAAAACACCAAAACCAACAACCAACCAACCTAAAGGAGCAACCGATAAATGTGAAACACGAACTTTGTTCACAATAATACATGCCAATCATTTACTGATCGCCCCTGGAACAATTATTTGTTCCCTCTTCTTCCCTAATTTTCGGTCAAGACAACGCAAGAGACTTTCTACACATAGCTATCTCTAATTTTCAGCTGACAGACTAGAAGGTCAGCTATTCAATTGCACCTATCGCCAGCTCTTGGGCTTCATTTGTATGACCATTACCCACAACTCACAAATAGTTAACGACCCACAAACTTCGAACCCTTAGACTCGCACTCCGTAAACGTTAACTACTAGGTCACGTTTGACACCTGACGAAGGAAGGTCCTTTGTGTTACAGAATAATACACGTTTGTATCTTACATTTAAAGTTTTTCTTTCTGTTTTCTTTAAAAAACACTACACTATGCAATATGTATTTTATAATGGACGCTTTCTAATGCGAGATTTTCTCAGAGTTAACTCTTGTTTTTTACTAACCTGATACATAGTACGCTAGTTAAAACTGAAACTAACTTAACGAAATAGAATAGCCCATTGTTTCTTTGTTTTGAATTTCGTGCAAAGCTACACGACAGCTATCTGCGCTAGCCGTCCCTAATTTAGCAGCGTAAGACTAGAGGGAAGACAGGTAGTCATCACCACCCACCGTCAACTCTTGGGTTACTCTTTTACCAACGAACAGTGGGATCGACCATAACATTATAACGCCTCCACAGCTGAAAGGGCGATCATGTTTTGGTGTGACGGGGATTCGAACTCGCGACACTCAGATTACGAGTCAAGCACCATGACGGGCCGAAGGTAGCTGATGCAAAGGTTAGTTGCGATACATATTACAATATATTTACTTTTAGCAGTGAACATAACTGTCAACTGTAAACATAAACTGATGTTAGTCGATCGTTGTATTTAATAATTTTCTTCGCAAGACCAACAGATTAGTTTTATGTCACTCTCGACAAATTTCTAGAGAATGACAGATTTGTTGACGCCGATTTTAATGTTCATACGCGCAAAATGTTACGTTCACGTTTCGTGGCTACACTCTTCCGGCATCACATCACAAAGATGAATAAGAGAAAGCCTGTTTTCGTTAATCTGTATAAAATTCATTCCTAAATATTCATGACTGGATTTCATAAATAACTGTGACCTACATTTTCGCTTGGTAACGTAACAACCTACAAAGCAAAACAACTTTCCTGGAGAACACGTTTTGTACTCCCTTGTATCTTAAATATAACCTGTACGTAAAGCATATCAAGGAATTATAAAGCCATAATTAGCTTCATGTGACACGTGTTCCGAATATGATGAAATACATTGGTAAGGATTTCTCGCAAGTTTGTTTGTTTTTCTTTAACACGTGTGAAAAATATGTTGTAAACGTAGTAGTTTAGAGAAAGAAAAATATTTTTGTTACATTACTTCACAACGAAACGAGGCATTTATTTTTTTGTTATTAAACACACAGCTACACAATATATTATCTGTGCTATGCCCACTGCAAGTATCAGAACACGATTTTTAGAGTTATAAGACTTCATACTTACAGTTGAGTGACCGATAGGTGAGGTGTTTGAAAATATGAAAAAAACAACATATTACGGCTAACTAATTGACGAATTTTAGTTAGTTTGTTTGGTTTTTCAGTTAAGGTCATCTTTAATCTCAGGTCGGTGGAAATTAGTTTTCCTTTCAGGGTTTGATCATACGATCGTGAAAAAATGAGGCCCTTTTTGTTCCTTTTTGCTATATTGTTCAAAACTTTTTCCAGTTAAATTTTAAAAACCTTATGAGGAAAAGCAAAGAAAAATATGTAATAACATGAATCAATGTACATTTGCCGTGTTTACTTACAACGTATATAGATAGGGTCCCATCAAGCCAGCTGGGATACGACAGTCATTGAACTGGTTCAAGCGTTCTTTGTATCATCAATTTCCTGAACAATTGTTATGGTGTTTTCTTAGTTAAGTGATCTACAATCATTATCAAGTTGATTACGTAACTTATAAATCGTAATTATGGTTGAAGATTAATAAATGTTGTTCTGTTAATAAGTTTTAACATTCATCATTTGTTACTTTTTATTTGATTTAACTTTACTATCATTCAGAAGATGACGCAGAAAGCTAGTTTTTTTTTTCGTTAATAACAGGAGGAACAGTTGTATTCCAAATGCAGTGAATGAAGGTGTGCGTGGAAAAACTGAAAGGAACTTTCATTTGTTTTTTAATTTCGCGCAAAGCTACACGAGGGCTATCTGCGATAGTTGTCCCTAATTTATCAATGTAAAACTTAAAACTAGAGGGAAGGCAGCTAGTTATCGCCGCCAACTTTTGAGCTACTCTTTTATCAACGAATAGTGGGTTTGATCGTACATAATAATGCCCCAACGGCTGAAAGAGAGAGCACGTTTTGGTATAACAGATATTCAAACTCGTGATCCTCAGATTACGGGTCGAGCGCTCTAACCACCTGACCATGACAAAGCTCAATATAACGAACGCATAAATTTATATTTCCGAAATAAAATGTGTTCAGAAACCAATTTTTAAATTTAAACTGCCAATTAATTGTCAGGTTTATTTTTAGTGCATGTGTGTGCGAGGTTCTGCTACAATAAGATACATATAATGAATATCTTGTATGTGTAAAATTGCAACACGTTTTTTTTTTCCATCAAAGCAGTGAGAAATACACACCATAAAAAAACAATCCAAGTTACTTAACCACACATTAAATTCAGATTGTGGAACGCTTAATTACCTTTTCAGTTAATAAAGAGTACAAAAGAAGAGAGACCTTTGTTAGCGGCTCTCCAGGTGTGTCCTGTAATGAAGCTACATCTGCGTGACAACCTGCCAATACGAAGTTGTTATTACTAACCAGATTACATGTTACATTTGAACCAGAACCAGAAATGGTATCTAATAAGGCGAGATGGTAGTTCGGTTTCTTTCCTTCATAACTAACACATAATGAAAACATACAGCAGAAGAAAATCAAATTCAACGACCCTTAGAGACAGAAGATTGAATCCACCCAAACAGAGAAATAATAATAGTATCATAATTATATATAACTACATATATCGTTACGGTAACTCTTGGGGAAAGTTAGCACAAAAGTTGGGTTAGTAGATATTTCACGCCCACAGTGTGAAGGTTGGCTAAATAATGACTATAATCTTGATAATAAAAAGACAATTCTTTGTAATAGAATAATAGTTGTCAACTCAAAAAATAGCGATTCTTGTCATGTTTTTATGGTTTTGTCAGTATCTTTTCGGTAGTTATCAATGTATCTGCCGTTTAAAAATAACAATAACATAGAATATATTGAAGACCTATTTTCAACTGATTATAACTATGATAGTAATAACATACAACATACGTCCTAGATTTCCGGCAACTGCTCCCCCCCCCCCAACAAAAAGAACGAAAATGTCCTTAATTTGAAACAATTGCCTCAAAAGACCCTTAAAACTTATTTCTCATATTTATTGCTAGGTCTGCACTAAAAATACTCTAGAATTATACATTCAGACAGTTATCAATATTCTCTCAGGTTTATATTCGTCATACGACGACAACAGTGAAGTCGCTTCATCTACGACCTTTTGTAGAACTATAAAACACTAGATCAGATATAGTCAGAGAAATGCAGCTGTCGATAACGCACTAAGCTCTTACCTCACTTGGAATTATGGGTGAATTATGACTTCGATTTGAGGTACAGCTGGTACAGGATATATTTACTTAAACGTAAAATTATAGGTTTTATAATATTATTTTATAAATGACCAGATGTGACCTGTTGGTTATGTGACGGATTTACTATTATATATCAATTTTAATGTCGATGTTTAAGTTAAACTTATACTTAGAAATGCTTATAAGGTTCAACATCAGGTTTCTAGGTAATTGAGGACCTGGGAGGGTAAAATACATTCTCAGCATTTTCCTTTCTACTGAATTAGTGATTTAAGAACTGTCAAATGTCACTGATAGTACTCTTAACAAAAGACATTGATTTAACTAAGCTTTTTCAGGGCCGTGTCTTTGAAGTATTCAGTGTGATTTTAAACTATTCATTTGGTCACAAACACTTACAAACAATTCGATCCGTAGTACTTTGATTCATTTGGTTATGTAAGATCACAAACAGTTCTGAAATTAAATTAAATTACATTTGTTCGTAATAGATATTTACCAGCGCGTACTTATATGTAAGTTATTCCTTTAAATACCATTCTCTTCACGCTTACGAACTGTAGCCAACTAGACGCACCAAAAGACAGTATATATTGGGTGGCCCGTAAGTCCCCACCCATCCACATTGTGTCTAAGCAACGTTATAATACTAATGATGGGTTGAAGGCAACTGTTACCGCGGCATTTGGAACAATAACCCCTGCTATGTTGAGGAAAATGTCTCACAGATCATGGCGTCGCATAATATTATACAGCGAGAATGAGGGACAGCACACAGATATACTGGATACATAAGATGTATGGATGGGTAGGAACTTACGGGCCACCCTGTATATTATTGGTTTGCAGTAGTTGATATACTATAAACCTGGGAAGCTCTACCTGTGATTAACGCTTATTAATCGTGAATTTTAGATATTGACCAGGAACATTTATAGATTACGAACATTACAAACCCTGTAACTTCTGCGGATTCACACAGGATTAGTAATTTTACGAGAAGATTATATAACTTGACGTTAAATGAAGAACACAAAGCTAAATAGAAGACTCGATATTTGTAATAATCGTTACTGTAAATTATGTTATTGTTTGTATATTAAAATATATTTGCATTAAAAAATAAAACTGTGTATCAATCTTGTTGGCAAATATCATAAATTAGATACATAAAGACATTTATTTAACTTCGAAATTTAAATTATAATTTAACTCAGTTTCGGGTCATTAATACGAAGTTGTAATACGTAACAGTTACCATGCCTGATTGATTCTGAGAGCTCTTGGTTTTGCGTTCCATTGTTGTAAATCCACAACTCAAGCTATTGCTTAGGTTACAAGATCAACACTGAAACGAAACTTAGAAAATATACTCCGTTTTCATATAAAGATCAGAATACTGTTCATTGGTTGAAACTCTATAATTAACGTAAGAAATTTCATACTGCCTTGCTAGAAGTGGTCTGTGTTTAGTCTTAAAATAATATGTGATATACTTTAAACTGTACTGAGCATAAATTTATCACTTCTACATAACATTGTTATTGAACAACAAATCTAAAAACTCATAGTCCACATACATCAATAAACTTAAAATAGTTGTTTGTAGCTGGTTTTTTAATTTCGTGCAAAACTAACTACACGACGGCTATCTGCGTAGTCGTTCCTAATTTAGCAGTGTATGACTAGAGAGGTCATCACCACCCACCGCCAACTCTTGGGCTACTTTTTTACCAACGAATAATGGGTCTGAAAAGGCGAGCATGTTTGAAGGGGGTTCCAACCTACGACCTTCAGAATACGAGCCGAGCGCCCTAACCATCTGGCCATGCCGGGCCTGTTAGTGATCTCATTCCCCAACAAACCTAATAATTCGTGGTTTGTACACGTCCAAACGTTAATCTCCGATTCTTTTGTTTCACCTGAAGTTATTTATTCTAAACTTTAACTGAACCATCCACACATGCTTGCAAAATATGCAAGTTAATTAAGGCAACACTATATACCACCCCAAAACGTTCCCTTCTCACAAAATTTAAATTATACTTGGAAATGACCAAAATATGCTTATAATAACACCCGTAAAAAGGATATATTACAATTTGATACTCATATGAAGATTTTATAAAATACACCCACCTGACGTTCTAAAATACAAAACATTACAACTTAGATAATACCGTTTTGTAGTTATTATTTGCTTTTATTGATATTATTAATAGTTCGACTTTTGTGCAAATTAATTGAAACAAATGGTCATTTTACAATATTTTCAGCATGGCGGCCGGTGCAGGCTCGCTGGACCCGCTGATTTCCTTTAATAGTCATTTTTTTCACACAGACGGCGTCATTAGCTGTGTTTTGCAGTACGGTTGATCTATTTTTGGGATATATGATGAAATTTTAAGGAATATTATGTCATTTGAAATTGCATTAGAAGGGCAAGGAGACCATTCAAAAAACAACTTCTTACCAACTCAGTGAAAAAAAAACGGTATCAATGGGTTCTGAAATACAAGAACTGGACGCAAGAACAATGGAGGAAGGTGTTATTCAGTGATGAGACTCATTTCTTCGTACAGGGTAAAAAAAGTCTGCATGTTCGCAGATCTCCAGGTGAGAAACTTCGAGAATCTCAAATCAGTCAGTTCGTAAGACATTCCTTGAAGAAGATGTTTTGGGGCTTTTTCAGCTACTATGACGTCGGAGGCTTACATATCGTAGAACAGTGGGGCACAAAGTTCGGCCCGCGACGAGTCGCCGAGTGACCCGCGATGTCCAACGGGAAAGTCAGACAGAGAGTTCGCGCCTGCGCGAAGATTAAGCGCTATAGAAGAATATGCATTAGATACTGGATGGTGTCGAGCAATAAAGAAAAGTTAATAAACAAATCTCGTTTAATCATTGGCGCAATGACGTAATATTTCTGTAATTACAAAATCTCACGCGTTACAGTTGTTCTTCGAGATTTACTTACGAGCCCTATTTTGACATTATTTCGTAACGAAAATGGCAGCTAATCGTAAAAGAAAAGTTGACGACGAAAACCGGCAGTTTCATGATGATTGGACTGCGCAATACTGTTTTGTTCAACAACAGAAGAACGTGATTTGTCTGCTGTGTCATTCGACAGTAGCAGTGGCGAAGGATTCCAATATAAAGCGTAATTATGAGTCGAAGCATAAAGATTTCCACAACGTTGTCGGTGATGAACGAACAGCTCGAATTGAATCTCTGTGGCGGTCGCTGAATCACCAGCAGAACGTTTTCTCAAAGTAGTCAGCCGATTTAGGTGCAGCATATGAGGTCAGTTACGATATTTCTTTGATGATAGCGAAATCTGGCCGACCGTTCACTGATGGTGATTTTGCCAAGCAATGTGTGATTACTGCATCGGAAAAGTTGTGTCCGGAAGCAGTTCGCAAGCTACAGACGGTGGCTTTGAATCGTGTGACAGTTCAACAAAGAATTTCACACCTTTCAGCAGACGTGACAAGACAGCTTACAAATAAAGCAGCCAACTATGTCTACTTCTCTTTGAAAGCAGACGAGTCGACTGACATCAGTTCAACAGCACAGCTACTAGTTTTGTTTGTGGTGTGTCTTTATCGTTTGATATCACAAAGGAACTAATCGGCATGGGTTCCACGAAGAGTCAGACAACTGGGTCTGTTCTATTCGAGGAGACAGTACGACTATGTAGTAGTGTTTCATTGGATTTCACGAAACTGGTAAATGTGACAACTGATGGAGCACCAGCCATGATCAGAGAAAGTAACGGGCTGGTAGCACTGTTGATGAAGCTTCAAGGAAAGCAGAACAGACAGTTGATGAAGTTGCACTGCATTATTCACCAAGAGAACCTGTGCAGTGAAGAACTTGAGTTTTAGGCACTTATGGTATTAGTGACGAAAACCATTAATTTCATCAAATCACGAGGGCTCAATCACCGTCAGTTTCGAAGTCTTCTTGAAGAAATTGATTCAGACTATGGTGACCTTGTGTATCACTGTGAAGTACGCTAGCTGAGTCAAGGGAAGATGCTCAGAAGATTCTGAGAGTTGATTGATGAGGTGATAGAATTCCTCAGAAGCAAGAACAAAGACACAGAAGTGATTTCCATGGCTGATCCAGCATGGCAAGTTGATTTGACCTTTCTGTTCGACATGACACAACACTTGAATGACTTGAATTTGAAGTTGCAAGAAAAAATCAGCTGGTCTGTCAGCTTTCAGGACAAGGTTGCAGTTGTTCCGGCAGCAAGCAGAATCAGGCAACTTCGTGCACTTTCCCACTTTTCAGTCACAGCTACAGAAAAATCAGGACATTGACACACAAGTTTATGTTGGGAAGCTAGATACCTTGATTAAATCTTTCAACTCACGGTTTCATGATTTTGACCAATGTAGATTGTTGATGAAACTTTTTGCTGATCCGTTCAGTGTGTCAGTGGATGACTTGTCAGAAGAATATCAGCTTGAACTTGCTGATCTCCAGGCATCTGATGAAGTGCGTGTTATTTACAGAGAAAACAGTTTGCTTGACTTCTACAAAACGTTGCCTGATACATTTGCTAATCTGAAAGAGAACGCACTTGTCCACACTAGCATGTTTGGCAGCACGTACTGCTGCGAACAGGCTTTCTCGCATATGAAACTGAACAAAAACAACACCCGCAATCAGCTGACTTTCAACGTCAAACATCAAGCCGGACATTTCTAAGCTCGTAGACGACATGCAGCACTATCCATCGCACTGAATTTGTGACAGTTGACGTATCATAACATTTCTCAGAATAATGTGCAAACTCTTTGATGTAATCGTTATTTGTGTGTTCTTAAATGTGATATCCATCTTGTGTGAAACAACTGTGGGACGATTTTAATCTTCACTTTCTTTTGGCCCCCAACGGTTACGAGAAGTCTGTTTGTGGTCCCTGACTCAAAATGTTTGTGCACCACTGTCGTAGAAGGTAAGATGCGAGGACTACAGTACATTGAAGTTTTGCAGAGAAGAGTCGTTCCAGAATTGAAAAAGAGATTTCCAGATGGATCTGACACTTTTCAGCAAGATCTGGCTCCGTGCCACACATCGAAACTTGTGAAGAATTTTATGACTATAACGCGAATAAAAGTGCTGACTGGCCTGGAAACTTTCCTAACTTAAATCCTATTGAAAATCTTTGGGCGATTTGTAAATAAAGACTTCGGGGAAAAGACTGTACTACGAAAGATAAGCTAATTGAGGCCATGATTGAGGTGTGGTACCGCGATCCAAAAATTAGTAAATATTGCAGTCAACTCGTGGACTCGATGCCAAAGCGGATTAATGATCTTCTGAAAAATTAAGGCGATCATATCATGTATTAATTTGTGAGTAACTTTTGGATTCTCAGAAATAAAACGCAAAAAAATGAAAAATCGTAATTTTCCGTCTTGTTTCAATTAATTTGCACAACGGTGTAATATAAAACTTGTCAAATTTCATCATGTACTGGGTATGTCTGGCTATAAATTCAAATGCTGCAACAAGTTCTCTGTTGGTCTTCCAGAGAAGCTATAACTGCTTGTCGATCAACCAGTTGATGTCAGGACTGTCGCGGCTCGAGATAAATGAAGTAGTTTTAAATCAGTGACAGAACCCATTGATCACTGCCGTGTTAGATACAACAATACAAGTTTTTCATCGGTGATAGAACCCAGTAGATACTACTGTGTTACTAACAGCCATATAACTGTCCAAGTCGCATGGTAGCCCACGATACTTGTTATAATATCTGTTTTTACTAGCTCATTAGATACCTAATTCTTTATTATTAATGTCGTTTTACAAACATCAATACTGAAAGAGTTTGAGTGACTAAAAAAACCTATATGAAAACGTAATGCTATTACGAAAGTGAATTTGCATATTATTCTAAGATGACTTTAGGGTTAAGAAACTAAGCTCATATCCTCTCGTCTATCAGAATAAACTTAGGTACTGCTATGTCCAGGTATTTTTTAGTGTAGTGTAGCTTTGCGCGAAATTTCTGAACGAAACAATCTAATTTGGAGAAAGGAGGAGAAGGTATTCATATACGAGCATATTTCTACTTCGCACAAGTTTTATAGGTAGATTCTTTTACTATTAGTATGCACGAAGGACATCCCTGTAACACTAGCGGAGAGGGGTGGTGAGGTGTTGGAATGGGTTACTTAATAAAACTAAATACTTACTACCCAAATAAGTAAACAAGACAAAAAAAATAATCCAAAAATAATACACATCCCATTTAAAATCTCTGAGCAACCTGAAAAATATACTGAAAGGGTAAAAATGTAATTTAACTATAATTAAAATAAAAGAAAACTAAAAATTCTCGCATCCATTTTAGCTTTAACTGAAGTACGTCTTAGATGACATGGTTTTTAGGCGAATCGTACGAAATGGACAAACAGAAGCGACGACATACAAGCAAGAGAAACTGGTGTTTGTTAGAGATCTTTAAAAAAACCTGGTAATCACAACCTAGAACAGTATTTTAAGTATTATTAGATTAGCGTAACATTATGCCGGAAACCTCTCCATTCTTCACATGCATAAAGGAGCTACACCGAAACACATTACCATTATACAATTTTTTCTTTTCTATTTTCTACCTGTGCCGTATAAACAATCTTCTCGTAAAATGTTAAAGAAAAAATATATTAAATAAAACATCCAAGACGACTGCTTTACAGATGATTATAGTCACGCATGTGTATTTTTTATTTTTAGTAAAAAACAAATTACAAGTGATACAAGTATGCATTGCAAAGTACATAGGTTAGTATACGTTTTTTTTTTGTTTTTTTTAGGCCTTGCAGTTCCATAGTTAATACAAACAAAATGAACTCGTGGGTAATTTTACAATTTTACTTTGAGGAATGTCTTGTTTAGTGCAAAGCTGTACAATAGGCTAAGCTGTATCCACCACAAAGGATCATACTCTTAATTTTAGCGAAATAAGTCTTCAAGCTTCCATCGTTAATGGTAAAAAAAACAATACTTGTTAGCTGTTTTCTGTATTTGTCTACATCACTATTATACATGTGTACATGCAAGGTGTTTGGGAGAGAATCACACACTGAAGCACGAGTTAAAGATGTCTGTCTCCCTGTTAGATTGGTTCGGTGTTTTATGGCGCAAAGCAACCAGGCAATCTGCGCCCCTTCCCCATTAGAATCTAGTAGTGTAATTTTCTTTAATTACCCTGAACTGCCCATACCGATATACAGGTGTTTACAGTACTAATACTTCAGCCAAGTAAAAAGCAAATTGAAGCAGAAACGAGCCATTTCGTGTGAAACAAACTAATGGGTTTAGTCTTGGAGAGAATCCTTTCTGGTTGTCGTTGGTTCCCACAGTGTAATAACCCTAGCAGGATTCTACAGGGCTTCCTAACGTCATCTCATACACTAGTGTAATGTTACCAAACTTTCCGGGTTTCATCACGATGACTTGCGTTTTCAGTGGTCTAAGTAAGCACTGTATGCGTGATAAGCAGAGCAGTGTAAGGAACTGAACTACTGACACTGAAAATTTTATCTTATTTAGATCTATTAGAAATAAATATTTTTCACATTCACGTAGTCGGTGTGTGTGTGTGTGACAATTAACTTTTGGTCTTATCTAAATTTACTGGACAAATTTCTGGGAATTGTTTATTTGCAGTTAAACACAAAGATACAAAATGGGTTATCTCTAGTTGATCCCTCCAAGGGGGTCGAAATCTACAAGCCTTCGGGCTTACCACCGAGTCACTGAGGAAGGGGGTGGTGATTATCCAACTTTCTTGCAATATCCGCTTCGACAGAGAGCTCGACCAACACCGTGAGCTCCTCCTGATGTACGAATTATCCATAATCACTGTTCCTTCATCATAAAAGATGGTGTCAGTATAGAAAATATCTGAAATTGTGAACACAAGGTTTTTTTTTTTGTTTCACGGAACTGAAACCTTTATTTTGCTCCTAATACATTGAAGAATAGTCCATCAGGGGATTTGTATTCTTTATAAACCCTGATAAAGAGCTGTTCAATAATTCCATATTCATGGACTAAATGCCCCCTCTCCCAATACTAATCAAATGTTTTCTATTATTGAAAGTGTTTTCACAATACACAATTCACCAAAAGCATAAAACGTACATCAGCCTTTCTTTACTGATTATTAGTAACCAACAAAGAAGTTATATATACATATATATATCGAAACCACTTCTCATTTATTTCATATTACTCCAAATTGCACGATGATTACATAAATGTATGGCAACAAAATGTTATTGAAGTTTTAAAAAACAAGACTAACTGAAGACCAACATGTGTAGATATCAGATGTCCTTGTACACTATGTCATTATTAACACTATGTTGTTGTTATTAAACTTGTATATTTGGATCCTTTTTTTCCCTTTACACTTTCTTCAGATTCGATCGACAACGCCACAATAGTTGGATATCGATAATTCAACAATAACAACGTATAATTATTCTCAACCTCCCCCTCATGGTTTAGAGACAACCCCGACAAGGTAACCAAGTGGGTTGACTAGCGAGCCCTAAGGGTTGAGTAATATGCCTAATCACATCATTACTGCAATATTGCAAACCTGAAAAGTTAATCCAGCGAGTTGATTCGTGACACGCGTCTTTAAAAAATAAAAACAATGAATATTTATTCCAATACACGACTAAACCAGTCTTGCAACCTGACATGGGGCCTAAAGAATTGACCAATAGCCACAATGTCTAAAGGCATGTCTAATTACCTTATTTAAAATATTTTGCAAGCCTTTCAAAGTAACCTAGGAGGTTAACTAGCAAGATATAAAGCCTGAAAACATCCCTGTATCTTCTTCTGCAGACACTTTTCTTAGAAAAGACACATAAAAAGTTTTTCTGGAGTACATTTGTTATCAGCAAGTTTACTTGCAGGTTTTTACACTTCAGTTAATTATAGAGAAAACTCGTGTTTTCTGTTCTGGAATGTTTCAGAAAAAGAAGAAAACAGGATAATAGAACCTTTGGGAGTAAAGAATAAAAAACGATTCACTATAAGCTCTAAATATAGGCGTCAGGGTTCACGTAATAGTGTGCACTTTGTGTAGATGAGACTGAATGTTTTAGGCATAAAGACCGTGCGTGTTTCATTAAGATGTGAATTCAAGTTTGGATTTTTAACTTGAGATATTTTATTGAATAGTATTTTCACCATCAAGTGAAACTTTGAAACTCTGTATATTCAAACCCACCAGAACTTAGAATTTCTACGAATTTCCAGTTCTTTGTTGTAGAACACAAAACTCCACAATAAACCACTGTTTAATGTCATGTCTTCAGACGAACTGTGGAGCCACTTAGAGCCTAGGGTGGGTGGAGCTGGATATGTAAAAGGATTGAAGCACACATATGGGGAACCACAAGAATAACATCCGAACTGATTTGTAGAGTGGTTTTTAATTTGAATTGTACTAACTTCTCTGTAAGAAACGCGACTTTAACAGTATTGTAGCATGCGTTACGATGAAGCACGACGCCGAATTAATGTGTTCTAAAAGTGCGAATGTAGCCAATAAATGTGTTGCAGGTGTATATGTAATGATCCTTACACGTCTGCTGGTGCCAAGGTATAACTCGTATGGCGGGAAAAGTAATGTGGGTAGAATCGAGGCTTTTCATGCGCACGTGCACAAGAGATGGCAGTGAAACAAGCTCATGTGCATTAATAAATCAAGATCACAGGTAAGAAAAGTTGACGATAGAAAAAGCCAACACGTGGATGTTAATACTGTAACTTTTTTGGCAAGTGTGGGGGCACGGTCCCTTTCTGCCCTACATGTTAGGTGCTAATAACTTAATAGTTATCCCATGTTTGCCAGTATAACGTGGTATTTCAGTGTGCTCCATGACAAAGGAATAAAAACTTAGATATCTTTTCATGAATATGATAAAATAACCAGTTTGGCTATATACCACAACTATAAATAATGCAAGACATTAACTCAATGGCTCCCAACTATACATGGTTAGTTGTAGAACTAATCAAACATCAAAGACGCTCACTAGTTCACAGAAAGAAAACGTGCGTAACAGCAATCCCTAATCACTTCTAGCTGACAAACTGCTCTGAACAATGAGTCAGTTTTATACTTTGATTTTTAATAAGTGGTATTCTCAATAATTATGAACTCTTATCCTAATGAAACAGAGATTTTCAGTTTTGTCATTAAAGCTGTTTGCTTGTTCATTAAAATTTATTCGCAGAATTACACACGACTACAGATTTTTTAATTTGGAACTGATACACTAGTCAATAGCACCCACCGATATCTGGAACTACTTTTGTCTGACTAAATGGTGGGATTTGATATTTCTATCTTTAAAAAGTATTAGTTTAACACATCTTGTATCTGACAGTTACTAATCGTCCTGTCTTTACGAGAATATTCCTGAGTGTAAATAGTTCTGATCCATATAAAATTACCACATTGCACTCTGTGCCACATACACATAAAAAAAGAAAAAATAATCTTAAAGATATTATGGGGCAATACTTTCTCTGTGTGTGTCTTTCTTTTCTCGCTAAATCAGTTTTTTCCCCTTTTTACCCGATTGTTCCTCCCTCACGTAATCCTCTAACAAACGTTTTACAATAAATTGTACAATAACTTTATTAATATTTAGTACAATCGGAACATTCCTAAGTTCAAGACATGGACAAGTTAATTAATTAACCCAGCATAGTTTTTATTTATCGGGTTATACTCCTTGTAATGAAAGATATATGATCAACATTTAGACGAAACAATCTTAGCTTGTTCGGACGAAACTGACCACAAATTTATTTTACTCTTGCGCTAATTTTTAACTGTTTTTTTCGCATACATAGTGTATCAGAATTATCAAACATTACACCATTTTACAGAAAGTGCGACCCCGAGATACTTATTAGATAATTACATGACTGTAACATCTAAAACTTTTTTTCTAAATTCACTAAACAGGTGTACAATGATGTTATTGTCTTAAAATTTTTACACACATATTTTCCCAAAAACATCATAACACAATGTATAAAAGAAAGACCACAAAACGTAGTTTTGAGACAAAAATAGATAATTTCACACACACACACACAATATCAGAATAAATAGGGATGCTTATTTGTTTGACAATGTTCTTCCCTTTTCTTCGGTTTGTTTGTAGTTTTGTTTAAAAAAAACAATAAAAATATTCACTGTGGTAAATGAAATAATTTGATCCAAGTTTTTTCTTCCCGATGTGCAAAAAATCGTTACGTGACAGTTTGGTTTTTGAATTTCGCATAAAATTACTCGAGGACTTATCTGCGCTATCCATACATAATTTATCAGTTTATACCTAAAGGGAAGGCAGCTAGTTATCACCACCCACCGCCAACTCTTGGTTACTCTTTTACCAACGAATATTGGGATTGACCATCACATTATCACGACTGAAAGAGCGAGCATGTTTAGTGTGACGGGGTTTCGAACACGCGATCCTCGGATTACGAGTCGAGTGCCTTAACCACCTGGCCGCGCCGGGCCACCTTACGTGACGAAAAGATTTTTATTTTCGAAATCTAGATAGCTGAATTATGGAAAATCCGTTATTAAAATCAAAACTTTTATGAAGTTTAAAATCGCAAGCCCGTGTTATTAACACATTATAGGTTAGGTTGATGTACACTACATGTCCAAAAGTATGTGGACACCCCTTCTAAATTGTGGGTTCGTCTATTTCAGCCACACCTATTGGTAACGGGTGCATAAAATAAAGCATACAGCCATGCATTCTCCACAGACAAATATCGGCAGTAGAATGGGTCTTACTGAAGAGCTCAGTGACTTTCAACGTGGCACTGTTATTGGATGCCACCTTCCCAAGAAGTGAGTTTGTCAAATTTCTGCCCTGCTAGAGCTGCCACGGTCAATTGTAAGTGCTATTATTGTGAAGTGAAAACATCTAGGAGTAACAACGGCTCAGCCACGAAGCGGAAGGCCGCACAAGCTCACAAAACTGGACCCGCCACATGCTGTAGCGCGTAAAAATCGTCTGTCCACAGATGCAACACTTGCTACCGAGTTTCAAACTGCCTCTGGAAGCAACGTCAGCACAAGAAATGTTCGTCGGGAGCTTCATGAAATGGGTTTCCATGGCTGAACAGCCACACACAAGCCTAAGATCATCATGCGCAATGCCATGCATCGGCAGGAGTGGTGTAAAGCACCTCGCTGTTGGATTCTGGAGCAGTGGAAACGCGTTCTCAGAAGCGATGAATCACACTTCACTATCTGACAGCCTGACGGACAAATCTGGGTTTGGTTTATGCCAGGAGAACACTACCTTCATGACTGCATAGTGCCAACTGTAAAGTTTAATGGAGGAGTAATAAAGGGCTTTATTTAATTGTTTAGGCTCTTTAGTTCCAGTGAAAGGGAAATCTTAATGCTACAGCATACAATGACATTCTAGAGAATTATGTGCTTCCAAATTTGTGGCAACAGTTTGGGGAAGACCCTGTTTTGTTTCCGCATGACAATGCCCCCGTGCACAAAGCGAGATCCATAAAGACATGGTTTGCCGAGGTTGATGTGGAAGAACTTGACTGGTCTGCACAGAGCCCTGATCCCAACCCCATCGAACACCTTTGTTTTGGAATTTCGCACAAAGCTACTCGAGGGCTGTCTGTGCTAGCCGTCCCTAATTTAGCAGTGTAAGACTAGAGGGAAGGCAGCTAGTCATCACCACCCACCGCCAACTCTTGGGCTACTCTTTTACCAATGAATAGTGGGATTTACCGTCACATTATAACGCCCCCACGGCTGGGAGGGCGAGCATGTTTGGCGCTACGCGGATGCGAACCCACGACCCTCAGATTACGAGTCGCACGCCTTAACGCGCTTGGCCATGCCGGGCCTCGAACACCTTTAGGATGAATTGAAACGTCGACTACGAGCCAGGCCTTCTCGCCCAACATCAATGCCCGACCTCACTAATGAATGCTCTTGTGGCTGAATAGGAGCGAATCTTCGTAACCGTGTTTCAAAATCTAGTGGAGATCCTTCCCAAAATATGAAGGCTGTTATAGCAGCAAAGGGGGGACTAACCCCAAATTAATCCCATGGTTTTGGAATGAGATGTTCAACAAGCACATATGAGTGTGATGGTCGGCTGTCCTCATACTTTTGGCCATGTATCCGTACTCCAATAAATCTTGTTTGTCGATAGACTTGTACTGTTTGTATGTTTCGTCATTTACTGTACATAATAATTAAAAGAAGTGTATGACGGTTCTTGAGAACAATATGGAGTTAGGGAGTTGTTGGTAATGGTTCATTTTAGAGTGAAGAATACTTCCATTCTTCGACGCTAAAGTGGATATGACTTTTCAAACTAATTATGCAATTATCATGTCTGAGTGAATGAGGTTCATTATATCATACAAAACGAATCAAGATCAATTATTCACTGGAACGATGTTCTGCAGCCACATTATCTTGCTCAGTTATGGAACTCAAGAGTAGAAAATTGTCATTTCGTCTTAGAAGTCTCAAGCTAACGTCAGATTGTGGCACGTTACAATAGTAGATTTGCTGCTTTATTTAAAGCGCTGTGTGACAAATAACCGACTACAGATTATGTTTGAACGCAAGGTGACCGATTTGAGCTTTGTGTCCAGTCAGTTATTCGTCTCACCCAAATCCTAACCAAACTTGCCTCAGAACAGCTCGAAAAAACCCAACAGGCATTAGTAATGACCCTTGAAGTCGACCACAGACATTGGATATACCCTGAACCAATACCAAGTGAAACAGACCACTCGTTTTTTTAAAAAAACAATTACTACTCTTTCCAAGTATTGGTGATACAACAAAATTAAATATTTCTCGCTAGAGTTTTGCGTATTAAGAATCTGAACTGTACTAAGAACTTAAGAAAGTTGTTTATGTTTAAATTAGTTTGTTATAACCTAAAAACAAGCCGAAAAAATAGTTAAAAATAATAAACAAAAAACGCTGCACCAATTAAAATGATCCCACGGTACAAGCCATAATGTGAGATATAAAATGAACCCTAGGTTTTGGAGGTGACTGCGGAAGTTGGACCCGCATTGCGGTGGGGATACACCATCTATTAGTCTTAACCTCCATTCGCCAGTCTCACGTAAAGAAATAAAATAGAGGAATAGCAATAATAATTAAAATAAAAATAACATACAGAAATAGAAATTAGAAGAGCGAGACGTGGGTGCTCAAGCCCACAACGTCCCTCATCTATATCACTATTCAACTTTTGTTTTAATTTACTTAACTCTATCAGTATTAATTTTCTCTAAAAATATATATAGATACATTTACTGTGTGGTTAGATTCTCAAATATTTATTTGCTATGACTTAGTAGCAACTATACTAATCTCGAAGCAACAGTTTTAGTTCCTTCCAGCGTTTTAAGATTGATTTACATTAAATACTTCTACAATATTTTCAGCTGAACTAAGGAGATGCTAGAAATCTTAGTTTCTATCAGAAGAATAATTATATTCACCAAGGAAAAATGAATAAAATCGTTTTTTCAGGTTGAATTTTTGTACCGTAGAGTATATTTCTATCGTAGGCTACAACCAACACAACGATATTTGTATATTGATGAAGAATGGGATTTCAGAGGTTTAAAGCTGTTTTTGTGGGAAGGGAGAAGAGATATTGATTAGAAAGTAAATTTTATTTTAATTTTATCAGGGAAAATTAAGGTTTTGTTTTAATCTCCTTCCACCAGAAGGCTTTTCGTACAGCTAGTAATATTGTCTTTTAATTAGAAAATAAAATTACATAAAACTCAGTCAACAACTAAATTGTAGTTATATTCTCGTTTTTAGATCTGTCAAGGCAGTCCCACTCTGGGACAGCAGTAAGTTTATGGGCTTACAGTGCTAAAATTAGGAGTCTAATTACCATAATGGACAGAGACTTAATGGAAATGAGCAAAAATCAATGTGAACATAGAAAAAGTATTTATAAAAACTGTCACACATATAATAGTAGCACTATCACTATCTATCAGGTCTGGCAGGGGCAAGTGGTTAGGGCGTTCAACTTCCAATCTGAGA
The DNA here is from genome assembly GCF_004210375.1 of Tachypleus tridentatus. Taxonomy (NCBI): domain Eukaryota; kingdom Metazoa; phylum Arthropoda; class Merostomata; order Xiphosura; family Limulidae; genus Tachypleus; species Tachypleus tridentatus. Next base: position 32,369,934 of record NC_134831.1, on the reverse strand, counting down.
AAGTTCAAATCACAGTCACACCAAACATGCTCGCCCTTGCATTTGTTAGTAAAAGAGTAGTCTAAATTACGGACGGCTATCGCAGAAAGCTCTCATGTAGCTTTGCGTGAAATTCAAAAACAAACAGACAGTATATATCTTTCTGTTTGTCCGTCTATTCATCTTTCTCTCTGTCAAACTACCTTGTTCTCATGTTACAATTAGATGGTTCAAAACGTCATCCTGTGAATTATTCAAACAAAGTAATATTTATTTCATGCTCTATTATTAATTCTCCAGTTTCTGCAAACTCATTGTAATACTCTATAAATTACACAGTAGAAATAGATATAGTATTAGGAGAGCAAGATATGGATGCCCACAATGTCCCATATCTATACCACCCATCACTGCCTGCAGACAGTTGTGGGAGGGTTATTGCTCTCCAAAGTAAAGAAAAGAAAATAATTGAAAAGTATGAATAAGGAAAATAAGGTACAACCATTTGGGGGTGAGCAAGTCAAAAAATTATTTTTTGAAGTTAGCATTCCAGCTCCATTATGGTAGAAAGTCTAGTAAAAGAATTATACCAGTATGAAGAGTCCCATCCAGTCATCTAAATAAATACTATTATCCAACCATCATCAATTTACTAAGTTTACTGTGACTATCATGCTCTAAACAAGCCTTTATATGCAAAAGGTGCACATCCACACAAAATTGTGCCAAGTTGTTAAATGCCCTTATTCACAACTAAAAATAGTCATTAGAAATTTAGTAACATTTCTCTAATTTTTATTTATTTATGTTTATATAATACACTTTTATATTTGTTACAGAATAGTTTTATAAATTTTATTTAAAGTTTCTTCATTAAATCCATTAGCTATTAATTTTTGTATCAGTATTTCAACATTGCTGATAAAATGTTGCAATTTATTACAAATTTTAAAATATCTGAATAATTGCGAAGTTATAATGTTTGTAACAGAAGGGTATGATACAATACTATTAAAAGGTAAACCACTAATTAGAAGTGCAAAATATTTACATTGATACCCTTATCAATTAAAATAATTTCTAAATCACAATAACGTGCTTCTATATTAGATATCTAAGTATTTTCAATTTCTAATTCTGCTGGATAAGTAGTATTAATAATAACATTATTTATTTCAGGATTACTTATACTAATTAAATCATCCATATATCTGCAAGTTAAGGTAAAAATATCTGGATTTGTGTAGTTCTCAATAATCTATTCTCATAATAGTAGAGATTTACACTTGCTGTAACAGTTAACTCCCATTGGAACGTCTATACTTGTTTAAAAACCTGGCTATTGAAAAATATAATTATTGTAAATACAGAAATTTAATATATCTTTTATGTTTTTGGAGCTAGATTTTCTTTAATCCAGTTCTATAAAAGGATAACAGAACTGTTCTATTAATGAAATTAAAACAACGATTAAATCTTTTAATGGAATTGTAGTGTACAATGTGGTGAAATCTAATGTTTGAATATTATTTATTTGTTCACAATTTTTAGATATTTTAAAAAAGATTGAATATTTTATATTATTCAAAAATTGTGTTTTGAGTATTAACATTTACATTTTTAATTTTATTAAGTAAAATATTAAGTAATTTATTTAATAATATATCTGGTTGTTTAATAATTGTTCTATTGAATTAGAAATAAATCTAAATAAAGCATAAAGAAAGGATTTTGTTTAAAATAAAGTTTATTATAAACTTCAATGAAGTTATTAGTTACTGTATCTTTGGTTAAATAAGTTTAAATGTTTGCGTACTATTGATTTCTTTTATCATAACTAATGCATAAAACTTTTTACAAATGATATCAATATTCCAGTTAACCTTATCAGTGGAAACTATAATATTTTTCTTGCAATTCTTGAATCTTATTAACTGATAAAACGATATATCTGTATGGTACTTCTTTAATTTTATACGGAACTTTAATTTTTATTATTTTTTAAGTACATACAATTTCCATTCCAGAAACTATCTAGGTGGGTAAAATGTAATACAGCTGAGTTTTAAAATATATTCATCAGTATTCTTTTCAGTAGATTTTAGAGCGTTATTCTTATTATGTTTTTTAGCTATTCTGTATTTAGGTCTTTTATTGTGTATTTTACGTAATATTTTATCTTTCCATGTTACCAGTAACAATATGTTTATGAAAAGTATCAATAAATAAACTATTTTCACACTCACAAGGTAAGTTATTAACTTCATTTACAATTATATTAGTTAACAAAACTTTTGTAATTATACAGTGAAAACCAAAAACTTCGTATTTTTTTGTAGGTTGATGAATAATTTTAGAAAAATGCAAATCAATAAATATTTTGTCTAAATAAAATTAATTACCAAATATGAAGGTTTGATTTGCAGTTTCTCTTTTTCAAAACTTGATAAGTCATTGACTTTTAATCGATATTTTATAATACCTACAAGTATTATGCATATTCGTTTCTAAAATAAATTTTTTATTAGATTAATTAATGCTCAATTTTTGGGAAGATTAAATTGATAAATATTTTTGAAAAATAATTTACGTACACTAAAACCAGAATAAAACAAATATTATGCAAATGACTACAAATTTCTGCAAAATTAACCCATTTTTATGAAAAAGGTTATCTATAGAGGAAAAATTAGCGTTGGAGTAATCATTACTCATATTCAGAGCAGTAGAACTATTGAAATCTTGGTTTAATCCACAACGATATAATAACGTTCTTAGTTTCAAATGTAGAAGTTTCTTGAAGTTTCAGTAAATTTCTAATATAGTTATCTTAACAGAGGTACAAGGGTGAATCCTGAAATATTTTAATTCTATAGAATTCAAATTGATTTTAACTTGATATCTATGCAAATTTTTATGTATATGCAATGGGTTTGAAGTTTGACCCACATATTTCATATGAGTTGGTCTAAGCAGTATTGTGGCAACAATCGGCTAACATCAAAATGAGAAATCAGGGAGTTAGAGTGAGAACTAAACACCAGAAAAAATAAAACAAAACGGAAATTGAAAAAAATATATTCTTGGTCCAGGTTTACAAGAAGCGAACTACTGAACATGTGCCTTATAAAACTGTGTGTTTAAACCTAGATGTCGACATAGATATGCAGGCTATTGCGTAATTATGTAATTATGGGAGAGTGTATTAGCACTGTCATTGTAGAGATGGCATATATCTACCTTCCCTAAAGGTCACCGGAAGCTAGATATGAAGAGCTAGCTATCTAACGTAGTCGCTCTATCACCGGTGCATGCGTCCCTTTTCAGTTATCCAGATTGTCCCAAAGTCGAAAACCGACAAACAAAATTGAGATTTCTTATTTTCTTTATCGTCATCTTTCTTCAACAGGTCTAGACGTCTACCTAGTAGTAACACTAATTTTTATCATCATTTGATAGATCAAAACTGTCTTCAAGATCTATAACTATTTTGTTATTATTCTACGTAAGCTTTATAAAGCTTAGGAATAAAACCCACGTATGCCATTTTATAAAACAAAGAAAGCAAACAAGTATCAGGAACAAATTTATCGTTAAATAAAAATTATTTAGGTCTGACTACTGAACTTAAAAAAGACAGAGCAGGTGTGGAAGTGGACATACATCTTCATCCGGCTGATGATTATATCGCGGACTAGGCTGTCTCGACTTTACACGGGAATAAAATATCTATATTACTAGCTTCCTGATTCGCAAAACAAATAGAACCAGAACTTCCAATCGTAAAATGTTACTCTATTATAAAATAGTTATAAAAGTAGTGTTCTAAAGTTAACTAAAGGAAAGGTATAATGATGAAAACTGAGATTCTATTTAAACACTAAACTTTCTATAGCCAAAGTAGAGAAGTCAGTAATATAGAGATTTTATTATCCATGTAAAGTTGAGATAGCTTAGTGTGTTTTGTGGTCAGTTGGATCAGGTGACATGTCCACTTCCATATCTTTCCTGTTTTTATGTTCTGTAGCCAGCCCTATATAGCTTTTTTATTTAGATATTTTTTGTTTCCTAATACTTCGGTAAGTCTAAATTTAACTTCACTTTTACTAATGCAAATGGTGTGTGTGTGAGTGTGTGTCTGTGTGTAGAACACCCAAACATATGGTCTTTTTAGGACTGGTCCCAGATCTTAATAAAATATTTATTGTTCAATTATTTTAGCACAGTAGTCCTTTTATCTGTTAAAAATATTCGTTGCCAAATCGTATAGGCAATGTGTTTCTCAAAACATAACTTTGTCTTATAGTAAATACAACCCCCACATGCGATATTTTCAGATGTAATAGCGTTATAACAAATAGAATTACATGTGATACTTGTATATGCTATAATGTTGTAAGAAATACAACCACATTGCTTGTGAGTTTTCAGTATTAACAGTAATAGGTGTTTATCATTATGTTTCTTTCTGTTTAACAGCCATATGTTATGAAGTTATACGACTCACTTGCCTAAAACTAATGAATTATCCATATAGCTCTATCCCAGTGTACGTCTGTGTATGAAATACAATTACTTCCTACGAAGTCGATGATGCATATATACCTGGAGAGACAAGTGTGTTGTAGTATGTTTCTTTCCTTACTATATTAACAAGCTGATAAAGGACAAGGACAGCAAAACATGCATGAAACCACTCTAACGTTAGGTTGTATTCAAGTTTCTTTACTGGTATCATAAATTTACTAACTAGCTGAATACACGGATCGTTTATGTAAACTGTTGGATATTTGGAGACAATTTTTGTACAAAGAGGATTCGGAGGAAGCTCCGTGTTGTAATAGTTAGGCTTACACCATTTGCTCTTAAAATGATACGGTTATTACTAGTGAATGAACAGTTGTTAGTGTATAACACGTTAGTTCTACCAAACGTAAGTAAATACGCTTGTGTAGAGATGATAAACTCCAAGCATTAAGAATTGATGCATTTTACATAATGAATGAGGCAAATCAGATTTTCAGGGTTTGGGGGGGGGGAGGCTGAAAAAAAAAGTAAAACTTATTTGTGAAGACCACTCAAATTCAAGATGGCAGAAAGGTTTCGTAATACATTCAAACAGGGCAATGTCCTTAGTTGGTAAAGATCAGACAATGACCATGACAATACTCTTAAAAATTACAGAAAGTCATGTTTGCCATTGTACTTTCTAATTCCCAGTGTTATATGCCACAAACCGGAAGTGTACCAACTGTAGGATTAAGTTCTAAAGCTTTTAGATAAACACAAGCAGTGGAGGTTGGAGGTCACGAACCTGACTTAAGACCCATGTGTAACAGAAAACACCACTGAAAGCTTACTTCAGGTGTGATTTTCGAAGCCATGACACAATGAAATTGTATTGTTATTAAAATGGGAAAGGATGTTACCTGCTAGGAAAAACTGCGCACTTTTCTTATATCGAAACAATGCTTCATGTTGCTATAAAATGGAATGACAACCCAAATGTTTAAGTTTACAATGAGGTATCATTACTGTAATACGGACCTGTACCAATATTAATTGAGATTGATTTGTCATTTTGTCATACGCATCATCTGGGAAATCAGTGTTTCATAATTTTTATTTATCTAGCACAATTATACTTTAACTCTGAGTACCGATTTTATTATTTCGTTAGTTTCCAGTTGAGTTCACACATTACATCAAACTGAGTAATTTTGTTTCAACACAAGTGTAAATACTTGACCACATAAATTATGCATAATCGCATATCTACGTAAAACACAAAATAATTCCTAATACTAAACTACGTTATAGTTGTATTAAATTTGTGTATGCAACTTGTACGCTATTAAGAATCCATGGATCCACAATCACTTTGGCATATTTAGAAAAATGTATTTAAAAAGACAATGAGTTTCATCTGTAGTTCTATGGTTAAAATACTCAGAACGTAAGAAATGACAGTGACTGTATTCCCTCCTCCCCAACGGGTATAGTTGTGACTTACAGTGTTGACGAAGGGTGGGGTTTGGGTCGCGGTCTAGTCTACAATGATAACAATAAAGTCATCCAACAAAGAGTTACAGGTATAATGATTTAAGTAATCCCATGGGAGTGTTATAGAATAATCACGTCTGATGTAATGTTGAATGGCTGTTGGGAAATTGTATCCTCCAAGACCATCCCAGGTGCGATTATTCACTTAAACACCTGTTTGATAGATCGGTTGGCCAGTAGCTTGATACTCTACAGAAACCAAAGAAGCCCCCGATACGTGCAACTGCACATATGTGTAACTGCTGTAATTATATCATTGACCATTTTATGTATTCTCAAGACGGTCGGTCTGGGTATTAAAACTTTATTTTAATTAAAAGTACAAAACAACGTTTCGACCTCCAAAGTCTCGTCCCAGCAGCGGTCAGTTGCAAACTCTCTTTGAAGGTTGAAAGGTTATTCTGTACTTTAATGTCTTAATACTCATACCAGCCGTTTTTAGAATACATAAAATGAGCAATAATATAATTACAGCCGTTACTCACAAAATACATCTTTACTTCAAGTGAGTTTCTCGTTATGTATTTACGAGAAATGTATCATTTTTCTTGCTTCACATGAAACAAGGTTTAAACAGCTGCTTTAAGGTTTATCAAAACAACATGCAACACCAGAAAAGCCCTATCTACCACAAGGAAATAAAATTACTAAAAACTGTTCCCTAAGGCTGCAGCTGCGATAACAACTTCAAGCTGGAAGCATTCCAGTATGTTAATATGATACTTAAAACGTTTTCTGCAAATGCGCAGAATATTAAAATACCCTCAGATTTCAGTGATATGAATCAAACTTATTGGTGATTAGCATACCCTGGCTGTGAATCCGATGATTCATGGTTCACGTTTCCTCTTTCATAAAACCACTACCCACATTTTGTGACCCGTGTAACTGTTAACTCCCACTATTCTAACATATATAAGTGTTGGCGATGGTTATTTAATCGCATTTCCTCTAATCTGTCAGTTCAAAAGTAGAAACGGTTACGTCCCTGTGTAGGCTTGCGCGAAAATTATAAGGCAAACAATCCTTCGTATCCATGTGTAAACGTAATCTAAAGGTCATACGTAAAACGACAGATTGAACACTGAATAACTGGTTCGCTACAGATCAGCCAGCGCAAGCTGACATAATGCTAGCGGGGAATATTTTGGTTTGGGTCAGACGCTTATTTCCGCTCGTCGTTGGGATCCAACTTTAAACCTCCTGTTCAGAACTGGCTTGACTGGTTATACGTAAATAGTTCAAAGTTACTATCCGGCAATCTGAAGGCAGACATTAACACGTTTCATTGGCAATGTCCGTCTGAATACGAACATTTATAGAACGAAGCTACTTATTTTCTTACTTATAAAATTATGACGTACTAATTTGCTACAAGATCAGTTGAAAATTACTAGTAGTCAGTTACATTAGTCCCCCACCACCCATATCTCGAGTATTAGACTCAACAAGTTAGAAAATCCAAATTTCCCTCACCCCCACCCGTCAACAGCGATATACTACCTTTTTTTATACAAATTAAGCCCTGACGTTTTTCTGTGACCCAACTCTCCTTTTTTACATTTTTCGGTGCCTCCAAAAATTACGGTTTTACAATTCATATAGAAAGAAGCTTAGATTACCCAATGAACGTCATACATGTCTCGTAGATTACCCAATGAACGTCATACATGTCTCGTCCACTTCTACTGGTAATTTTGTCCCTTTTTTTCATTGTTCAAACTTTAAACACTCACTCTGAGTACGTTTATTGTTATTTTATTTCAAGAGATATCACTAGTTGCTTCAGTTACGTCCTTATGTTACACCATATAACGATGGGATGTACCAAATCGAGATTTGCGCAACTAAGTAACAGGAAATAGAAAGGATTGAACCGCGTCCATGCTATTTTCTATACTAAATTAACAAACGTTTAAACAGACACTATTATATACAACAACGAAAGATGGTTAATTGTCCAAATACTCGCAATAAAATTTGGCAGTCATTGTCAAGGTTAACAGCCTATACCATCACCTAAACTAATTAGTAATCAGTTAAAACTAGGTTTAAATACCAATAACTACGACAATGTGGTTATTTATTATATTTCTGATGAATATTCAAACAGCAAGTCATAGTTGTAAATTAGAACCACTAAGTGAAAGTGTAAAAGATATAACAAGAATATTCATCTAAAACTAAAAATGAATTAGTCAGTCAGACTCGATGCTCAATTTTTATCTGGATCCGACATTGCAAAACTGTTTTGGATTTTTTCTTTTTAAATAAATCCAAAGGCTCAGTTGAACAATGGACTGGTATTTAAAGGATGCAGTCGACTAAATTACTTTTCGCAACCCCGTTCAAAAATAATATCCTCACCAAGTAATGATTAAACTGTCACATTCCACGACTCAAAATTCCCTGACCGACGAGCAAGAAATTCCTTTAATTTTGATAAAGACATTAAACGCTAATTAGTTATCTTAAAACTAGGTATATGTCAAATTTCAAGCACCCTTTATTATATACTTCCGAACTGGTAACAACAAATTAATGAATGCATATTAATTTTGATTTTCATTTCTTAGTATATAAAGTATTTAATTAAAAACGCTTATATGTATGTGGTACGTCCATGAAATAACCAATAATGGACGATTAACTGTTCACTTACCTGTATAAAATAAAGTTGTCATCATATAGTGTCTTTGGTACGACAGCAGATTTTTCATCTTGAAATAATTACAAACTAGCAAGTCTTTTTTTTTTTTCGTTAACTACAAAAATTTCCACTTAAAACTGTTAGCACTAGTATTATAAGATTAGGTTCAACATGGTCAGACACAACCGTGTTTAGAAATATAACAACCAATGAAATATAGCATGATTTCCACACCCATACACATCTACTTTCGAAACACTACACGCTCTGGTGTTCGAAGGCACGTTACACCAGCTCTAGATGTGCGCTAACGATGAACAAAATATGTATTTATGCACTTATATAAAGTAGTTCTAAACTTCTGTGTACTTTAGTCGTTCTGAGAAAAGCTAATATTAAAACCTCTATTTAGATATACTGATAACAAGAGTCGAGTGTGTTACCACACTTTTATTTGATGATTGATACAAATTTTCCCTAGAACGAATATTACGGCTAATATAAAGATGCAGTAATACAGCACGCGCAAAATTTAAAGAGCCGCCTAGCCCTCAACATACCCAAACACCGAGAGAGAGAGAGAGAGATCTGTAAATCTTACCATTTAGACTCCTAGCATAGTTTACATTAGGCCTGTAATAGACTATGCAGCTCCTGCATGGATGAATGTAAGTGAAAAACAAATACAAATCAAACTCCAAACATTACAGAATACACTAATTACATCAACATACAGAGTGCCTAAAACCACTTCCTCAAAGTTCATGCACAAGTACTCAAATACACAAACAATACCAGATAGACTTCTACATAGTACAATAAAATATTTTGATAAAAATTGGCGAAAAAAATGAGTTGTTATGCGAACTTGACAGATATTGCATATATGATGAAGAGAGACCGAAACACCTCTCCCCGTTAAATTTGTACATCAGATCATTAAGATAAAATCGTTTAAAATAATAGTAATAATAAAATAGAACATGCCAACTACGTTCTATACTTATTAAAAAAGATATGAAAGAACAAGATAAATGGGCATTTCCCTGGAAAGGGCCAGACTAAAGTTATGATAACACTCCAGCCATTCAGTATTTACTCGAAATATATTAATCAGGCCACTCCAACCAAGTAATGGAAGGAGGAAGAGGTCTAGTGTACCTGACCCTCCTGGGTATACAAATATATATACCCAAACACCAGAGAGACAGATAGACAGACATCTGAAAACCTATCACAGTGCAAAAAAGAAGAATAAAAGCTGAAATGTTGTAATTGTGGACAAAAACACACTGCAAACTATAAAGGCTACGAAAAATATAAACAAATAAAACAAAGAATTCACGAAATAAAAAACACACCATTAAAAGATAACGAAACAACAGATAACAATATACAACAAACAAAACCAATTCTGAAATAAGACAAAGTAACATATGCACAAACACTTAAAAAGCTATCACACAAATACCAAAACTAAACACACAGCAAAACCCAACAGAAGCGATAAACAACAGCACTGAGATAAAATAGAACAATACTCATACTCCAAACCCACAAGACAACGATAACTCTACCAAAGAAATAAACACTAATAACAAAATAAACTTATTTATAAATATAATTACAAATTTCACAACAGACTTTTTAGCCGAATACACAAAACCAACACAAACAATAAATTGCTTTGACCTATTCATAAACATAGCAAAAAAACACATCATACCTTACCTCACACAATTATTAACAACACCAACGGAATACCTGCTCTCAACTGAAATTCAACATCCAAGGTGCACTAGCTTTCAAGAAACACAAGATCGAAGACGTAATTCAACAAACTAACCCAGAAATTGTAATTTTAAGTGAAACCCTATTATACAAAACCAGCAGATTTAAAATACCGTATTATATAACTATTAGAAAAGACAGATTAAATAAACAGGATAGAAACAGAGGAATGATGCTGCTATACAAAACAAATATTTCAGTTTGAGAAATACAAATCAGCAGCTATAACGAAAATATAATGACAGATATTCTATTAAGTAATCCTTCAATAGTCACAACAGCAGGAATTTATTGTTCACCCACCAAACAAATAGATTTAAACTTAATAAACAACATCTTTTCTCACAATTACAATACCATTGGAATAGGAGATATAAACAGCAAACATTAATTTTGGATGTAATTCAACAAATGCTAATGGAAGACTTCTCTTACAATTTATAGATGAACATAACATAGCCTTCTTGAATAACGATACACCTACGCATACAACGTAGGCCACTAATACTAGTGACATACTAGACGTATGCCAAAGCTCGTATAACGTTTTTTTGTTTGTTTGTTTTGGAATTTCGCACAAAGCTACTCGAGGGCTATCTGTGCTAGCCGTCCCTAATTTAGCAGTGTAAGACTAGAGGGAAGGCGGCTAGTCATCACCACCCACCGCCAACTCTTGGGCTACTCTTTTACCAACGAATAGTGGGATTGACCGTCACATTATACACCCCCACGGCTGGGAGGGCGAGCATGTTTAGCGCGACGCGGGCGCGAACCCGCGGATTACGAGTCGCACGCCTTACGCGCTCGGCCATGCCAGGCCATAACGTGAGCCAAAAGCTAATAACATTTCAAGTGGGAAAAGATGTAGACAGCGACCATTTACCTATATGGTGTATCTTCGATCTCACCCCCCCATAAAAATACCATACATTGAAAAGAAAAAATTCATTACAAAAAAGGAAATTGAAAGAATACCAAAAACAATTAAACCATCGACTGCCAAACAAAATTATAACAACAGCTAAATATAAAATAGATATTGATAACTACTGTCAAATAATCACGGAATGCCTACAAACCTCAACCAATCAAGCAATACCAAAACAACAACATAAAAACATACATAATATATGGAAACCACATAAACAACTGTTAACAATAATCAAGCACAGACGACAATTAAGAAGACAATACATGAAGACAAGAGCCAGCGAATTAAAAACACAAATAAATAAAATAAGAAACCAAATTAGAGTAGAAGTTAAATTATTAAAACAAGAAAAATGGGACGATTTCTGCACCAAACTCAATGAAAAAACAGATCCGAAACAATTTTGGACACACCTAAAAAGACTCACAAATGGAGACAACAACAAGAAAATACCCACCACTAGAACACAATAATACCACAACATATACAAATAAAGAAAAAGCCGAAATATTCAAATAACTTCCAAACGCGTTTAAAACACACAATGACCCAGACATGAACACATACTTCTATAACAAAACAAATATCTTTACAATGAATAACAGTGAACTATTCAAACCACTTTTCCCAGTAGATTTAAATAACTATCAAATCAACAACACAAATGACTACACAAACACAATTTCAGCAAAAGAACTCACAGAAGCAATAACAAACACCAAAATTAAATCACCAGAAGATGGTATACAATCCATTATTCTAAAAAAAGGCACTCCGAAATTATTTGAGCATCTCACAGCAATTTTTTAATTTATCATTAAACTCTGGTTATATCCCGGTTTCTTGGAAGCATGCAAATGTATTAATGTTCCATAAAGAGAGAAAGCCAGCCAATAACCCAAATAGCTACCGACCAATCAGTTTGACCAGCTGTGTAGGCAAAATTCTTGAGAGAATAATCAGTAAGAGACTCTCCACATTCCTGGAGACAACATCAAAATTACCAGAAGAACAAAATGGTTTCAAAAAATTCAGACAAACAACAGACCACCTAGTCAGATTAACAGAAACAATAGTTGATAGTTTTACAAAACGAGAATGCACTGTCTTTGCTTTCTCGATATTGAGAAGGCATTCGACACTGTATGGCATAACGGTCTCCTGTTCCGAATGCAAGAAATGGGACTACCGCGGGGGACTATTCTCTGGCTGTCAAACCTTCTGAAAAACAGATCATGTAGAGTCAATGTTGAAGGGACCTTCTCTGAGAGTTTCACTCCAGAAGCTAGTATCTCTCAAGGAGGGTGGTTAGCCCTATCCTATTCATCATGTACGTGAATAATATGCCTCTAAAAGATCCAAATAATGGATACTCATCACAGTTCGCAGACGATGTAGCAATCTGGAAAAGTGCACCAATACCAGCAATAGCAGCCACAAACATACAACCACAATTAAATAGAATAAGTGAATATTGCCAAAGATATAGAATCAAAATAAACACAACTAGTAGTATTCACTAAGTTAACTAAACATAAAAAAGTACAACCACAGATCTATATGAATGGAGAACTACTCCAGACTGCAACATCAGCAAAATTCTTAGGACATACATTTGACTCAAAACTTACGTGGGTAAACCACATAAATAATATTAGAACAAAATTTGGCGAAGAACAATCTATGCTAGGAGTATAACTGGCAAAAAACAGTGGAGGTACGGCAGACAACAACATAAAAATATATAAAACATACATTAGACCCGTCATTGACTATGCAGTCCTTGCATGGATATAAGTAAGCAAAAAACTACTTCAAACAAAACTACAAACAATACAAAATACGCTACTTACAACAGCTTATAAAGTACCCAGAACAACATCATCTGAATTCACGGATAAATACGCACACATGGAAACAATAGCAGACAGACTCCCACATAGCACAATAAACTATTTTGAAAAAAATTGGAGAAAAAATGAACTAGTAAGCGAACTTGACAGGTACTCTTTACATGATGAGGATAGACCTAAGGACCTTTACCCAGTGAATATATATTTTCTAAATAAATAAAAGGCCACCTATAAACTAGACTCTACATTAGTTTAGGGATTAATTACTAAACATTGAAAGGGTTTTTTATGTAAACGTTTTATAGTAAATACCTAACTAATGAAAGCGCAAATAACTTGTGGTACTATAAAGAGAAATGATTTATTTGCATCAAGTGTATGTGTAGATAGTACATGGACGTTGTCCTGAAAGTGGCCTGAGTAAGTACGGGTTACTCTGGCCCTTGTGTACTACATATAAATACATTTGACAGTTGTAAAACCAAAAATTTCAAAGAAGGAGGAAGAGGTTAACGAAATCTGACTCTCCTGGGTAGATAAACATCAATACCCAAATACTTATACAAAAGAGAGAGCGAATCTAAAAACCCAAATAAAACAACGTATATATTATATAAGAACAACAACGTCAGAACAGGAAAAACCTAATACAAGTACGAAAAAAAACAAACAGACACAACAACAAAAGTTAACAAAACAACTAAAATTACCTATGCACAAATGTTAAAAGGTAACAAATCACAAAAACAACAAGAACAGAAGAATATCACACATAAAAATAACACCTTAACACAAACACAAAAATCACAAGAAAACAACACTACACTTCCAGAAACAAACGCTAACACCTGATAAAAACAAGTCTATTGAGTAACATAATCACAGAATTTATAACAGAATACACAAAACCAAACCAAACAACCAACTGTGTTGATATGATAATTAACATTTTGAAAAAAAACACATTACACCTCATATACCACACATAATAACAACACTCACGGGTTACATGCTAACAACATAATGTTCACAGTGGTATATATCAACATTCAAGGTGCATTAGCTTCCAAGAAACACAAGATCGAAGACCTTATACAAGAAATTATCCCTCACATTATAATAGTAAGCGACACTTTAATATACAATAACAATAGATTTAAGATACCAAATTACACAACAATAAGGAAAGACAGAATAATCAAAAATGATGAAAATAGAGGCATTATGATGCTATACAAAACAGATCTATCAGTCACAGAAATCAGTTTGAGCAGTAACAACGAACATGCTACTGTGGATATTCTGCAAATAAACAAAACAAAAGTAGCAGTAGCAGGAATATACTGCTCACCACATTAGTAACTAGACATAGCATTACTCAACAACATATTTTCCCATAACCATAACTCTATAGTTATTGGAGATCTAAACAGTAAAATTTTTTAACTTTGGGTGCAAAGTTAACAATGGAAGAAGTCTCTTACAGTTTATAGATGATAACAGTATAGCCCTACTAAATGATGCCACCTCTACACACAGAACGTATGCCACTAACACCAGTGACATACTTGACTTATGTCTCAGCACATACAGTATGAGCCAAAAGCTAATAACACATCAGGTGGGAAAAGATGTTGATAGTGACCAGTTACCATTATATTGCGCCTTCGATTTCACCCCCCCATAAAAATACAACCTACAAAAAAGTTGAATTTGATTATAATAAAACAAATTGGCAAAACTATAAACAGGAATTAGACAATCAATTACCTAATAAAAGAAATAAAAAAACCATATTGAATTGGATAATTACTGTCAAACTATAACGGAGTGCCTTCAAAAGCGGCCAATAAAACGATACCAAAACAACACCATAAAACAACAAATAACATGTGGAAACCAAATACCCAAATAATTACCCTAATCAAAAAACGAAGACAATTAAGAAAACAGTTCATGGTAACAAGAGACAAAGAAACAGAAACACAAATAAACAATATAAGAAATCACATTAGAGCACAAATAAAACTATAAAAACAAGATAAATGGGATAATTTCTGCTCAAAACTAAACGATAAAACTGACTCGAGAAAATTCTGGACACACGTTAAACGACTCACCAACGACAATTCAGCTGTAAAGAAATATCCTGCACTTGAACATAATAATACAATAGCACACACAAATAAAGAAAATGCGAAGCTTTCAAAGCCCAACTACAAAATACATTTAAAACTCATTTCTATCCAGGTATGAATACATATTTCTACAACAAAATCACAAACTATAAACAAAACAGTAAAGAACAATTTGATCCAATTCTCCCAACGAGTATATCTGAGACAAACACAAGACACATCACAAACTACGAAGATACGATCCTAACGAAAGAAATATCCATACATGAACTTCTTGAAGCAATAAAAAACACACAAAAAACGAATCTCCGGGGAAAATGAGCTACAAGCCATCCTCCTAAAAAAGGGCACTCCGAAATTGTTTAACCACCAAAAAGCACTTTTCAACTTTTCTCTATTTTCAGGATACATACCAGTTTCTTGGAAGCTCATTAATATATTAATGTTTCATAAGGAAGGAAAACCAGTAAATAAATCTAATAGCTACCGACCAATCAGCCTGATCAGCTGTGTAGGCAAAATTCTCGAAAGAATAATCAGTAATAGACTCTTCACATTCTTGGAGATAACATCAAAATTACCAGAAGAACAAAACGGATTCAGGAAATTTAAACAAACAACTGACCACTTAGTCAGACTAACCGAAAAAAATAATAGATAGCTTTAATTAAAAACAATGCACTGTCGCCTGCTTTCTTGACGTTGAGAAAGAATTTGACACTGTATGGCACAATGATCTACGGTTTCGTATGAATGAAATGGGCCTACCGCGTGGAATTATTCGCTGGTTATCTAACTTTTTGGAAAATAGAAAATGTAGAGTAAATGTAGAGGGTAACTTTTCTGAGTACTTTACTCTAGAAGCTGGTGCTCCTCAAGGAGGGGTGGTTAGCCCAATACTCTTCATCTTGTATGTAAACAATATGCTATTGAAGGATCCTAATCATGGATTCTCCTCACAGTTCGATGATGATGTGGCGGTCTGGAAAAGTGCCACAACACCAACAATAGCAGCCACAAACATACAACCGCAACTAAACAGAATAAGCGAATACTGTCAAAAATACAGAATAAAATAAATACAGCAAAAACACAACTTGTCGTCTTTACAAAATTGACAAAATACAAAAAAATACAGCCTGAAATATATATGAACGGAACACTACTTCAGACTGCCACATCAGCAAAATTTCTTGGTCTAATCTTTGATTCAAAATTAACATGGATTAACCGTGTAAACGAAATTAAAAGTAAAGTCTGACGAAGATCTAACTGTACTAGGAGTCTAACTAGCAAGAATAGTAGAGCAACAATAGATAACATGCTAAAAATTGACAAAACATGCATTAGACCAGTAATCGAATATGCAGCTTCAGCATGGATAACTGTAAGTGACAAAACAACTAAAACCAAACTACAAACAATCCAAAACACACTCCTCACAACAGCATACAGAGTTCCCAGAACAACATCATCTCAATTTATACATAAATATTCAAACATACCAACCGTATGTGTGTGTTTTCTTATAGCAAAGCCACGTTGGGCTATCTGCTGAGCCCACCGAGGGGAATCGAACCCCTGATTTTAGCGTTGTAAACCTGTAGACATACCGCTGTACTAGCGGGGGGCTCCAACCGTACCAGATAGACTCCTACATAGCACAATAACGTATTTTGATAAAAATTGGATGAAAAATGAATTACTATGCGAACTAGACAGGTACCTCATACATAATGAAGATAGTCCTAAACACCTCTTCCCGATAAACATATATTTTAAACATAAAAATACATATATAAAATAACAAAATATAAATAAAAAGTAATAAAATTCGTCGGAAATATTTCTTTTATTTAAAAATAAAAAGGGTTGTTGTTTTTTGAATTAAGCACAAAGCTACACAAAGGGCTCTGCCGACCACGGGTATCGAAACTCGGTTTTTAGCGTTGTAATTCCGCAGACATACCGCTGAGCCACTGGGGGGTAATAAAAAGGGCCACCTACAAACTAGACATCTTACTGATAGGGCAAACAAATATCAATATATGTATACTAGAACATGGACATTGTCCTGAAAAAGGGTCGTAGTTATTAAGCCCACTCTGACCCAAAAAGCATTAACTAACACCAAACATTGCAGACTACATAAGTAAAGGAAGGAGGAAGAGGTCAAAGAGCACCTGACCCTACAAGGTACATATGATACCCACACCCCCAGTTTGAAGTAGAGAGACAATAACTTTTATTCTAACTCTTCAATTTGAACACAATTCCTCAAATACATTTGTCACACTTGTTTATGAAATTGTTCCCTGGTTAGAAACAGTTTCAAAGTGTTCTAATAATCGAGGACAATTACAGCAATTTTTTTCCAGTGAATCTGGAAATACTGTATAAAGAAAACTATATAATGAGTTGTGTTTTTATCGTTTACACGTGTAGAAATATAGTGCGAAGTTGTACAAGTGATACACATATATGTATACATATTACCTTCCTCTTTATCCACAGTAAACACCATAACGTATTGTTGATGGTGGATTTATTTTCGTACTTAGCAATGTTGCAAGTAGCTGGTGATGACTGTTTTGTGTAGTTGTAACTGTAGTTCAATGAATTAATTCGGCCCTTGTGATAACTGTTCACAAAACGGAAACTGACTGAAGTTATAAA
The DNA here is from genome assembly GCF_004210375.1 of Tachypleus tridentatus. Taxonomy (NCBI): domain Eukaryota; kingdom Metazoa; phylum Arthropoda; class Merostomata; order Xiphosura; family Limulidae; genus Tachypleus; species Tachypleus tridentatus. Next base: position 32,351,853 of record NC_134831.1, on the reverse strand, counting down.
TGGTTGATTTCCGTTTGTGAAACGAGTACTGTGATCGATACTGAGTCTTTGAAGAAAGTATTTTTCTAAATGAAACTTTCAGACGGTAATGAAATACCTATTTGTTTACTTCAGTCTTTAGTTTTTCAGTGGTATCTAACAACGTATGAACATCTAAACAAGTGTAATTACGGCGTTGTACCGTATACATCTGTCACACCTGACCGCAGAGTCAGTTAACATACGTAGTATTACATCTAATACACGGTACTATGCAGTCGAGGAAGTGAATACCACAAAAAACTATTCGCTGCACTCGCACAGGACATCGCACCCATTATGCAGGATATGCATTTGTGTGCAGATCAGTTCAGTACTGAAATAATAATGAAAACAGAAAAAAAAGTGAATTACTCGTCACTGTACTTCTGATAAAGTCGAAGACCATTAAAGCATAAAACCCTGGAGCTTCCAGGGGTCTTGACCCCCCTCCTTCCCTTTGCGTATATTTGGGAAATACTGGCCACAACCATGTACACATTTCCAAAGTGCAGAGACAAAAAGAAAAAAGGTGAATTGATATGCCAGGTTTGCTTACACTTCATGTGTGTGGAGTGAATCTATATATTAAACTAAATTGCATTTACGTGACACTAAAAAAAAAAGAAAACAACAGACCCTTGATGGGTCAACAGTTAGCTTCCGAACTTAAAGGGCTAAAATCTGGAGCTCAATTCCCCACGGTGGGCAGAGCTCACGTAGCCCATTGTATAGCTTTACTCCAGAAGAGTGAGAATAGCGGTAAGAAACGGAAATGTTCCTTTAAATGTTCATGTTATAATAAATACATGGGAATACATCCTAAATATTTCCAAAACATCTATGAAGACAAGAGAAGGCACTTAAAAAGTGATCTGGGGGTGTTAATACAGAAATCAACAAATTATTAGTAGAAAACTTAGTAAATAATAGAAGTTATCGACCTTGTATGTATAATTGTTATTTTAATTACTTTTAGACATATGCAAACATTTCTTTCTCTGTATTTCTGAAGGTTTGAACTGTTAGCGAGGATTTAACTTGTCAGTAACCGAAATTTATAGAAAAGGTTTGTTTGTTTGTTTTGAATTTGGCGCAAAGCTACTCTCTAATTTAGCAGTGTAAGACTAGAGGGAAGGCAGCTAGTCATCACCACCAACCGCCAACTCTTGGGCTACTCTTTTACCAACGAATAGTAGGATTGACCGTAACATTATAATGCTCCCACGGCTGAAAGGGCGAGCATGTTTGGTGCTCGGGATTCACACCCGTGACCCTCGGATTACGAGTCGAACGTCTTAACACGCTTGGCCATGCCGGGCCATAGAGAAAAGGTAAGATACAGAACAAATAACGCTATAAATTTTTTTTTATTTAAAATACTATTATTATCGCAAAAAATGTCTGTGAAAATCGTAGCCTAAGTAACTTTAAACAAATTGTGCATAGTAACAACGTAAATAAACTGTGCAGTTCCTGGTAATTGTTAATGTATTTAGGTGTTAAAAGAGTTGATCGGATGTTTTTTTTATCAGAGTAATTATGTGTTAAATGGATTAGCTAGGTGTTTACTACAGAGTATTTGTGTGTGTGTGTGTGTGTGTGTTTTCTTATATCAAAGCCACATCGGGCTATCTGCTGAACCCACCGAGGGAAATCGAACCCCTGATTTTAGCGTTGTAAACCCGTAGACGTACCGTTGTACTAGCGGGGAAAGTATTTGTGTGATAAAAGTGTTGATCGGATATTTTTCGAGAGTATTTAAACGTTAAAAGGTCTAATTAACTAATTTTAAGAGTACTGAGGTGAGAAAAGAGTGTTGATTTAGTACTTTTCTTAAAGTATTAAGAAGTTAAAGGAGTTATGAAGAGATATTAATGTCTCCGTATTTAAGTGTAAAAATGATCATGATTCGATATTTTTCTAAGAATATTTAGATGGGAAAAGTGTTGTTTATATATTTCTCCCAAAATAATTAGGTGATAAAAGTGTTGGTTAGGTATTTTTAACGATCGTAAGACATGTAAAGTTAACCACATTAAAGCACTTTATTCACACGTTGTTTTGACAACCTTTATCTTTGGGTAATATCACAGATTTGTTGTTGCTGAGCAACTGTAAGCTACCCAACGACAGGCATTGTTAAATTGGACCAAATAAAAGTTTTCTAATACAATGAAACACTTGTGACATATTTTCTGTAACATGTTATCTTATTGAAATACCACATCTGATTTTAGTTCTGGTGGCTGCTGCTAGTTAGATATTCTCTACCTGTTCAATAGTTCAAAATTAAAGACGTCTGTGCCTGAAATATAAGTCCCTGGCATTCGTGAATAATAGGTTAAATATCTACTTTAAACAGCTTAATAGTCAGGTAACAGACAGTAAGTTGTTAACTTTCTATAGCCCATCTAGTGACACAGCGACGTGTCTGCTTACTTACAACGCTAGACACCGAATTTCGATACCCGTGATAGTCTGAGCATTGTGCAGCTTTGTGCTTAATTACAAATAAATAAACTAACTCTTTCTAGGTAATATGTACGACTGATTATAATTACGTTATCTACCTAATGTATGTTGTTGTTTTTTCTTTTAATTTTTCTGCTAAAGCCTAAAATAATTCAAAATAAGCTACGTAATTGATTTAATTGCCATATTTAGGAATATTATATGTATATCTAACAAAAAGAAAGATGACTACAATTACTATTAATTTCAGGGATAATGCCACCCTGTGAGGTTCAGTAATAGACTTGAAAGCTTTTAAGGCTAAAAATAGGGTTCGATACCCACGGCTGACACGACGTAGATAACCCATTGCATAACTTGTACTAAAACATCTGTTTTAGAGCATATCCAAAATAGGCTATCTGCTATGTCCATCACCAGAAATTGAGCCCCGGATCTCAGCATCCTACGTCAGTAAATTTATAAACATGAAGTTAGAAAAAACAACAGAAATAATTCAGTTTGAAGTTTCATAGTCGTAAATGTCAACAAATAAACGTAGTATGTTTTACTCACTGATTAACGAGTTTCTTCTCTCACAATAAAATGTAGTCAGTTTTATTTTAAACTCTCAAACAGTTCGATCGTTTTGAATTTTGCGCAAAGCTACACTATGGCTATATGCGCTAGCCGTCCATAATTGAGTAGTATAAGACTAGACTACCCACCATCAGCTATTGGGCTATTACTTTACCAACGAATACTGGATTGACTGTCACTTTATAATGCTTCCATGAGTGTGAAAGAGATTCGAACCAGTGACCCTCAGATTACGAGTCAAGCACCCTAATCACCTGGCCATACCATGGCCCTCTCAAACCTTTATAGAAGAAGTTATGCGAAATATTCCAGAGTTATTGTTGTCTGTCTACATTCAGAAATTTCAACAAATGTTTAAGGAGAATGAAGATCTCTTTTTCTTTATTTGTATTTTACGAATGTAATCGTTTTAACATCAGAGATCGCTTATTTGCCTAAGTAGTTTTGATGTTGCATATCACGTTTTGATACACTGGAACTGTGTGATTTTTTTTTGGAAAACTATCTTTCCACATGAGACCCAAATATTTTACTTTACAAATACAATAATATCTCATTATCCATAAAATGACTGGTGATGGAAAAAACTGGAGCTCTCAATAATAGGTTCGTTTCTTAGCTTAATTAGCTCTATGTGGGAAGCAGTTGGAATGAGAATTTGTAAAAGCTCGAAATCCATTTGAATGTAAATAGGCTAAACGGCTAACTCAAAGATTCAGGGATTCAGGAACTGACTATAAACGTTTTAACCGAATGGCTGTCACTTTTATGATGCACCTACAGTTGAAAGTTCAGAACATGTTCAAAAGTACCACGTCTCGAACCTTGAAACTTCATTAAGTTTGTTTGTTTGTTTTGGAATTTCGCACAAAGCAACTCAAGGGCTATCTGTGCTAGCCGTCCCTAATTTAGCAGTGTAAGACTAAAGGGAAGGCAGCTAGTCATCACCACCCACCGCCAACTCTTGGGCTACTCTTTTACCAACGAATAGTGGGATTGACCGTCACATATAACGCCCCCACGGCTGGGAGGGCGAGCATATTTTGGTGCGACTCCGGCGCGAACCCGCGACCCTCAGATTACGAAGCGCACGCCTTAACGCGGTAGGCCATGCCAGGCTCTAAGCTTCATTAAGAACACTGGCTATGTCACGACAAGCACTTAAGAAAAAGCCGAGTTAACAGTTGAATTATGTTTTAAAATACTGTTGCTTTACAGCTAGATCGGTGAGGTAGCTTGGGAAAAAAATAGAAAGGTAAAGGAAACAGATATTGTTTAGGCCCTGCATGGCCTGGTGGTTAGGGCACTCGACTCGCTATTTGAGGGTTGAGAGTTCGAATCCTCCTTACATCAAGCATGCTCGCCCTTCCAGCCGTAGCGGCTTTATATGTTATGTTATGGTCAATTCCACTATTCGTTGGTAAAAGAGTAGCCCAAGAGTTTGCGGTGGGTGGTGATGATTAGCTGCCTTCCTTCTAGTCTTACATTGCTATGTTAGGGACGGCTAGCGCAAATATCCCTTGCGTAACTTTACGCGAAATTCAGAAAATGAACAGGTAGATATTGCTTTTTCCTTTTCTCACAGCTGTTATTGTTTCCTAGAGCCAAAGTGAGCAGATTTTTGCAACTCGGGCGGAAAACAAAGGAAATGTCGAATAGCTAAGTATTGTTTGAACAACTTGCTTTTTTTGTTTTTGGCACGTAGATTTCAAAAAGTGAAACGTTTCGATTGGTTTACTCAATCTGGTTGTTAACCGTTATGAAGGCGATTATTTCTGCAGGATAACCGACAAAGAGTAGGTGGCAGCTGTTTTTTTTTTTTTTTAATTTGTCAGTAACGTCACGAACGTAAGCTTTTCCATGTGAATAATAAATTAGATAGAAGCTTTTACTGAAAGAACACTCTAAAGAAGCAAAGATGACATCTGTAAACAAACAATGAGAAGAAAACGCAAGCCAACGCTCTATAGACGTTCATAGGGCTTAGAGCGCAATTATGATAAAAGTCTTAATAATATACCTAATTTTAGAAGTCTAAATATCCATAGCAGCTTGTTTATTATATCTAGCCTTATACGGTACATTTCATAATACATAGCTAGCAGATTGGTCCAATTATTCCATAGAAATCTGCAACACATTTTTGAAATTCTTAAATCGTAGAATAAAGAACGCTTTTCAAAAGAAAGAAATATGAAAATGTAGCTCCAGGCCCGACTATAGTATTACCCAAATACTTCCAGTTATTTGGTGATATTAAGATATATGTGCTCTTCACTCAATATCTATCAGTACGTTACAATGTCTTCAACCTTTTTGTTTACTATTTTTAATTCAGCAAACGTATTAAATATGCTAAAGTCACGTTTCTTTCTTAATGTTTATTTTCGTGTTCTTTTTTGGTGGAATGGTTTACGTCATTCTTCATTAACTAACTTTTATATTATTTTAATTCGATAATTTCTCAGATTTTGGGGCTGGGCGTGGTATAGTGGGCAATGCACAAGGCTGCGGACCTGACAGTTCAAAGTGTACACCTATGATACGCCATCGAACAGACTTCGCACTTTTAGCCATGATGTACTAGTGAAATACCTGTCATCTCCGTTATTTGGTTAAGAAAATCCATGTATGTACTGCTCACTGGTTCTATTCCTTCTTGCCAGTTGCCCTTAACTGGTGGTAGCTAAATAAGGCCTATACTTTAGGGGTTTCTAATATGTCTCTTAAACCTATTTATTGCAATGAGGCGCCAATTCGATTAGAAGTAAGTACAGAATCAACTCATAAAACTCAACTAATTTTAAAATACCTACATTAAAGCACCCTTTCTTGTTCAGTAGATTTATGAGAAATTTTGTTTTCAGTTTTGGAGCAAGAAATGTTCATTAAAATGTTCGTAACAAAGAATAACAAATAATTTGGGTTTGATTGATATGTATATGATCAACAAATTAACTTTGCATTTGTTATTTCTATTATTTTACCAACCTAGCGTCACCACCTGGTGGCTCAGCGTTAAGTATTACAGATTAAAAACACTTAATTTGGATTTCAATACCCGGGCTGGGGAGAGTACATATCGCCCATTATACAGCTACAATAACAAAAAAGAAAAAACAAACAAACAAAAAACTAGTGCCCTCTTATGTCTTTATAGTAAATTTATTTTTTGTTATAACTAATAAGTACCTAAAACAGTAATGCAAAACCCTATTTCCTGCCTCAGTTGGTTTGCTTATCTTATGTAACTAAAATGTTTTAATACTTCAGTGTTTCCAATGAATAATCAAAAGTTAAAGTAAAGCCTTGCTTCATTTAACAATACAAACCCATGACATTACTATTTGTTGATAGACATTTAAATAATAATAAAAAACTTGTGCCTGGGATTAACAAGGTTTTCTCTGAAAGGTCAGTTCTGTTGGAAGTATAAGGGATAGAGGTTGAATACTGCTAATTCAGTGATATTGGACATAATATTCTCAAATATGAAGCTAGTCAGGAAAGGCATTGTGAACTTTTTTTTAAGCACTTTTACGTATACAAGCCAAAAGATGGAGCAAAATCTTTATAATACATTTATTAAAAATGCATGCATAGGTTTAAACACAATTTCTGTCATATGATACGGCAACGATGAATTTCACTACTTATAAGGGTTCAATCCGAGCAGTCGACAAACAACAGACAGCCCATTGTGCAGCTTTTTAGACACAGTTTTGAGTTCCCGAGACATAGGATCAAGCGACTTTTAATTGTTGGTGTTGTTTTCAAACGGTCTATTTTCAACATGTGTATTTTTGAAGAAAAAAAAGGCTATGGAAATAGATTTGAATTTCACCCAAAGCTACATCAGGGCTATCTGCGCTAGCCGTCCCTAATTTAGCAGTGTAAGACTAGAGGGAAGGCAGCTAGTCATCACCACCCACCGCCAACTCTTGGGCTACTCTTTTACCAACGAATAGTGGGATTAACACTCACTTTATAACGCCATCACGACTGATAGGGTGAGAATGTTTGATGTGACGGGGATTCGAACTCACAACCCTCGGATTACGAGCCGAGTGCCTTAACCACCTAGCCATGCCGGACATGGAAATAGAACTTCAAATATATTCCAGCTTTGATTATATTTGCGTTTTTTGTTTTACAGTTAGCGGAATTTGTAGTATAACGACAATAAGAATGTGTTTGGAAGGTGAAAAGATCATTGGAAGAGCTTTTGGGCATGTCACGTGCTGACAAGGTGGTGTTTATAAGTATGCTACAAAAATTACTCAATCTCGCTAAGATTCGTTTATTAATAATAGTACTACTTTAACTTTCACAATAAGCCAAGCACTTTACAGTGTAAAAAAAACAACACCAATTCACGTGAGAAACACTCTGTATCTTTTAGTTATCACGCAGTTCACAGTTTTGAATTGAGTCTGCAAACAAAGAGAAAATTTTTCAGAAATTTATATAAAGTATACAAAAGTAAGACATAGAGATTCGTGAAGACGGACAAATTAGTGTACAGTCGTTTATGCAGTGAAGATTTAGGTCAATTAGTTTTGAAGGTTGCTTTTGTTTTCCTGAGCTGTGTTTATAGCAGGGATGGAAGTCAAATTTCAGCGTTCTAAATCTTCAGTTTTACCACTGAGCTACCGGAGTAAGGGTTGGAGCAAGCCTCAAAGAAAGATTTGATAAGAGATTAGCAGATTGAAGTTTTATTTGGGCTGTGTTAAAATTTCTAGAACATTTTGTCGGAGTACTGGTACTTTTGGCGATGTTCCTTGGCCACGTTCTTGAGGATTTTCATTGAAAAGCAGGGAAATGAATGAGATTCGGTAAATTTTTTTGAGTAAATTCAAATAATACTGTAAAATCATTCATTCCCTACAGAATTACATTGCGTAGTTTAAGAAAAGAAACTTCTTCCGTAAATATGTAAAATAATTCAACCATGCGGGAAATTCATCTTTTGCGACAGGAAACATTCTCGCGATTCTAAGTAACTAAAATGTTAACTAAAAGCACATAACTTTTGTCTTAGTTTACCTGTACCTCCCTTTCACACCTACAACCCCTAAAACTAAGCTTTAGTGAAGCAGCACATCAGGTTATTTGGAGTGTGACAAGATGCTTGAAGCGTGATGTAAGCGAGAATACAAGACAGCATTAATTTGGACTTTCATGAATGTGAGCTATCTGATGACAGCTACACGGGAAAGTCTGGAAAAGAAATATAATTATTGGTTACAGCGATAAATACAGCTTATTAAAAGAGTCAGTTTACTATTTCGTTTACACTCATGACGTGAGTTCTACTGATACGAGTTTTTAGCGAGTAAGATTTGCTACACATACAAATTGATTCTGAGAAAGACTGTAAACGTAGTCTGCATATTGAAAAAAAAAAACTCTGAATACAAGGTTTACGTGACTAGCACTTGCCCATAATGGTGTAAAATTTGGCCTTGGTTATTAATGGTAAAACACGGAGTTGCTGTGGCAATAACCATGTTTACTTCCAAGAAGGTTGGACGTGTGATATCCATACAAAGTGAAGACTGGCTCAGAGCCCAAAATGGCAAACTTGCTTGCTGTCGAAAAGAATGCGAAAAATGTAATGAAAGACGAGAAAATCAAACTGAAACTATTTTTTCACGTCACTGTCACACATTTGTAACAAACTTAGAATTTTGCATTTAAATGTAAGATTTCATGAAACAAACATCCACACATCTGTAATAAACCTTAGATTTCACGTTTAGTATGTGATCTCATAAAACAGACGTCCACGTGTCACTTCCAAATGCATGTAATAAACATTAGATTTAACGTTCAGTACGTGATCTCATAAAACAGACGGGCATGGCCAAGTGTGTTAAGGTGTTCGATTCGTAATCCGAGGGTTGCGGATTCGAATCCCGGTCGCTCCAAATATGTTCGCCCTCCCAGCCGTGTGGACGTTATAAAGTGACAGTCAATCCCACTATTCGTTGGTAAAAGAGTAGCCCAAGAGTTGGCGGTGGGTGGTGATGACTAGCTGCCTTCCCTCTAGTCTTATACTGCTAAATTAGGGACGGCTAGCGCAGATAGCCCTCGAGGAGCTTTGCGCGAAATAAAAAAAACAATAACAAACAATAAAACAGACGTTTACAGTTTTTAAGGCTTTATAATCTGTATCAGAATTTAAAGAATTGATGAAAATATAGAGAATACAAATCAAAATTCTTCTAAAATTGAACAAATTAATTAGAAAATTTGTCTTCGATCACTTTACAACCTATCAAAACATTACATGTTATTTTGTTGATTACACACCATGAGATTTGATAATCCCTCTACCCAGTGATGAAACGGGAGCTCATATCATAAGGAGCGATACATTCGACACTTTACTGACAATAGTTTTGATTTCTGCGTCTCATTAACTGGTAAGAAATACCTCCCGAAACAGTCCATGTTGAAGTTGTCAAGGTCTTATTTCACAATGAAATATTTAATTTTACATCAAATGTGAAATGAACGGGTGTAAAACAAGTCATTGTAGTTAAGCTGAAAACATGAAAAAAATTTAAAAATATGAACTATTAATAATTCTTAATTTTCTGGTTAACTGTGGATGGTCAGCTAATTTGTCAGTCAGAAATATTATAAACGTTGATTGTAACGTTTTTATATCAATTGAGCAGCAGGTTTGTTTACATTTATCACCGATGGTTCAGTGGTAACCCTAAAAGTTAATGTTAGATCCATGTTGTGGGCTCAGGTGCAACTTCACGCTTAATAAAACGAATGTACGAATGTCTCGTAATGCATTTTTTATTATATTAGTAAGTAAAAAGTGGTAATGACACCATTATGTTATGAAACTCTTATTACATTGTAATGGAACTCTGGCTTATATGACACTAGAAGTTTTATTTTTTGATATGGAACTTCCAGCTTCACAAAAATTTTGTCCTGTGTGTAGGTAGATTTGCAATAGGGGTCACCATTTTCCCATTTCGCCTCTGTTTCCCGTCACGGAGAACTTTATCTTTCTCCATTCTCAGGGTGCAGATATGACAATATGAATACGTCACACGCGGATCTAATACACTGGCGCCGCTGAGTGGAGTTATTGTAATTAATATGTGCTATACCTTCAGTGTTGTACATCTTATTAACTGTAATGGTCAGCTGCCTATAAAAAGTAACCGCGGGTGCGAAGCGTGGATGGACATATACGTAACTAAGTTTAACATATAAAAGGCAACAAAAAACGAAATACAAGAAAAGAGAAATAAACAAACAAAAAATGTTTCATCTTGTTTGTTGTTTTTGTGTTTGTTTGTTTGTTTTCGTGGACATTATAATGGAAAATATTGTAGCAAGGTTATCTTGACGCCGAATTGTATTCGAACTGATACGCTGGACCACATTCTAAACGGTATTCCAAAATATCGTCATTCAGAATATGGTTGCTACATCACACTTTAGACTGTATAGTAAATCTATATTTGTGTTGCCATAGTTCTATAGTTCTCGCTGTTAAATGTAAAAAAATGTTGATACGTCAACATTATCAGTTCCTTTTTGGAATGTTAAACACCTCAATCAGATTTCCTCTAACTTTTTTTTTTTTTATGAGAAAAATTTTTTAACGATTTTCATCTCTCCTCATATTACAACCTCTCCATTCCAGGCACCATCGTAGTAACATTCCTCAGAACTCTTTCCAACAACTAAATGTCTTTCTTGAGGAAAGCGACATATACAATGAAATTATAAGTGCTTTAGATTTGTATTCAATATTTCTGTAGATACAACCAAATATCCGATTTGTCCTACCACTAGCAACAGCACGCTGCTTGGATGGCTGAACGACCATTACACTGTTGAGGTTATTCCCATCCAAATTATACTTGGCCCGGTATGGCTAAGCGTGTTAATGCGTGCGACTCGTAATTTGAGGGTCGCGGGTTCGCATCCCCGGCGCGTCAAACATGCTCACCCTTTCAGCCGTGGGGTCGTTATAATGTTACGATCAATCCCACTATTCGTTGGTAAAAGAGTAGCCCAAGAGTTGGCGGTGGGTGGTCATGACTAGCTGCCTTCCCTCTAATCTTACACTGCTAAATTAGGGACGGCTAGCACAGATAGCTCTCGAGTAGCTTTGTGCGAAATTCAAACAAAAAAGAAACCAAATTATACTTATAATTCATATTATAACATGTAATATCTTGTATTTACCATACTTAAAATTCATCAACCATTTGTTTTCTCAACTAACTAAATGATCTATACTAAAATCATCTTAAATTTTAACACAGGTATTTAGGTTCTAGCAGCACCTCTAAAGTTACGGAAACGGGTAGTAAATATACGCACGTTGCTCTTTTTATATATATATTTCAATATTTTGAGTCCATTTACTTTTTGTTAACGTAAATAGATCATATGTATTGTTAATTTTGTTTATTTTAGTTCAAAGCTATACACAGAGCTATCTGCAATCTGTCTACTGCGGGGAATCAAACCCTGGATTTTAGAATTGTAAGAATGTGAAATTAGTTTTGTCAAAACATAATAATAATTCCGCTCTATTTCTTACAATCGTGAAACTTATGGCTTGCTTTTTTATTTGGAAAATAAAACAAATATACCTTACTCCCACTAAAAAAAACCCACCTACAACAACAAACATACATTAGAAACAAGCAACTGAAGGTGAAGAATTACTTTCATATTTATTTAACGATTATTTTCTTCAACTGTTTTATGTTGAATTCAGGGTAAGATGGCGCAATCTTTAAAAGTACGTTTCTCTGTATACAAAACAAAGTATTCTCTCTAGGTAGCGCTGCTGCTTATTTCCTGTTAATTGTAATTGGTCTGTCCCCAGTGGCTCAATGGGCAAGTCCAAACACCTTATAACGTTAAATATGAATTTTGTCATCCACAGTGGGCAGGGCACAAGTTGCTCTTTGTGTAGGTTTTTGCTTAACAATAAAACAATTTAAGCTCGAATAGTACAACAGAAAACAGTTACTTTGTATTGTTTTAATCACTCTTCAACAAAACACGTAGTTTTAGAAGTGTAACTTTATTATTTACGATTTTAAAGAACGTCTATTTTCATCCTACTTTGTTTATTGTTGTACTTCAGTGTTGAAGCATGTCGTATTGCTTGTGTTATCGTTTATTATAATGTGTCATATTTTTGTGATGCAAATAAAACAGGACGTAAAACTTTAATTCGTGTGAATATTTCGTTTAAGAACCTAGATGTAAAATGTGTGTGAAACAACGGCTACTTAATTATCAAAACACCATTTGACGGTTTTGGATTTGTTTGGTATCCATTAAGGTTTCTTCGTTACAGCGTTCAAGAATATCACCAGTTTGAGGTTTGAATGGTGATGCCATGGTTGACTGACTAGTTGTATTGTTGAAATAAATTGGTTGGACGGTTGGTTGCATTTGTCACTTATTAAAATCAAGTTAATTAGCTGCACACTCCGTGAGAAACAACATGCAAGGGTTTTCAACGGTTCTATAAGATAATATAAACACTTGTGCTAAAAATATTTGTAACTTATTACATTTTGTGTTCGTGAAAGCAAATTTTACTTCTGGAATATTGTAAAATTCCTTTATATCCTGTTTGTTAACTGTGGTACATTGTGTATCGGATGTTTTTAGATGTATCTGCATATGTTTGTTTGGGTAAAATCATCATATTCCTTGGTAGTTTATGTTATCCATGATGTCGTACCTAACAAGCACACTTAGAGAAAATAGTGATGACGTCACTGGTTCTACAAGTTTTTAGGACTATGTACATGTATTTAGATAATGATTGTATACAGAGGACCACACCAACATTTACATTAGTTTCTTGATTTTCAAGGTATATTCCGTTTTTTTTTAACTTACGGCTTACAAATCAGTAAAGCTACGAGTTCTTCAAAATACAAAAATCTCGAATATCAATAACTATTCTAATTATTTTTCGTATTATACGTTTACCTCTGTTTATTTTACAAGATTTGTTTTCGCTTTAAAACGGAATGTGCAACGGACTACTTTCAATAGAAAAAGGTTTGGTTTGTTTTGAATTTCGCACAAAGCTACTTGAGAGCTATCTGTGCTAGCCGTCCTTAACTTAGCTAGTGTAAGATTAGAAGGAGGGCAACTAGTCATCACCACCCACCGCCAACTCTTGGACTACTCTTTTACCAATGAATTTTGGGATTAACAGGCACAATATAATGCCCCCACGGCTGAAAGGACGAGCATGTTTACTGTGATGGGGTCTCGAACCCGCATCTCTCAGATTACGAGTCGAGTGACTTAACCACCTGGCCATGCCGGGCTCACTAGAGTTTCATCGTTATTAGCTCACAGATTTATCACTGAGTCACAAGAAAACTGCCAGTAAGAACATGTAACAATAAACAAGATAAACGACGAATTCTCGGGTGACGTATTTAAACAAAATCTATATACTTAATTAACGAGGAAGGGTAGAGTATTTTGATCTTAGTTTTGCAGATTGTTTTTATTCTTCATACTTTTTTGTAGCAGTTTGTAAATTTGTTCGTATCAAGTAAAGAACTACCTACGTATCGGTATAGCACTGATTTGTAATATATATATATATATATATATGCGTGTGTGTGTTTTCTTACAACAATGCCACATCGGGCTATCTGCTGAGTCTACAGAGGGGAATCGAAACCTTGATTTTAGCGTTGCAAATCCGTAGACTTACCGCTGTACCATCGGGGGAAGATTTGTAATATACGAGTCAGTGTACTAAATAGATACCCAGCTCAGGGCTCTATTATAATTAGTATATGATGATTATAATACAATCCAGTATATGATAATTAGAATATGATGATTCGAACATAATATTGTATTTGATAATTAGAACACAATCCACTGTATTATAGTTCAATACAATCCAGTACATGATAGTTGAACAAGAACCAGTTAATGGTAACTGGAGTGTGCCTTTGTGTGTTTCTACAAAAGAAATATATGATATTTCAGATTTGCTTTTATCTCAAACAATATTCCTTACTTTAATGTAAAGTGATACAGTTTTGTCCAGAGAACTTTTTTAGGGAAGACCTAGAAAGTTTTTGTTTGAACCAGTGAGAGCTGAGCTAGCCTAGCCAGCATCAGAGATAACGTGCAAATTAAATGCAGTTGCTATTCGTTCTTTTCTTATTATTTTCTATTAATATCTTGGATAAATATTGTGTGTAGACATGGGGCTTTATAAAATAAGGATGACTTTGTCGTCCTGCGAGACTTGTAGAGGTTTAGTCGTGACACTTATATCTATAAGGTTGTTTTCATGTAGGACGTTTTAGCATCAAGATTTACACACCTTTTATCAGACGCAGAACACTGCGTAGTTAACACTGCACAGTTTTTAACACTATGTAGTATGATACACGTAGAATTTTATGAATTTTGATTGTATATATTTGTGTGACCACTACACCGAACAATCCATGTTTCTTGCGTATTTCACTTTTATTATTGGGTTCACGTGTAGGACTGCGTATCGGAAGCTGCGAGGTTCAAGAAATGATGTTGCCTAAGACGACCCACGCTTTCAACCGTCTGTCATTAAAAAAAAAAATCACAGTTCAAACTTTTAAGTGGCTGATCCTACTGACTAACCGCTTTCCATGTGGCCAGTGGTTCATACTTTAGGACGGCTATATCTAGATTCTAGAAGTCTCAGTCCACGTGCACGAAAGGTGTCTACGAGGGTGAAAATTCAAACTGAGCTGCACTTAAGCAGCTCTTATTAATACGATGCTGGAAAATAGAATTCAAATAATTTCTTTTTAACTTACAGTTTTATAAAATTTTTTGGCATCATGGTTTGTATAACAAGAATAAAATACCAACTCTAATTATCATCACTTGAAATTCGCTTATTTTTAGCCACAGCATAGCAGCTCAGACTACGGCTCCGAGTATGTTTTTTTTTTTTTTTCAAGTACAAACTTTTAGCTCATAGCTATGTCATATCTTGACCGATTTGAGATCTAATTACAGTTCTGGACTCAGGAGATCAGAAGCTTTCGACATAGATTTATTTACTCCAATCCAGCTGAAAATAATTTTAGGGTGAGCTGGTAGAGATCCTGATGAGTATTAAAAGGAAGTCCGGTACACGTGCGCCCCACGATTAGTATTGCTAGCGCATAAAAATATAGCTAATGAAAAGGAAAGAATAAAGATGTCAGACAGTAATTTGCTCTAATTCTGCCTAAATGAATTTCGAGTGCCACGGATACTGAAGGACTGATTCCCTCTTGTTTTGTTTTTTTAATTTTTTCAGGATTCCTTAGTGAGTCACAACTGAAAATTAATAGTTTAAATCCTTATTTGTGGATACAGCAAACACAATTTCCTCAGCTTTGCACTTCGCAACGAACAAACGTTTTTCAGTTATTAGTTTTCAACGCTCTTTTATTTGTTATGTACGGCCCGGCATGGCCAAGTGTGTTAAGACGTTCGACTCGTAGTCCGAGGGTCGCGGGTTCGAATCCCGATCGCATCAAACATGCTCGCCCTTTCAGCCGTGGGGACGTTATAATGTAACGGTCAATCCCACTATTCGTTGGTAAAAGAGTAGCCCAAGAGTTGGCGGTGGGTGGTGATGACTAGCTGTCTTCCCTCTAGTCTTATACTGCTAAATTAGGGACGGCTAGCACAGATAGCACTCAAGTAGCTTTGTGCGAAATTCAAAACAAACAAACATTTGTTATGCAATAACTTCTTGGTCGATAATTTCTGAGAATAAAACTGTAAAGCTTCACTTGTTGCAAAATCCAAATGACTCTCATGTTTTTATGTATTACAAAGGTTTAACTAATAGGAATTATTCGGCTTCGCTTAATAATAAGAATAACGTTGAAATTATGCAAGCACACGCAAACAAAAGCATTGAATATTTTCTAATATGTAGGAGATTCTTACATCCTCTCTTTGTTGTTGGATGCATGAGAGTTTGAGTTATTCTTTCGACACTCTTGTGTCAGTACGGTGTGTTACAGAGTCTTGTTTTATGAGAGCTGTCAGTAAACAGTCTCCGAGATCTTACTATTAGGTTAATGTGAGAAATCAATGTTTACTTTGAGTGCTAATATGATAAATCAAGATATATTTTCTGCTGTAATGTAAGAGCTCCAAGTTAGTATTCCCGCTGGGACAGTGGTAAGCCTTAGGATTATCAACGCTAAAATCAGGGGTTTGATTCCCTTCAGTAAACATATCCGATAATCTGAAGTAGCTTTGCTATAAAAAAAACAAACATATTCTAAGTTACAATGGGAGAGAGAGAGAGAGAGAAGCCAACGTTTATTTTGAATTCTAATATTCAAAATAAAGACTTATTTTAAACGGTGACGGAAAAAGTTGGGGTGTATTCTAAGTAATGTGAGAAGTTACTGTTTACTTGTCAAATCGAAACTTATTTTAAATAGTCAGATTGGTTGGTTGGTTGACGTTTTAAGGCGCAAAGGAACTAGGCCATCTGCGCCAAACATCCTGTAAAAAGTAAAATTATTAAAATTCATAATAAGAAGTTAAGGTAAAACAAAACAAATTTTTGAATTAAAAACATAAATAGCATTAAATCCAATTTTTATATCTAGTTTAAAGCGTTAAGAGAAAAACTACAATAACACAAGTTGTAAAGGACTTTCTGTAGCAAAACTGAAATTATCATAACTCGCCAGGAAGGTTAACACGTAAGTACAAAAACCACCGTCAGTCACCTGAAGTTGGTCTCTCCAGTCCTGGTTCTGAGTTATTTGATGTTATGGCCATTTTCAAAAAGTAAAGCAATAAAAGTTTTAAAACACTTGTTGCAATTTTTTTAATAATAACTCGCCAGGATGACTAACGGGTAGTTCAAACAGCGGTGTTAGTCACTTGAAGTTGGTCTTTTCAGTCCTGGTTTTGAGTTATTTGATGTTACGGCCATTTTCTAATTTCAAATCGAACTAAAAAGGAATAACATTAAAAACGGTCTAGTGTATAAATTAAAATCTTAAATGACATTAAAAGGAACAATGGCCTTAAAACAAATTAAAAACATTTCCAAGGTTGACAGTGTCACCATCAATAACACTGTCTAACGTTATGGACAAACCTTGGGACAGAATACGGTTAAAATGGCGCCGTCGTTGAGAGTCATAACGACGCCAAGAAAGTAAAATGTCATTTACTGTGACTTGAGTATCACACAGACTACACATTGGTGCATCAGTTGCAGGTAAAAGAAAACGATGAGGTAAAAAGACTGTGACCAATGCGTAGTGTGGTTAAAACAACCTCCTGCTTTCGATCTTTATAAAAGTAAAACGGACAAAGTCCAATAGAGGGTTCTAGTTGGAAAAACCTTGTTTTCACGTTGCTCGCTCCAAGTCGACTGACTACCAACTGGCACGGAGCCGAGCCTTGAATACAGGACCATAGTTCATGTATGGAATAGGTAGAGCAGTGATAGGTCCAGAGCAGATAGATTTAGCTGCGATGTCGGCGAGCTTGTTCCCGCGAATATCAACGTGGCCTGGTATCCAGAAAAACTGAATATAAGTAGATGTTAAAGAGAAATTGGCCAGTCGGTTTTGAATATCGGCAAGAACAAAAAGTGAACTAACGTGAAGCGATTCCAGGGCCAGTAAGGAACTAAGCGAGTCAGTATAAATAGTTCAGTTTGAGTACTGCTTAGGTTCTATGTGATCGAGAGCAAGAGAAATGGTGTGCAGTTCAGCAGTGAACACAGAAGCAGTAGAGGGGATTCTGCGTGCAACCACTGAGCCACAACAAACCATGGCAGAGCCTACACTGTTACCTGATTTCGAACCATCTATATAAATAGGATTGGAAGGATGGTTTGAAAGATATTCAGCAAATAAGAGACAGTATTTCCAATCGGGAGTGTCTGCTTTTTTTCAGATGACTTAAAAATAGGTTACATTTGGAGACTGTAATAAGCCATGGTGGAATGGACTGACCAGTGGATACAGCAATCCTATCCAAGGACAGACCCAATTCATCCAACTGCTCCTGGATACGAATGCCAAAAGGAACAATGGCAGATCGTTTGGTCTGAAAAAGTATGGCCAACCAAGGAAGAAAAATACAACCACAGGTGAGATGCTTTGGTAAGGAATGAAGTTTTGAAGCATATAGTAAAAACAGTTGCAAACGGCAGAGGTGCAAAGAAGTTTCATGTGACTCTGTGTATAAGCTCTGAACTGGGGAAGTATGGAAAGCCCCGGTGCAGAGCTGAAGTCTTTGATGATGAACGGGATCCAACATCTTTAAGGCCGAGGTTCTGGCAGAGCCGTATATCAATGTTCCATAGTTTAGTTTCGTTCGAATAAGAGCACGATATATCTTGACATAGAACGTCAATCCGTTCCCAAAGTGGTGGAAGAGAGAACACGGACGATATCGTGGAAACCCGTTGCGAGGTTTTAAAAATACACTGAGCAGCTGCCTGCATAATACGTTAAGTTACTGCTGCCACACAGTCGTCTATTGATGAGTTACAAACGATGGCAGGATCAAATTCTCCAAGAGCAGTGAAAGTGAATCACAGTTTTCTTGATCCAGCTTTTACCGGGGCACGTGGGTCGGGTGGCATCAACCATGGCCAGTTTCTCTCAAAATTACAGGAAAATGATCACTGTCTAGTGGATTATTGTTTCACTAGTGATTAGTGAAGGGAAACAAATTAAGAGATCAATGGCAATAAAGAACAGACTAAGTGCATGAAAATATACTTTTCAAAACAAGAAACACAAAAGGGATATTTTTGTTATTTTAAAGAGAAATATATGTAATAACGTTACAAGCTCAGAGTATGTGATGTTACACGTGTTAAGGCACTGATTGTCAGACCAAATGACAATAAAAGTTGTGCACTTTGAAAACGGAGGAAAACATCGGATTTTTCGCCAAAACGAATGCGTGTCCAATAAATTTGTTTGAGAGATCTGCATGTTCTGCAAGTGCAACATGTGCAAAATCCCTATAAAAGTGACGGTTTCTCGGTTTCTATAGCTCAGTGTTAAGCCACCGACACGCAATACAGTTACGCCAAGACTGACTGAAGCACAACGCAACAACGCCATTGGTCACTTGGAAGCAGGCGAATCTCGATCAGATGTTGCCAGAGCTGTGAATGTCCACCCAAGCACCATCACAAGGCTATGGAATCATCACGAACAACATAGATCAACTCGTGACCGTCCACGATCTGGCAGACCTCGTGTGACCACGCCCGCACAAGATCGCAACATCCGGTTACGTCACCTTCGGGATAGGACCATCACTGCGACGTCTACTGCCTCAACCATACCAGGGCTGCGTAGAATTTCCGATCAGACCGTACGCAACCGTTTACGAGATGCAGGAATTCGACCTCGACATCCAGTCAGAGTAGTCATCCTCACCCAGCAACATCGTCAAGCACGGCTGCAGTGGACTCGTGCACATTGGGTATAATCCTCATCGACGATGGAGGCATGTTTGGTTCAGCGATGAATCACGTTTTATGCTACGTAGCAGGATGGAAGGACCCGTGTTTACCGTCGCCGAAGTGAACGTTTTGCAGCAAATTGTGTGCTGGATGTTGACAGATTTGGTGGTGGCATCGTCATGACGTGGGCTGCCATCGCCTACAATGCCAGAACAGATCTTTTGCACATTCGAAGGAATCTTACGGCTCAACGATACGTCGACGAGATTCTTAGGCCCCATGTGCAACCCATCATGGTAAACGTCAACTACGTTTTTCAACATGACAACAACCGTTCTCACACAGCCCGACTCACCACTGTATTCTTGAGACACCACAACATCAACGTTGTTCCCTGGCCCTCCAGATCACCAGATTTAAACCCCATCGAACATCTTTGGGACGAGTTGGACCGACGTCTGCGACGGCGACAACCTCAACTGCAGACTCTACCTCAGCTTGCAGCAACTTTGCAGGCTGAGTGGACAGCCATTCCACAGGATGTGATTCGTCATCTCATCGCTTCCATGGGCAGGAGATGCCAAGCAGTTATTGACACGGGGGGCATACTCGTTATTGACGTTGAGTGACGTTAAACTTCACCTAGTAAGCGTGGACTTCGCCTTTGCAGACTTTGGATGTTCAGCAGTGAATGTGCAAAGTTTCACACACGTCATACAGAACTACTCGGAATAAACTTGTTAACAATTTGTCTCATATTTTGCCTTTTGCGTTTCCTTTTTTGAAGATTATATGGTCTAGAACCACTACTGAAAAAAGAAAAATTGTGATCAAAAAGCATATGTTCTACAGAGCGACTCCTTCCATCAATATCAGCACTTTCCCAGATGGGATGATGTCCATTGAAGTCCCCCACGATTAAAAAAGAAGAAGGCAACTGTTCAATGGGAGCATCAAGTATGATTGATCATAAATATCTCCAGACGATAGGTAGAACGACCAAATAGTGATGGTACAACTCAAGGAAACACAGATGGGTATGGCTTCCAAGGGTGTGTCGAGTGGTAAAGACAGGGTGGGCACATTCTAATCAACCAACAGTGCCACCCCTCTATGCAGTCATCCATCACACAGCTTGTGATTTCTGTACAAAGATAACCGCCGAAATGCGACTGTATCAGCAAGTTTCAGAAATGTTTCATGTAAGGAGAGACATACAGGAGGATAGGAAGCAATCAGTGCTTTGATGTCATCCAAACTAGAACTTAAACTTCGCCAGTTCCATTGTATAAAGGTGGTCATTTTTATTTATGTATAGGTGAATTGGGTGTAGAGCCCTTCTGTTAAAGACCACGCTTTTTTTTTATTCAGGTCTTTATTCGAAGGAGGCTTGTCGACCTCCATGGATCCTGCCCTTGGTCGACTGAGCAGGTCTTTACTGTTGAAAGAGGATTTCAGCGACTGAGGACGTGAACGAATGATCGTTTTGCATCTTGAGGTGGGAGAAGAAGATGTACCCAAGGAAATGTCCGTACCCGGAACCAAAGGAAGTGGATCTTGGGGTTTGATGGAATGTATGTTAGAAACAGAGATAAGTGTTAAACTTGATTCATCAACTTTTTTTAACCGTGGAGGTCAAAAGACTTTTCATTTGGTTTGAGAACGATCCTTTTCGAGGTACAGAGAGATCTCTTTGCACTTACACTGCAGTAGTGAAACGAAGTGCAGCAGGATACGTCCAAGATGAAATGGTGGACAGCAACTTTCGAACCTCTGGGTAAGTAATGTTTTGTATCGTTTTCTTCCAGCCATTTAGGGCAAGAACGAAAGTAAGACAGGTGAGAGCCATTGCAACTGACGCAATGAGGATCCGTTTCACACACATAGGCATCGTGGTCCTTGCCACCGCAACGAGCACACACATGTCAAGGGACCACGACATGACGTCTTTGAGTGACCAAAATATTAACACTGGAAACATCTGAGAGGGTTTGAAATGTATGGCCGTCCCTTGCAATTAAGATAACCTGCCTTGATGGTGGCAGGTAGAAGTGGTGATGTGAATGTCAGAACGAGGATATTGGTCAGCATCGTAATTCCATCTTTACGAGTGGAGATAGCCTCACTGCAGAAACTCCTCGGATGGAGAAACCAGTAAGAATCTCCAACTCGGGGATGTTCTTCAAATCCCTCTCAACAATAACTCCTTGCGATGAATTCAAAGTAGTATGAGTTGTAACCTCAATAGGTATATCCCCAATTGCACAGTTCACTGTGTTGAGATGTGGATGTTTCCACCAATATGTTACCAGAGCGAAGCTTCTTTACTGACTTTGGAGAGCCAGCAAGTCCCTTCTGAATGGAAAAAGGAGACATTTACCCTAAAGGTTTGTCTGAAAGAGAATGTAGCATAAGAAAACGAGGTACAACAGGTGTTACAGATGTTGAAGATTGCTGCTCAGAATCTTCAAGAAGTGGTCGTTTACCTTTGGATTGTTTTTTCACTATTTTATTTAAGTTTTTATTTGGATGATCCATAATAAAAAAGGAAAATTTCCGTGCCTGCTGACACCACACACCACGGAGCCCTACGAGGGGACGCACTACAATGCCAAACATGGACAAGTTAGGGTAAGAGGTTAATGGTTACTAAAAGTTGCAAAATGAGAAGTAATTTGAAAAGTTAAAAAGTGTGTCTTTTGAGCCTGCTGCATCTTAAATAAATAAAGATGGTGTATCAACGACAATTGTCTACGTCTGCAGGGGCGTCTATGATGTATAGAACTGGCCAACAAATTGCGTTGTTGGGTGATTTGATCACAGGGAGGAAGCTAAAAACAGTCACTGTTGTGTAATCATTGTTCACTGAATAATGGGAAATATTTCTGATTGTCTCGTACAGCAAAACTCCGAAGTAGAAGTTTTTGTTTCATGTTTACGGAAAAAATGTTAAAAAAATAACTTTATTCAAATCAATGGTTACAGAATCGGATATAAATTGATAAGAACATATTCAATAGTTAGAAACTCACTTAACAATGGAAATGTCACGTGTTATGAAACGCACATTAATGAAAAAGAATTAGAATGACTAAGCGATAGAAAATTGCAAGCTATGAAAATATTGTTAAAAGGAAAACGTTCATTTCAAAGTCCAATAATTCTTTCTGTTTGTTTAAATTTGTAAATCTGAATTAGAAGTAACTCATTGAATTTCACTTCAAGGAAAATGTTACACTTTTTCAAAAACTCAGTTTTAAAAAGTTAGCACTGGATAGTATTTGATATCTCTACAGAGTTATACTATAAATTTAGATACTATATTTTACTAAGTTTTCAATGTAACGGGTAACACTTAAACCAAACACGGGACAGTATTTATTATTTGTTTCATTTTATGTTAAAAAGAAAAACACACTGACCGATAACGTGCATGTTCAACTTTCCCCCAAATCACTGACAATTACATGTTCATGTTTATATGAACTATCGTGAATAAGGCAAGTTCAACAAATATTACACACAAATGTATTTTCGTTCCTCTTTAACTTGTACATAAAATACCATCTCTCAATGAACAATTATACACTTTAATTATGAAAAAAATTATTTTTATTTTTCGATGCTTAAAAAAACACCAGGGTTTCCACGACATTGGTCCCCTGTTTTGAAACGAGTTAATCCATTCAGACCTTCATTTCTGTAGCAACAAAGCACGATAGTTGATTGGTAATCCATTAGGTAGTTCAGCTACTGTGGCATGATTAGTCTGTATTCCTGTATTAAACAAACAAAAACGTGAACCATGCTGTATTGAATGAATGCAATTGTCGTGATGCAATGCTTCCCGAGGGACATCACTAACGTCTCCATTTTTTTTTAATCAGGGAAACCGCATTCGACACTATCCATTTGTTGTACTGTAAAATATTTTTTTACCTTTGCCTTATAATTTTTATATATTCCACGGTGATGAGAAACCTCACGCTCTTGGTTTATGTCGTGAAAATTTAACACAACCACTTGTGTATTTTTTCTAATGTTAACACCATCAAGATCACGTTGCTTAGAGATGTAGGTGTAGCTTACTATTCATATATAGAAGTTCTTCCGTTATTCAATGACTTTTTTGATATTGTTTCAAAGTTAAGTAATTGTAGTATGAATTATGTAGTTTTCCTGTAAAATAGTGTCAACGTTTTGAAATATTCACTAGTATGGTATATAGGAATGAATTTTCACATGTTATATACAAATCGTATTGTACCGCTATGATTATTTTTAAAGCTTTCATTGGATTACGCGTAATCCATCTTGGTCACTTTATTTAAAGTTTCTACTGGTGGCTCATTGATAAGCGCGAGGGCTTACAACGCTTAAAAATAGGGTTCCATTCCCGAGGTGGATATAGTAAAATAACTCATTGTACAACTTTATGCTTAGAGATAAAGAAATAATCAGTTCAAAATTAAGGACGGCTTGCTCAGATACCCTTTTGAGTAGTTTTGCGCGATTTTGAGAAACATACCAAATCGAGCCCGGCATGGCCAGGTGGTAAAGGCGCTTGACTTGTAATCTGAGGATCGCGAGTTTGAATCCCCGTCACACCAAACATGCTCGCCCTTTCTGCCGTGAGGGCGTTATAATGTGATGGTCAATCCCACAATTCGTTGGTAAAAGAGTAGCCCAAGAGTTAGCGGTGAGTGGTGATGACTAGCTGCCTTATTTCTAGTCTTACACTGCTAAATTAGGGATAGCTAGAGTAGATAGCCCTCGTGTAGCTTTATACGAAGTTAAAAAACGAACAAACAAACACACGAAATAATGAAACTTAAAATTATATAGGAAAGGAAGCTAATAGAGTGGAAGGAAATATTTAGTGTCAAATTGTCTTCCAAAACTTTCATCAGATTTAGATGACGATAATTTCATCAGATTGTTCACCACATTTATATTTGCCAGTTTATACATGTCCCATGTCGTGTGGTACTGAAAACACCATTTGACAAAAAGAAAATGTAAACAATTAGTTGACTGGTATCTTTAGGACTAACATGGTACTCATCTAACTTGACCAAAGAGTGTGTATATCATCCATACATTTTATTCCAGAATTTCCTTGACAACAGTAGTGTTTATTTATTATTAAGCATAATGCTTCACAGCTGACTATCTGTGCTTTGCCCACCATCGAAACGTGAGACAGTTATTTAGTTTTCAGTTATTACGTATAAGCAGGCGGTAAATTTATATACTAATATTCAAACGTGACTCACAGTGTTGAAGGAAAAAGAGTTTTTCTCAGATACCATTCCAGAAAATAATGATTTCTGTAAACAAATGATTTGCAGTACTTTTTGCTTGTCTTAGCTTAACAGTGTCTCCTTCTCTCAGTAGTACAGTGGAAAATCTTCGGACGCTAAAAACCCGGTTTCCATACCCGTGGTGAACACAGCCATATAACCCATTGTGCGGATTTGTGGTTAAGTGCGAACAACAACAGAAAGAACTTAAAAGTACTACATCAGCATGAAGTATTTAAATATGTAATAACTAAACATATTAAGTTTATTTTGTGTTAGTTATTCTATTCGTGTTTATTTGTACATAATCAATTCAATGTTAAATTGTATAAAAATTAGTTGGATATACGCTCGTTGATAGCAGTTTCAGCATTTCTTCAAGAGTACAGACAATTTTTAAACGTTTTAACTGGAGATGTATTAAATTTCATACTTAATTCCGTGGTAGAACATCAGTCCTAGCGTTATTAGATAAGTTTTAGAACTTTAGGTTTTTGTTTTTCTAGCTCTTATACATTAACCAGACTGTTTTAGTAAAATGGCACCTGGAAAACATTTCCTTTTACGTGGCTCCCAGTTGGTTGCACAACGGTATTTATATGGAATTTCAGCGCTATAAATCGCGTTTCAATATCCGGAGGCAGGCTCAATTACAAGCAAATCGTTTGACGGAACTTTCAATAGTAATGTGACGGATTAGTTAGATATTGGAGAGAAAATGAATCAGACGAATCAGAATCAGGCTTAAGACCAAAAAACTTTTTTTGCAACTGCTTATTAGAAAAATACAAGTAGAAAATAATGTTTAGATCCAACAAGAAGTATCCAGGGGATATGACCACATGCGCTACTGTGACATTTTATTCGTAAAACGTTTTCTGCATGAAATTGTTATTAATGTATTCACAAATACCACACACAGTTGCTCGTAGCGCGGACGCTGTACTTGTATTATGAAACATTTATTATTATTATTATTCAAAACAAGTAGTTTGTAAACAACGATGCCGAAATCCTTCACAAATATCTCTGTTTATTGAGTAAACTTGTAGAAAATAAATGTATTCGTTCATTATAAAAAAGGGCTAAAGTTTACAATTAAAAATGAGCTCTTGAAAACAGCTATCTCTGGAATCTAGCTAAATGCGCGATGTCAACAAGTTCGAATGTTAAAGGTCGGATAACTTAACACCAAACAAATCCTTTCTAAGTTCCAGAGGCAATTAGTGTTGGAAAATGTGATTAATCTCAAAGAAAGAAAAAATTTTCTTCAAGTGCAGTTTTGCGAAAACAGATTCCATAGCTTTTCATGTTAGTTTCAGTTTATTGGACATATAATTCCCTGGCAAGACAGCTGTAAGTTTACGAACTTAACAATGCTTACATTCGTGGTTGACAATCCAATGTGGTTTTGCTCTAAATAAACAAATATACACATATATAAAAACGACACTAATGAAAACAAAGAAAAAAACGTCAAAGAATATCTGAAAAATTTAAAGAAAATGGGCCTGACGTGTCGGCTTGTAAATCTAACGAGTCAGGGTTCGAGAAGTGATGCTGCCGAACACATTCTGTATTATCATCCACGGGTACGTTGTAAAAGTGATAGTCAATCTCGTAGCTTGTTTCAAAGAGCGAGAGGAATCCCTTAAGGCAGCGGGTGCTGCTTGCTGGTTTCATTTCCACTGGCTAGTAGTTCAAAATTAGAAAAGGATACACCCAAACTTTATGGGCCTCTAACCTGAACACTTATCTCACATGAACATACAAGGTGCTGTTTAATCTGATTACATCTATTCTTCATTGAAATGTTTAGTGTTAAGTGTCTGAATTGTATTAACAATAAATTATTACTTTCGTTAACTTTTTTAAAAGAGGTTAGACAATTTTATGAGAAATAAAGTTATATCTATGAATATTAAGTTTTAAAACGTTTGCTTGACATTACCAAATGTAATTTTCAACTTTGTTTTAGGATAGAACAATAAGTTTATTTGAATAATTCAAAAACTAAAAATATTATCTGACAATCAAAACTGATAATAACACTGCACTTTTAAAGTTTTTCTTTTTTTATCATTCGAGAACAATCAAAACTAATTATTATTATTTTTCGTCTGTGATTCTGCCATAATCATATTTCCAATCAGTGAAAATGTGTAAAAAATATGGTATTTTGTTTGTTTATTGAACTAAAACACACAACCACGACATTTAAGAGTAAAATTTAAGTTATTGATATTATTACTAACTTCTGATCAAAACAGTATACTTACAGATAATAGATCTGGTTCGTTGTCGTTAAACCCATATCTAAACAACGGTTATCTGTGCTGTGCCCACCGCATTTAACAAAATTTGGTTTACTTTGTTTTGAATTTCGCGCTAGCCGTCCCTAATTTAGCACCGTAAGACTAGAGGGAAGGCAGCTAGCTAGTCATCACCACTCACCGCCAACTCTTGGGCTACTCTTTTACCAACGAATAGTAGGATTGACCGTAACTTTATGACGTCCCCACGGCTGAAAGAGCGAGCATATTTGGTGTGACGAGGATTCGAACCCGCGACCCTCAAATTACCAGTCGAGTGCCTTAACCACCTGGTCATGCCGGGTCTAACGAAATTTGAATTTTAACGTTATAAGCCCCGAGACTTACCGTTGAGTTAGAGGAAAGCTGGATCATGACCACTACTTTACCTAGTAATTACGGCTAATTTAGTATGCAATTTGAATTAAGTATATGCAGCGTTATGAAACAAACTTTCTAATGAATAGCATGTAATGATTCATTAGTCGAGTATTTTCGCTGTTAGCAACATTCTCGACTACAATCCAGATAACAACAAAGCATGCAAGAGAAACGAAGATTAATGAACACAAACAAGTTTACTTTCGACAAAGTAAGCCACTATGATTTCTAGATTTGTGTTGATCACCTTTTTATTGAGGTATTTTCTTCGTGAATTATATCCTATCGTGCCTTTTAACTACGCATTTTTTGAGCTACGTATTACCTCTTATTTATGAATTAAAGTTCTGTGGCCCACTTCTTTTATTCAAAAAGTCTAATATTTTTGGGTTAAAATCGTTTAGTTATATGTCGTTTAACTTTTTCTTTTACTTCATAATCCTGTATTGTATTTTCTAATAACACCAGGTGGCTCAGCGGCAATATAGAGGACTTGTACGCTGAAAATTGGACTTTGACACCGTCGTGGGTACATCACATTACATTCTTAATCACAAACATTTGATAATGATTTTGAAATTACTCTGTATTATCCAATAGTACTAATGTACTATTTGAAACCTCGTATATAAAAACAGTTAATTTCCGATTCCATCATTTCTTTGACTTAAACAAGGCAAAGTTGAAAGCTCTTCAGTATCCTGAAACACTCTAATAAACACATCATTATTTATTTTGAATATTAAACAGACCAGTACTTTAAACAAACAAAAAATCCATGTTTATTATGCAGTATACGAAATTGCTAAAAAACAACAACAAAAAAAACCCACCAGGAATATGGAATCCTGAAAATAACAAGAACGTTATGTCTTGGAAATATTTATCAAACTTTTCCCTTCTTGATGACGAGAAACCCACTTGATACTTGAGATACAAGTTTTTCCTTATTTACCATATATGGATGCTGTATCAAAAATACGTGCTACCCTCTATTGTCCTAAAATGAAACAATATTTCAAAATTTCCTTTTTTTTTTGGTTTTAATTCTTCGTCATTAACTACAAAGTCGAAAGTATGAACTTTGGATTCCTATTTTTAATTAAACATTGTTTATGACTGATATTTGTTTTTGTGTAATAACTGTTTTATTTAGTTAAATAAGTTACTCTTCAAAAGCTGTGGTAAGCAGAATGTTAAAAAAATTATTGCATATTGGCTGATAATTCAAACGCCGTATTATACAACACGATGGTGATTCAGTCCTCTAATTTTATTTTCTCTGTAAAACTAAATGTGAGTACCACTTTTCTATCACCAGAGTGTGAGATTTTTTGACAAGTATATATGAAATTTATGATAAGATGTATATGTAGAAGTTCGTATGAACCTGTTTTTCACAGTTTTATATGTGTGTGTGTGTTACCTTGGCAGTGTTTGGGGAATGTCTATGTAGTTATAACTAGTATCAAATTGTTTGTTGATTTTCTTGCAACAATGCAAAAGGATTATCTGCATTAGCTGTCCCTAATTTAGAATTCATAGTGTAGAGAGAGGGAAAACAGTCGAGAACACCTATCACTAACTCTTGAACTACTCTTGTAAAAGTGAATAGTGGGAATTAACCGTAACAGTATAACGCACTCACGGCTGAAAGGGCGAGCATGTTTGGTGTGACGAGTCTACGATTTTGTAAAAAAAAAAAAAAAATTGTGTTTTGTGCGCATTAATTTTAATTCTCCGCTTATTGCAGTATGATTCTATTTCGTTTAGTATTGGTTGTATATTGTAAAACTGAATAGTGGGATTTGATCATCACTCGTACAATGACCGCATGACCCCAAAGTGCGGAGAACCATTTTATTTTTAAGCGGGAGAGGGAAGCAAACTACGGAATACCAGATCCACTTTCTACATAATATCGGCCTGTATCAAATTACCACCATCGTTTATTGAGCATTGTTCTTGTGAAAATATGTATAACTTTTGTTATACAATTACTTGCACAGAATACTCTTAATACAATACTTGCAAGTTGACACTTACAAACAAACTACATTTCTAACAGTTTCACTACCCGTGAAGTACTTGTAAAAACTGAAGAAAATTCGCTTTCGTATTTGGTATTATAATCACCAACATATCTAGCAGGCTTAGCTATGCGTAAATGACAAATACATCAACATTTATAAATATGTAAATCACAGACAGGGAAATGTTAATCTTATAATAAATCATCTTGTATATTTGGCAGGCGAACTCGGGATCTCCTGGGTGGGTGGGAGCCCTCATTTATAAGGCATATCTTCCCTACCAAAGTGGAATAAATAACACTCTGAATGTCAATTGGATATGATGAAACCTAAAAATAGGTTTTCAAAATCTATGGACCCAAACCCATCATCAGATTTTGTGTTCATCACACTTAACGAGATCGCAGGGGTACTATGTTTAATTTTGTATGTATCCATGTTTTGGAGCTAGCAGGACCGAGTTTTGCAGAATAACTAGGGGTAGCTTAGAGAATGTCATTAATTATGTGGTATAATACCCTTAACAGTACAGAGGGGTCTAAGAGTGAATTTTTATGCTTTGTTAATCCCAACCAGAATTTTGATATTTGTGATATTGTGTTTGTAGTCTCCCTCTGGATCCGGAGGCGTCATGTTTGGAAACGTGTTTGTACCTCCATTCGCAAGCTAGTGAATAAAATTGGTGCCGTGTTCAGACACTGGTGGAGTTTTAATTTCTGGAAGAACACCCTATGAGGTAGCTATAAAATTAATTGGGATAATGGAGTAGCTTGATTAATACATTGGAATCTCTGTGAATCGTGAGGGGACTTTTGAACTTCGCAACGGAGAGCGGGTGTATTATACTACTATTTATTAGTACCTTAGAAATAACAACAATTTCATATGTTGGTTGAAAACACTTTCAAACAGTTGTAGTTTTTGTATCTCCTCTTCCTTCCGTTAACTTGATTTTCCTCTCACTTCCGATAATGAAAAACAAAAGTTGGACAACAAATCAAATAAAACGTATTTTGTATAAAAATAAGAAATATGTTTGACACTCATTTGCTTTATTACAAAGCAGAAACAAAACAAACATTTTCGATATTCAAGTTCCCTGGCATTAGATTTAAAAGAAATACAAATTTAAGCAGAATTTGAGCTCAGTTTCAGGAAGGAAAAAGCAATTAGCTGCATAAAAAAAATATAGGTCTGAAAACTATTTCTATTCTCTTATAATATGAACACTTTAATTTAACCTACCCATCCTGTAGGAAATCTTGGTCTGAATAAATATTATTATGTTACTTATAGAATAGAACAAATGTTGGGAATCTTATTTTTCCTGTATGCCGGTCAGGTGAGAGACACCAAGAGTTTGGGTTTAGATATCCGGGGAAAGCAGCCAGTCTGCATCACTTGCGCCATAAAGTTTTATTTTTCAACCAATTGAACCAAATGTTTATACCATTCCAACAATTAAAGGTGTGTAATGCATTCAGCCACGTTAGGTCTCGAACCTTAGTCCTCTCGTAACACAGACCGACACATTAACCACCAGATTGTGCCCAACCCCGTATGACATGTGAAAAACATCTCAATGAACCTGTAGTTTGTGTTCCTATCCAATATTGTCCCCTATATAGTTGTTTCAAAAGTTATATTCCCGAATTCATATCGCTTCGATTGTGTTTTTTGGAGTTAGGCACAAAGCTACCCGGTTTCTGGCGTTGTGAGTCCGCAGACATACCGTTGTGATACTGGGGAACTCATATCGCTTAGATCGACAAGACAAAATTTTAGTAGTAAAAGAAACTACATATCAAAACTGAATTTACAGCAATATCTTAATGAGCCGGATAAATAGCTAACTAACTATGAGGATAGCAAAGTCGTATACACACACACACACGTATAATTGATTTCGTTAGAACATAGCTTTAGAGTGAGGTGATCCTGGGGTAATGCTTTTAAGCCACAAACTACAGACACTCCAGAATTATGTGCTGGGAAAAAACCGGTTTATTTAAAAGAAAGTTTCAGAAACTTAACAAGTGACTACTGTTAAACTACAGAGTTTTATGCATCATTTTAGTGATACTTTAGTTGTTTTCCACTAGTTCGATGATTTTATTCGTTTTTCAAGCAACCAAATCGTATTGAAGTTTGTTATTAAATCTGTAATTAAAGTCAGAAGAGAAATTGAATTAACAGAAAGTTTTAGTGAACATTGACAGCTCAACTTGATTGTGAGCAGTTTCTCGAATACACCTGCTGGAAGAGAAAAGATGAGGGTGGATTTGATACGATTGTCCGTCTGATTTAGAGCAAAGTCACATTGGGCTATCTGCTGTGTCCACTACGGATCTTATTCTCAGTTAGTAGCCTCACCGCTATCTCAATGAGGGCGGTTGACGACGTCAACTACGATGAATGAAGCCCCACTTGATGTTCAGCAAGAATATGGCGGGGATTCGAACAGCTACTCAATTTACACAACAACAAAGAGTGAGTGGCTTAGAGTCACAATAAAGTCAATATAAGGATTAAATAGGAAAAATAATTATTGCACACTAAACACTGCTATATTTTCATGTGAGGTTATTCAAATATTTATATAAAAAATTCACATTTGAAATATAGCTATTCGGAAAAAAAAATCTATCTAATTTTGACACCATTGTTTAGTAGCGTTGTCTGTTGGCAGAATGTATTACTAAGCTTATTGGGATTTTTTATTTTGTAGGCTGGAAAATAACTCTTAAACTTTCAGTGACGTTATATTTATTTTTAAACGCGGATTACTAACGTGTTTTGATAATTGTTCGATATTAATTATAAATACGTACATAAGACATCGTTTTAAAAAAGTATAATATTGTTTACAGGGAGGCGTCAAAGAAATTTTACAGAATTAAAGATAAATTTGCCTCCAGAGAGAGTTTCGAAAATACACATGTACAATAGAAACTTTAGAATATTGTCGGATTTTATTGTTTATAGAGACGATCGAGTCATATTAGTACAAGTCAATTGCTCGTTATTTCTTTGGAGACTATTACTGATGAGATTAATTTGTTTCATACCTGTGTTCAAAACGTTAGCATTATCATCATAAATACTTATTCTGACTCAGTATAATAATAAAAAACATAAAACATACAATTAATGTGTGAAAATTATAATAGTTTTGTAGCCATATGTATATGTCTTCCAAATAAAATTCATAAGTCCATATTATTTAAAATCTTAAAAGCAAAGGTGTATGTTTTCTTATAGCAAAGCCACATCAGGCTTAAGTCCACCAAGGGGAATCGAACCGCTGCTTTTAGCGTTGTAAATCCGTAGACTTTCCGCTGCGCTAGGGGGGGTGTACTAAAAGGAAAGGAGTGAGAATGTTTTTTAAGTTTAAAGCTAGTTATGATTATTACTAATTATAACCACACACTGAGTTTAAGTATACTGAAAGAGATATCTGGTTTCGTAGTAGTGTTTGTTGATTTGATTAAAGACACATTTAGTAGCAGATCCTATAAATTGAAGTCATAATTACAGGAAGGTTGGTCGCAGTTTTCTAAGATACGTTTAAGAATTTTTTGAAACGCTATAGAATTTTATATGGGAGTGCTTGCTGATTAGATTGGAGAGACACCTACCAGACGATTCAGTATGTTCCCAGCTTACACACAGAAACATGTAATGGTAGATGATACACGAGCGTTTTATGAT
Organism: Tachypleus tridentatus; assembly: GCF_004210375.1. Taxonomy (NCBI): domain Eukaryota; kingdom Metazoa; phylum Arthropoda; class Merostomata; order Xiphosura; family Limulidae; genus Tachypleus; species Tachypleus tridentatus. The sequence goes on along the minus strand of NC_134831.1, from coordinate 32,318,534 downwards.
CAAAATTGTCTTTAAATTGTGAACATTTTTATTCATACAATAGGATTAAATACACACAAAACTCTAAGCTGTGAATGTTTAAGTTTATTTATTAACAACATTTTCATGGCTACAAATATACGGACACTATCGCACATTATTTTCTGATACACGTAAGTTAGTTCCTTTGGGAATGAAATCATTATATCTAATTTTTTTTAGTAATATTGTTCACAAACTTCACTGGGTAGTAACTTAATCATTAGAAACTTCGAATTTTGTTCACATTTTCTTCAAATAATTGCGAGATATTCTTATTCACGGTATAGCGACTTATAACATGGCTCCAAGTATCTTCTGTTTTCAAGTTCAAACTTTTAGCTTATAGCTGTCATCTCTTGACCGATTTGAGATCTAATTACCGTTTTGTGATCAGAAGATCAAACTTTTTCGATTTATACTTAATTAAGCCCTGGGTCTCAAATTAATTTACTCCAATCCTACCTAAAAGACTTTCAATCACTGTGGCTATTGAGGATTCTTTCTTGTTGTAAGACTATATTAACCAAACTGATCTAACAGAAGGTGCGTGTTTCTTATAGTAAAGTCACATCTGGTTATCTATTGTTTCCTCCGAGGTGAATCGAACCCCTGATTTTAGTGTTGTAAATCCAAAGACTTACTTGTGTTCCAGCAGAGGACGAAATAAGGTGAAAACAAAACTTCTAAACTGGGCATATAAATACAAAATTTTGTTTTACGAGAAATTGTTGTACTTGATTTCCAGCTTCAAAAGGTACTTTTGACTTTTTTCTGAGCTTTAACAGTAAATTTTATAGATTCATGTCGATTGTTTAAATAGTCTATTAATTTTTATGAACTTACAACAGGTTGTTTTATACTTTCATGTTTAAATAATTAACTAATTTCAGCACATCACTGTCTCTAAAAGAAAATAATTAATCAAAAGATCGTGTACACAATTCAAAACTGTCTAAAACGCCCAAAAATATTTTTAGAATTAAACATTATACAAAAGAAAAAGCTTTAAAAATAAATATTAAGCAACTTTGATGTACGATTACGAATCATGAACAATAAAGAAACAAATAGTAAAGTGGGAGGGAGGGAGGTATATTTTAGCCAAAGGTAGGGAAAACATATGGTAAGCTTGTATAATAAGTGCTACTTTGTAGAAAAAGCAAACAAAATTCGAGTTTCTTTAAAAACAAATTTTCATCTGGTGAATAATATGAATAATCCTATTAAGAAATGTAAAATTCAAGTGATCACCCCAAGGGAACTAATCGATATCTAAAACTGATGTCATGATAACATTTCTGTTTACAGATATTTATGAAATCACTGTTAGGATGAAACATTACAAATTTTTCAGTCATTTGTGCATAAAACTAGAATTTTGCGCGTTTTAAAGACTTTTGCGAATTCGAGCTTTTCCTTTCTATTTAAATAAATAATTTTCTCATTGAAAAAATTGTGTCAGTGTAATTATTAATTATAAAAGATAAAATTCTAGATGTCGCTTCGATTGAATTGAGAAAAATTCCATTATTAAATTATTTTACTCCAAGTATACCAAACATATTTTGGAAAAGTGTGACGAAGTCATGTACAGGTCATAACTTGGATTTGTAAAATCTATTACTAAATGTCGTTTCGATCGAATAAAAAACATTTCACTATAAAATCAAAGAGATCAGTATATATGAATATGTCTTGGAAAACTGCCACCAAAACCGTGTGGTCGCTATTTCAAAATAATTACTATAAATAAGTGATTCTCATGCATTGAAGGAAAGTTAAGTTAATAGCAGCTTTAAATAAAGAAGGCATATAAACTAATTTTCTTATAAGACTATAAATAACATGCATTTGTGAAGATGTTTTTTTATATCTCAAATTAAGTGGTGTTTCAGTTTACTTTTTTTGTCTAATGACAGCGCAAGTAACATAGTTAAACGTGCTTAACCAGTTGTAGTGCATAGCGAAATAAGTACTTGAAATAAAAATGTACATTTATTGTTGAAAAGTTTTATTGCGCCTCCAAACAGCAAATTCTAAAACTTTTGAAAGCATAATTTGTCAGCATCATTTATAATATACTTAATCAGAGGTTGAGATTTACTGTTTTTAACGCAGTCCTTCCTCATGATTTTGTTTATTTATTTAACTTCATTTGAATATAATTTCACTAATATATATTTCAACTAATCTTAAAAGTATGCATTCTGCAGAAACATGTATAGCTTCGAAAACTGAAATATTTCACAGATTGAAATATCTATGCCAACTTTTGTGTACACATTTATATTTAAAACCAGTTTCTGGTGCGATACATATTTGAAAATCTCTATCACAAATTTTCTAAACATTTATATATTTGGATAAAATATTTGAATGGAAAACATTTGGATATACCTGTCAACACTTCTGAATATATCGATAGGACAAACCACAGTTGATAATCTTAGTTTTACCTTTATGAACAGTTAATATGTGATAACAGTTGTATTAGTGAAACGTTTGTTTCATACTTCACCTTATAGCTAACAACAGTTCATTATGTACGATAGTCAATAAAAACTTTGGCTTCTTAAATAACACTGCACAACAAAGTTTTTGCTTCTTGAACACTGCTGGGTGTTCTTTATAGATTTTGGCTGCTGATCACGAAAATCACATCCAAATTTGCCCATCACGTACCGTTTCATCGAAATTTTCAGTTTCACCAGGATATTGCTACAATGGAAAAGCGATATCAGGGCAACTGGAATCCGTCAATGCTTGCTGACTACTGTTGGACACTGCAACGTGATGCACCGAACATTGAATACAAACAAAAATCAGGAGCAAAACACTTTTAATTATGTTAAACTTAATAGCTTATTAGAAACATAAACGCAATTAAATACGTCATTGCCGGTAAACAGCTAACTGTCTATTTCTCAGAGTTCCTACATGATGAAGCAAAACCAAAACTATATTTGTGCATACTCACCAGGGACCTGTCACAATCAGCAAAAACTTTTAAGGAAGTAAAACTTTTCAAAAAATTGTTGTATAGTGTAATTAGACGACGGGATTGTTTATTCTAGAGGAAAGCCATATTGAGCTATCTAGTGTGGCCACAGGGAACCGAACCTCGGATAAATGTTACCATTTTGTTTTGTTGTATTTGTTGTCTGTAAAGCAATTCACATGAATAACATTAAAGCTTACTTCACCCCTAAACTAGTAAGACTTGAAACATTGGCTGCAGGGGAAAAAAGTTCAACTTAATAATTGTAGTTTATTTACATTTTTCGTGTTAAAGTTTTTGCTCTCCAGTAGTTGAGCGGTAATTCTGAAGACTTATTTCGCTAAAAACTAGGTTTAGCTGTTTTTGTGATTGGCACAGCAGAGATAACCCAATGTGTAACTTTGCGCTCGCAACCAAACAAAAGTTAGAACTTTTAACGGCTCAGCATGGCCGGGTGGTTAAGGCACTCGACTTGTAATCCGATGGTCGCGAATTCGAATCCCCATCACATCAACCATGCTCGCCCTTTCAGCCATGGGGGCATTATAATGTGACGCTCAATACCACTATTTGTTGGTAAAAGAGTAGCCCAAGAGTTGACGGTGGGTGGTGATGACTACCTGCCTTCCCTCTAGTCTTACACTGCTAAATTAGAGATGGCTAGCGCAAATAGTCTTCGTGTAGCTTTGCGCAAAATTCAAAAACAAACTAGAACTTTTAACAAGTGAGGAAAATATTTAGATGACCAGTAATATTATTGCATCTATAATTTATTGAAAACTTTCTATGAGCTTAAGCTACTAGGAAATGTCAGAGGGACAGCACGCTTAGTGATTAACAGTTTCCAAATAATCAATACGGGAGACACGTTGATTAAGTCTGATCGATAAGCTTTGTTCTCGATAGTTCGAGAGGAAAAACTGATGGTTTGCAAAATCTGATTTTCGAAGACAAACGAGGTCGTAATTTTGGAAGAAAGAAAGCACAGTTCACGATGGTGTAATTGAATATATAGAGAAACCGATCCAGGAAACTACTGAGGCGCCCTCAGGTCTCAAGCCGAATTGATTAATATGGTGATGTAAAACTCAAAACTCGTTTAATGGAAAGGGCAAAATTCATCGTAAGGAGATTCTTCATAAGATTTTAAATTTATCTTAAAATATTTAGAAAAGAACTGTCGTTAAATTTAAGCTAGTTTAAAATATCAGCAGTTTCTGTTCTTGAATTTTACATCCTTTTAGTAAGAGTGACAAACTGAATACTTATACTTACTGTTTCTCGGTGTCAGTAATATATATAATACAATGAATTATATTAAAACTTAACTGATAGAGTTACTTTCAAATACATAAGAGCATTATTTAACCTATAAATTATAATTAACCTATAATTATATTTAAATTATAACTTGTATCAAGAGGACAACACATTCTATAAAAACACAGTATTTTATAACGATTACCCCCATATCAAAATAATCTCAATTTTTCAACATAATATTTAACGCGAGATTTGCAGTGCGCAAGAACAGTTTAAGTAGTTATTTGTTTTTCATGCAAAGCTCCACAAGGATTATCTGCGCATAGCCATCTTTAATTTTAATCTGATAAACTATAATGGAAGCACCTAGTCAAGTGCTCACACGGCCAAAATTTTGGGCCAATCTTAGCTGACTGAATAGTGGAATTTAAGTAACACCTGTATAATTCATGTACGGCTCAAAATGTATTTTCAGCTACGTTACGCAAACCACGAATCCTCGTGTCTATAGTTCAGGCCTGCTGACCACGCTCTGCCCAGGTTTTGTCTTACGAACTCTGATAAAGCCACAATGGTGAAACATTGTTTGAAGTAGAAAAAAAACAGAATTTTTCTGGATATTTTTTATAATTTTATTGCCAAAATGTCTAAATCCTTGCAATACAAATTCCGGAAAACAATTTCTAACAAATAAAATTCGAGTTAACATTTATTTAGAGGAAAGATAAAGGAAAACTCGAACCTGAGGCTCAGATCAGGATTTCCTCTTGTATTAAAAACATCAACTACAACCTACCAATAGAAACTTGAAAATTGAAGAAGCCAAAATTCACGCGCGAATGTAATATGTTTCTGCCATGCAATCTCGTGGCCAATTTTTAAACCAGAAAAATCGAAGACTGTCTAAATCACTACTATAGACCTGCAAGAAGATCTCTTTGTACCAGATCCCATGCAAATTACACGAAATACGGCTGAACAATTGACAAAAACCTTAAAATTATGTTGTTGTTTTTTGTGGTAACTTTACTCGCCCTATAATTACTGAAAATGAACAAGTGCACTATTTTTGTATGACAACGTGCGGGAACTGTATAAAAGTATCTTTGTAAGAAACCCTATGTAAACTGGTCCCCCCAAAAAAATTGTGCGTTTTGACTTAAAAAGGATCAAAATAGGGAAAAAAATCTAACTTGTTAATGTTTGATACATGGAAATTTATATTTTTGCTAATTTCCATCTTGAGCGCTGTAAATATGAACACAATGGAGCTCAAAATATACATTTTAGGTTGTTTTATCTCAGACCCCAAAAAATCCTTACGAAAGACTAAATAAAAAAAAGAAAGGTGTCTGAACATTTTAGATCAAGGTACAACTCTATCAAGTTTCAGGTCACTCCGCCGAGAAATGAAGGAATAGCGGGTGACTGAAAAGTATTTGATTGAAAAAACAACGATGGAAAAAAATAAGAGAAAAACCGTATCTGGAGAGACATTAAAAACGTTAAGTTGAAGTAAGTTAATGTAATTATGGACCTCTATGTCAACTCTAGTTAGGTTCGTACGAAATACGCTTCTTTAGCCAATTATTAAAGTTCTTACACATTTGAAACAAAAGTTTTAAGGAGCGCCGGTGGTAAACGCAGTGATTTCTCAGTTGATACACTTATTGGCTCAGATCTCTCCTCTCGTAGTGTAAAACTTCTTATAGTAAAAAGAACATTTTTTTGCTATCTCGCTGTTCTTAAAAAAAATCTAAACTGTAAAACCCGACCTCAATGTTTTTGTTACCTTCAGATGCGGAAATAAAATCGATGCCAAATTTGACTTGATTATAGTCAAATAATTCAAAAGACGAGGCGATTTATCATCACTCGCGAAAAGAAAAGAAAGTTGAAACAAAGATAAGTAATGTGGATATATCAATCTATATTCAAAGACATCATACACCTGCTTACAAATTAGAGTCACAATGAGAAGAGACACGTTTTCTCATAAAACATTTATACTGTTCAACGGATAGGAATAATTGAGAACAATATTCGCTAGTTTTTGTTTTGAAACACAGAGTACTGTTCTGCAATTAGTATTTGGTTTTTAGCCTTACGATTGTGATTTTGAAATAACTGTTGTAGTTAAATGTATAAGGCATCTGATAGAATCTCAACTGCATTTTGTTCATATTTTATGGCCGAAATCCCACTTTTAGACCAATTCAGTTTGGAAACAACGTGAATAGGTAATTTAGGTGCCTGATGATAACATTTGAAGATTTGTTAAAATGTGAAATTGTAATAACATTTCTTTGTTATTTATTTCATCAGCCTCCAAACTTTATCTTTTAGTATTCGTATGGAGAAGCACCTAACGGACAATCCCACAAACTACTTAGTATAGCACAACAGGTACATTTTTAAGAAACTAAAACCTTGTTTCAGAAATTGAAATGTAACTGGAATAAAAGAAAAACTTGTATATTTTTCAGTTTGTATACATGTAAATTTATACGATGGGTACTTTCGTTTTATAAATATTGTATATGATAGGGGACCCCCTCACATATACATCATCTTCGAGTTTTCGATCTGAAAATGCTTTGTTAAGATAAGTAGATGGGCGGTGAGCGGGAGGGCAGAAAGATAATTTCTTACAATTCTAGAGAAACGACCAGGAAAGATTTAATAATGGGGATCACCAGTTGGGACAGAGGTAAGTCTTCGAATCGATTAGGGGCTCGATTTCCTTCGGTGGACTCAGCAGATAGCCCAATGTGGCTTTGCTTTAAGAAAACAAACACATCAGTTAAGAGTTTCTTCTGCAACTTGCATCGAATTAAATAATGCTTCTTTTGAATTTCCCTCACCTGCCATTTGTGTTTGTTATGTTATTAGCTAGAATATTTTGTTGAAAAAATATTGAACTCAATAAATACAATATGGAAAATCTGTTTATGAAGACTATGCTCGCCGTTGAGATGTTTTAGATAATGAAATTCCTCATTATCAGCAAGAGTAAACGAACTTCAGTGTCCTTGGAGGTGTTTGAGATTTTTTAAAGGGAAAATATTCACAATGAAGTACATGTAATGTGTTTTAAGTTGTATCTTACGCACTAACTAGATGAAAATATAAATTTTCAATAGACCACAGAAATTTGTGAAGTGTATGCTGTTCACTCACAACAAGAGGAGATAGCATACACCACTGTACGATTAAAGCAACAATCAATATTCAAAAATGTAAACTCCAAGTAAATTAGAAACCACCTGGACCAGAAACACGAAAAGATTGTTTCCACCCCACTTCAAAATCGCGTAACAAGTTCAGGTACGGTTTCATTAGATATTTAGATTTAATATTCCACCTCCAGTGAGTTTTAAGACTTCATTAGATATTCAAATTCAGTACTCGACGTTTTGTAAGTTTTGAAATGATAGGTGTTCTCCAGAGTTTTTAACCTCAGGCCTATTCCTGAAAAGCTTTTTAACACGTGAAGGCTTGTATTCCTTCATCTACTAGCATGGGCTAATATTAGCAGCAGCAGTTCAAGTTCGTCTTATGATAAAATGAGTTCATTTGCTAAACAGAATTTCAGATTAAAAGGCCTTGTGATTAGGGTGCTTGACTCACAACCTGAGAGTTGCGATTTAAGATCCTCATTACCTCGAACATGCTCCTCCTTTCAGCCGTGGTGGCATTATAATATGATGGCTAATCTTACTATTCATTGGTAAACAAGTAGCCCGAGAATTGGAGGTGGGTGGTGCTTACTGCCTGTCTTTCTTTTGGTCTATCACTGCTAAATTGGGGTCAGGTTGCACAGATAGCCGAAAGGTAGCTTTGCACGAAATTAAAAAAAAAACAAACAAACTTTTTTTTGTATTTTCCTACTTTTCTGGGTAGAAGAGCTAAGGATATACGAAGTTCTAATAATTTCTATGGATGTGTTGGAGGCTTTGTAAGATAAAACAGTGACAACCTATATACTCCAAGAGAATGTCTTTCTTAGGCCGTATTAGCGATAGTTAACTACATCTATATACTTCAGGAGAACGCATTTCTTGTATCATAGGATCGATAGTTGAATGCATTTATGTTTCAAAAGCACTGACTTCTCGAATAATGTTTATGAACGTCACAGGAGCACGTGTTGAGGCATTTGTACCGATAAAATATTAACGTGTTTTTTTATCCATTTGCATCAACATCATATAAGCACGTGTTATCATTAAACTGCCAACAAAATCGGTTTTGATACCTCCCATAGCCAAACCACATAGTCCATTGTGTAGTTTTGTGCTTAACAAGAAAGAAAAAAAAGTTTAACGAAAAACAAGAGTGTATTTCGTGATATCACAATTTACGTGTTGCCATAATTTAGTGAAAGGGCAATCGTTCAGAAACACTAACCGCCTGTTATGTATGCAGCTACTCTCAATCGAATAGCCGCAAAGACTTTCATACAACTATCACAGCTGATAATTCAGAGCATACACAGCAAAATATCGCGTTTCAAAAACTGGGCATTTCGATTCTCAACTGGTGAACTTAGAATGCTAAAATTTAGGGTATGATTCCCCCAGGATGGACACATTTTAGCTCTAAGATAAACAAACATATCAAAACCGATATACTAACAACTAGGATACATTTAGCTCATTTAAAAAAAAAAGAAGTATACTGAAATTATGTTAATAGTTTTTTTATTATTTCATAACTTTATTTTCAAAGTAGTCGTTTGTTCTGTTTTTAGAATTTTCGAGAAACAATTACGCGAAGGATAGCTATACATGGCTACCCTATATGGGTTAGTATTGTTTCGTCAAATAGTGTGTTTTATGTGGCAACATGAACGAACCATGAACTTTCGGATTCATAATTTGGATACAGTAACCTGCAAACCATTTCTGACTTGCTTTCGGAATAAATACAATTTCTTGTTTGTTATTAACTTTTCAAATTGTAAAGTTCTTTTCTCCTCTGAAGAGTTTGAGAAAATAGCTCAACACCAGCCGTGAATAATAATAAAAAAAAACCCAGGTACCTTTCAAACTTGGGTTGATAGTGTATAATATATTTTGAAAGATAGATGGCGCTAAACAGGTATAGTAAGACGATTAGGTATTGACCGCTAGGTGTTTTGGTCTGTTGCCATCATTCCCAGAAACTATGTTGTTACGAAAATACCAGACAATGCAAGTTTTATTTAATATGATATTCACTTAAAATAAATTGCGAATTCGTTTGAATAGCATTGCTATAGAAAATCTTTCACAGACGGCGTTGCTAGAATAGTGATAGTGATTCTTTACCTCATGATCTACCTGTTGTAAGACGTATTGAACTCTAACAGATAAAAAGAAAAGTATCGTTTACACTCAGATTAAAAATCCGTATGTACGTGAAGGATTCTACATTTATCAATTCATTTCTTTGCACATGTAATTGGAATGCGTAGAATTTCAAAAATATATGTGATAGATGATATACTGGCGGTGGTGACAGGTAAATCTGTAAAAAAACATTTTCTTTGTATTTGGTAATAATTAGAAAATGTCTTATGAAAACATGAAACGATCAATAATGTTTTATAAAATTAACGTGTTTTTTGTCACAGGTACGAAAAACATGGCGACAGATTTCTTCTGCACTGTGAGACAATTAATCATTTACGCTTAATTATATCACCCGAAACAATAGATGTTTTCAAATATAAGATTATTACAAATGCAAAATAATAAAGTTTGTATATAACTGTTTATATAGAAGATTTCAAGTTGTATGGTGTACATGCCAGGACTACAGCAATTAAAGAAATAAGTTTTCATAACATTGCAAAAAATCTATTTTACCATCTTTTTCTATACAGGTATTTATATTCTGCCCATAAACTCTCACTCGGTCACACATGTACATATATACATACACATGTTTATATGTTTTTATGTAATACATGTTAATACATGAGTAAAGGTAATGCTGTTTCGATGACTGCCGTATTTTGTATTTTTAACACCAAACACCCAATAGTTTGAGAGAAACTATTGTATATAGCGTATACACGCACATATACACACACAAATGTATTAAATAAAAATATATACACACGTATGATTAAAAGAAAGAACATTTTCTGACTTTTTCTTTTAAAACTGCTTGTTTTTAAGATACACGATATTTTTACTTAAGAACCATGAACAGTTTCTCGCTGGATTAACTTTAATTTATGGACGTACAACATTAATTTATAGCTTAGATTCCTGCAATAGAAAAAGTATATATCACCTATTTTGTAATTTTGTGCTAAAAAGGAGAAAAACCTAAAGAAGCACTCAGTAGAGCGTATTCCTCCGCTACACAGTGTTGATAATATACACTGGTTTACAAAGAAATTGAGGCAAGCACAAAAATAGCTGTTTTAACCTAATTTGGGGGTGCTGAATTCAGATTTGAAATGCGTTTTTACTCATCACCTCTAGTTTTTTAGATATGCATACTGTACATTTTGTACACATATTGTACATGAAGGCGTATATGCATTCAGGGTTAATTTCTAATATTGTGTGACTTATGTCTTCTTTTTTAGTTATTATGCAATAAATGTAAGTGATAGCATTACATTATATATATATATAGCTATATATCAAGACGGATTTTGGCAGTTAAGCGTAGTCAACACGTCTCAATCAACAGCCAGTAGTGCACTGGCAGTCAGCGCAGGAGGTTGGTGTCCCTCGACAATTGTGTTACACAATCTTTTGGGTATATATTTGTATTACAATTTCCAACGACGCACATAATTATTATTGCCTTACATATGATTTAATTTTACTTTGTTTTTTTCAGATTCTCCAATGGCTTCAAGCTCGTCAAAACACCGAGGATGCCTCAACAAGGCCAATTCTTTCTGCTACGTGTGTGGGGACTTCACGACAGTTGCACAGCGTCGAACCATCACTTCCCTCCTCAGAACTGCCTACTTTCATTATTTTGACTGTAAAATTAGTGATCAGGACAAATCTTGGGCTCCACACATCTGTTGTAAACCCTGCTACAATGGACTAACTGCTTGGTTTAATGGCAAGAAAGCGGTTTTCAACTTTGCAGTCCCGATGGTTTGGAGAGAGCCACGAAGCCATGCAGATGATTGTTATTTTTGTCTAACAAATATAACTGGTTTCAATGCATCTTCTAGAAAAAAGATTAAATATCCCAACCTTCCATCTGCTATGAGACCCGTTCCCCATTCAGATGATCTTCCTGTCCCAACACCTCCAGTAAATAAGGATCTTCTTTCTTCATCAGATGAAGAAATGCCTCCAAGGGAAGATTCTGCCAAGTCAATCTCTTCCGAAGATATTGACTCTTCTTATTCAGGAACAAGTGGCAACGAGCCACACTGGATCACGCAAGAAGACCTGAATGACCTTGCTCGTGATTTGTATCTGTCAAAACAGCAGTCAGAGCTCTTGGCTTCTCGGCTTAAACAGTGGAACCTAGTCCAGGAAGATGTAAGGATCACAGTTTCAGGAATCGGAACAATGACCTTGCTTCATTTTTCGACATGGAAAACAAGTTGTGCTACTGCACAAATGTACCTGGCTTGTTCACTTTCCTTGGTTTGCCACATAATCCTTCAGACTGGCGTCTTTTCATACACTCTTCCAAGCGAAGTCTCAAGGCTGTGCTTCTGCACAACGGGAATAAATATCCCAGCATTCCCACTGCACACTCTGTCCATCTAAAGGAGTCCTATGACAATATGGAGCTTCTTTTAGAAGCTGTTAAGTACAACCAGTACCAGTGGAGTCTGTGTGGGGACCTCAAGGTCATTGGTCTTCTTATGGGTATGCAAGCGGGCTTCGCAAAGTACTGTTGCTTTCTTTGTCTCTGGGATAGTCGAGCTGTATCCCAGCATTACAAGCAGAAAGACTGGGGGTCTAGAAGCACTTTCATTCCTGGCGAACACAGCGTCAAGGAGAATCCTCTGGTTGACATGAAGAAAGTGCTTCTTCCTCCTCTTCACATCAAGCTTGGTTTGATGAAGACTTTCGTGAAGGCCATGGACAAAAATGGTGCTGCCTTCCAACACTTGTCTACTGTGTTCCCAGGTCTCAGTACTGCTAAGCTCAAAGAGGGCATCTTTGTCGGACCTCAAATCCGAGAAGTGCTGAAGGATACTGATTTTGAGGAGCTTCTTACCTTAAATGAACTGAGAGCATGGGAAGCATTTAAGTCAGTCTGTAGTGGCTTCCTTGGTAACACACGCGTACCAAATTACCAAGCCTGTATTGAGAAGTTGCTAAAGACTTATGAGGATATGGGATGCCGAATGTCACTCAAAATTCATTTTCTCCATTCCCACCTCAACTTCTTCCCTCCAAACCTTGGAGCAGTGAGTGATGAGCACGGAGAAAGATTCCACCAAGACATTACGAAGATGGAGAGCAACTACCAAGGCAAGTGGAACCCCAGCATGATGGGAGACTTCTGCTGGATGCTCTTGCGTGACATCCCGGAGGCAAAATACACCAGATCATCTAAGAAAACACACTTCTAACTGTCTGCGGTACTATTAATTGTGTACATTGTGTCATCCAAGTATATTTATTCCGTCAATGTTCTTTATCTATCCTGTTTTTTCTGTAATAAGCTGCTGCAACTGTTGAAATAAGCACGTATATACTCTGTACATACTAAAATGAGACTATTTAAAAGCCAGAAAACTAGAGGTGATAGAGCAAAACTGTTTATAAATTTGAATTCAGCACACCCAAATTAGGAAAAAACACCTATTCACATTCTTGCCTCAGACAAAAAATATTTTTTTGTAAACCAGTGTATATTCAGCCCTCAAAAAATTGGTAAATGTGTCCGTATGTTCGTCGTTATCAACACACACGAGCCATTTTTGACAGGAGAACGAGGGGTAATATTCTACATACTTACACAAAGTTTGTTTAAAATTCGACTGAGTCATAGAGCAAATATAGTATGAGCAATCGATTATTTAATTTTCGTGACATTGACCTTTGACCTTAGCCCTTAGACTATAGTAGAGATTTGTCAACTTTTGTTCAAATCATTCAGCCGGATGAGAAATCTTGCAAACAATACAAATATACACACCCACACAAGGATAAAAATATAACAATAACAGTACACAACTAGAATATTCTAAAGTGTTTGTCAACATTTCTATAAAATCACTTAAGAGAAACATTTTGAATTTGAAGAAAATATGAAACAGACTAAAATTTTTGTTTCTAAAATAAAATACATTTTTATTTTAAAATATTTTTGTAGCTAGTAATTATTTGTAATAGTTCATAGTTTATTTCGTTGTCAAATCAGAACTTATAAATATGTTTGATACATGTATGAGTATTATTTATACCATGAGGAAGAGTGATTACATCAACGATTATACGTGAATGCAACTTCATTGTTTAATTATTCAGAGTGTATTTTACAGAGAAACAACACGAACCAGGAAAAAAACCCCTAAAAAAGCACAATAGTAGTACAACTTTAGACTTGCTCTGAGCAGACATCACCTTGAGGAATATATCGCTAATGGCTGTAATAAAAAACAAGTGAACATGAATTATTATTATACTTTTTTGTGCACTTTTCGTGCGACCAAAGTAATCAATCTTTCAAGGTATTTGTTTCCAACCATCTAGCCAGTAAACTCTGTTCCTTATTTTAGAACATCTCTCTTTTGACAGCTGTTACAGTCTTAAGGAATATTATCAAACTAGTATGAAACCGATAAATGGTGGAGTTGATTTAAACTTTGGTTATTAAACTAGGATATCAGAACGATTACTTATTGTGTGCGTATATAAACCATATACCTAAAAAGAAAACAAAAAACGAGTAGGGTGTTTTATTGCATTTGTATTAAAATAAATAAAATATAATATTTTATGTAATACAATACCCAATGCATTTAAATGTTAACTACAATTTGCAGTACCCAAGTTTATTAGAAATTTTATATACATTAACTAAATTATTATTCGCCAGGTGGTGTGAAATTAAAATCAGAGATAACTGATCATTGACGTAACTATAAAAGATGGCCACCCTTAGAATAAGAATTAATTGGACCACGTACATTTATTTCCCTCTAATTGTTGTTACGATTCTGACTGATTCTAACCCCTTTTCGCTCGCCTTCTCCTCGAGATTGCAGGGGATGTGGTGTATACTTACGTCACTATTACTGACCCTATGTTTAATCATAGATATTCGGTTCAGGTAGATTTACTTCCACAGATCCGTATTGTTCGAATCCTACGTGTTTTGTGTTACTAGTGTTTTGTATACTGTTTGTACCAGCTGAGTTGTATTTGTACTTGATCTTGTTTAAGATCTATGTTGTACCCTTTTCCAAGAAATGTGCAGGAAAATTTTGGAGCTCTATCTGCAGTACATTCTGGAAATTCCCGCAACATTCCAGAGTTCCATCACGAGGATACCATGGTGATTTAGAAAACACATAGAAGTAACGCAAAAGGCTGTATAAGCAAATGAACGTGTCCTAAATGGACTTTATTACATCTGATTCTCTCCCAAAATTAATCGTCAAAGTATAATTTAATAAGGCATGTCGCGCGAAGCCGTTATCCTTAGCGTTGGGAGAAGAAAATAGAGTTGATGTGAAATACAGTAATGAATAAAAAAGTAAGAATGATATTGATCGAGTTTCAGAAGAGTCAGACTACAAAAATCAATGCTTCATTTAAGTTAGAATCAGAAGTATTTGAAAATGGATAGTTATTATGGAGAAGATACAAGTTCCGTACCGCAGTGTTGTAAATAAAATTGGTTTTTGGGTATTGAGAAACTTCTTGTTCTCAGTCACCTAAACATCTAACCGATTAAACACGATATTAATAATTTTAGTGAAAATTAATGGTACAAGTAAATTGGAGACTGATGTGGTACAGAGGCCTTACTCTGATGCAAGAAAGTCCTGCGATATATTTAGTGTACCCGCCATATTGAACGTCAGGTATTTACATTCGTCTTATATCAAAAATAAGAAATTTGCCTTCTAATACTATTGTCAGCATCAGACACGTATAAAGATATATCGAGAAACTGAATAAAATTAGTTTCGTATTTGTTTTTTTTTTTTGCCAAAGAAGGCGTTCTCTTTACCGAATATCGTACTAATACAGATTTATGTTGATTACTACAAGGGAATGTGACGTCCAATAAAGCAGCATTAAATTAAATAGGAAGATTTCTGAGTTGAGGCGTATTTAGTATAGGGCGTCGTATGACAAGATGAGATGTGTTGCTCAAGGGTATCCTGTATAAGTAGCACATATGGGAAGTCTTGATGTGATCCTAGATTCTCTCCAAGTCAGTATATTGGTACAATCTAATTTCAGAGTAAAACATTTTTTCTAATTGTAGTTTGTAGTTGTTCTACCACACGTTTTAGGCACTATTGTAGGCAAGCTGTTTTGAACCTTACATTAGCAATTCCGTATCTAGCTTACGAGATGGACTTTTGACATCAAGTCTGGACCAGGCATGGCCATGTGATTAAGGAACTGGACTCGTAATTCGAGATTCGCGGGTTCGAATCACCTTCCCTCGAAACATGCTTGCCCTTTCAGCCGTAGTTGGTAAAAGAGTAGCCCAAGAGTTGGCGGTGAGTGGTGATGACTGGCTGCTTTTCCTCTAGTCTTACACTGCTAAATTAGTGAGGGCTAGCGCAGATAGCCCTCGTGTAACCTTGCGCGAAATAAAAACAAACAATCATTATTATTTGATAGATTGTGTAGTCAGATTATTCATGAAGAAACTTTGTAGAATGGACTGCAAATGCCGGTTGTGGATACACGAGTGTAGAGAAAGACGTTTCGAAAGTCTTTCGCCTTTCGTCAGACAAACGTCATGTCTAGTTGCGGCTGCGAACATATGATTTAATCTTGATGTTGTCGAACTATAATTCCTGTACTTCAGAATCAACAAATAGCAGTTGTCTGCTTGCGTTGTCTGAACACTGGCGTGTACGATTCCACACCTAGTAATGTCACTTTAAGATGCATGTACCCAATTCACAACAGCTTGCAATGGTTGTCTGGCCACCACTTTTTCCAATAAAGCATTCATAGTTGATGAACTATTTCCAACTCTTTAAAATCTGTAATTCATTTACAGAAGTACATGACTGATGAAGATTACTACAGAGATCATAAATTAAATGACCAGTTATTCATATTTTAGGTGACATGACTTATCATTACATGTTTAGTTTCCATAGGATGAACGGAGGAAGTGATCATAGTTATTATTTTATAAGGTAGATTTTGCTTTGCCATAGTTATAATATGCTAATTATGATACTAATTTTTTCGGTGTATTCAAAGCAACAACAAAAACAAAATAGTATTTAATGTGACAACATAGAAAACAGATTTTGAGAAACCATTTTGACGACACGTACTGAACCCTGTAATAGAAACATTACAAACAATAACAATACATTAATCAGTTGTGGAGTATGTGTTTACTCAGTGAAAGAGGTTGAATTCTTTTATGGATGGCTATTGTTTATGACGAAGTTAATAACAAACAAACAGAAAACCAATGCTTAAAGTATATTGCTTTAGTGAAGCTTCTTCAGTTTAAAGGTAATGAAACAGCCTACAATACATAGGAAATATTCATAAGGTATTGAACACTGACACTGAGCAGCAAGATTTACATTATTTTTTAATTAGCTGTTGGAAACGATTTCTAACACTAAAATACTTTTGACTGGAAGCCATTAAGCTCAAAGCAACACCAAAGGCAATCCATGTTTTGTCCACTGTACGACTTAACCTGTGAATTTGGAAATTATAATTCTTCAAGTTTACGGTTAGTTAGACGGGGAATAATACCTGGAAATAAGATTATTATTTGAAATATTGAATCTTGTTTGTTGTTAAGCGTAAAAGCAAATAGACTATTTGTGCTATGCATATTACGGGTTTAGAAATCCGATTTATTTATCGTAATGATTCAAGATACTCACCGCCGAGCCACTGAAGGCATTATTTGTGTCCACATAAGGAGTCGAACCCAGAATTTTAGCGTTGCAGTTCCGTGACCTTATCGGTAGCCAACTTAGGGAACAAAACGTTTGAGTTAGGAGCTTAGAACTCGAAACCAGTGGGTTACGAGTCGAGAGCCGTAACCACAAGCCCATACCATCCTGAATATCAAACCATATAACAGAGCATATGAAAAACTCAATTTATTAGAGAACTAACGGTCACGACAAGCCGATTTCGTTCGTTTGTTTATGATTATGCATGTAGCTACACAATGGGCTATCTATGTTATGCTCACCACAGGTATCGAAACCTGATTTGTAGTGTTGTAAGTCTAAAGACATACCACTATGCTACTGGCGGGAGAAGCCAATTTTGTTTTCACTAATGTTAAGCATCTAAAATTCGCAATTGTATTATATACAGTACTGGTAATTATCTAAACATTTGAAAACGTGAAGTATATTAGAATGAATCTCTCTTCCCCACCTTGTACTGAAAATATGCCTTAACGGTCAACCACTTTAGGAACAATAAAGTTTAAAATTACATACAAGTTAGAGGGAGAACGAACAGAAAATTAAAAAAAAATCTTACCCAAAAAAGATCTCGGGCACACCATTTCTGACAAAAGTTGGGGGAATAGGACGAAGGAGAGAAGATTTCTGGATACTCTGCGACCAAAGAGAAAGTTGTTGATTTTATAACTTTTGAAGATTATTTCTTAACCTAGTATGTGTTTGTCATTGTGCATCAAGGGCATGGCGACCTTGAAGTTAATAAGTATGTGATGGATTTATTAATGTCTATTTTAACATAGATGTTTGTTTATGTTAATTTACAATTAGAAATATAAGTAACTTATACTGGCGCTCGATTCGCAATATGAAAGTCCGAATCACCCGTCCCACTAAACATGCTCGCCTTTTCAGACTGGGGGAGTTATTTTTTCGTAAAGGAATAGCTCAAGAGTTTATGGTGGATGGTGATGACTAACTGCTTTCTCTCTAAGTCTTTTACTACTAAATTAGGGATGGCTTATGCAGATAGCCCTTGTGTAGGTTCGCGCGAAATTCATAAACAAAACAAAAAAGTTGATCAAAATCTTGAAATATTCCATGTTTTCAGTTTATAATCTGTTGAATCAAATACAAACGTTTTCTCTATCCTGCTTAACAAAAATTTGACAACTTAATTAACATTATTCATTTTATATCTGTACAGTATTAGTACAGCTAGGGTTTAGTGACGTTTTGTTTCATAAGCCAAATATAAACTCTTATAACATTTCGCTTCTGAATGCTTACATACAACTTGTTTTCCTCCAGTGCACGCATTACGATAATAACGCTAGATTTCGTCATAAATGTTACCGTAGCAATGTAAAGTGTAAAGCTCAAATGAAAGCCAGCCGTGAACAATATACACACTTGAATCTTGCAATAAACTTGTTCTGAAAAGTAAAACGTTTATCGAAAAACACCGCTTTTAAACTGAAATATTAAAACAACAATCATCAGTAAGACACGAAATGAAAGATAAACGTGGCATGTTCTACTACCAGTTGAAACTGAGATGTTCTAACATAAATTAAACTTGAAAAATCATGTGATGTTCTAGGATCAATTGAACAGAAGATGTATTCTCATGACGGGTGGTATGGGTATTAGCACTAATTAAAATGAAGTACAGAACAACGTCTTGGGAATATATTTTTACTTCAAGTGGTTTTCTCGTCATCATGAAGAGATGATATAAGATCAATTAAATCTAAGAAATGACAGGATCATTGAAACCTGAGATGTTCTATCTTTCGTTGGATGTAGCTATCTGTTAGATCAGTTCTAACTTGATTAATTATAGGATCATTGAAACCTGAGATGTTCTAGGATCAACTTCTTCTCTTGTTTCAAATGTGATCTTACCCATTTTTACCCTTGCTATTTTTTCCATCTTTTCAATTTTGTTTACTCTTTGCTTAAAATAAATTCAAAGAATTGAATATTTCAAGTACTTAATTGGCTCAACAGATTTATAATTAAATAATCAACAGTCACATTCAAAACATTTTACTGTCCCAAACACGTTACACTTCAAAAACATCAAAAGATAATAAATAGTAGATATTTGGATATACATACATTGTTAGAGCAGTTTTAATTCGACGTGAATGCTTGTTAAAAAGTTTAAAGCTAAAAAATAAATCAAGATCCGTCAGAAAGAAGAGCCGTTTTCTAAACTTTTAAATATTTTTATGCATTAGATTAATACCACTCGTATGAACATGCCATACGTAGTTGATCTTGTACACTGAAGTACAGAAACAGGCTTGAGACTAGTGATAATGACAAAATAAACTTTTCTTACAGAGTTCAGCGTGTTCAGAGCTAAGCTTTCAGTGAAAGGACCTTATCATTAAAGATATGAATCAGCCCTTTAAATATTTACATCCTTTTAAATAAATTATAGCACCAACAATTTTAATTCTATCACATCCAAGATCCTTATAATGGGAAAATGGATATATTCGTATAAATTTAAATTATCAGAAAGTGCCACATACCAACCACTCGATAATTTCTAGATTTAATAAGTGGGTGATTACTATTCCATGTACTTTAACACTGTTGGTGTATGGAGTTTTGAACGTTAAAGTATTTGAAAAATTATGATGATAGAAAAACTTAAAAAAAAACTATTTCTTTTTACCTCAAAAATTCCCCTCAGTGGCACAGCAGCACGTCTATGGACTTACAACACTAGAAACCGAGTTTATATATTCGTGGTTGGAAGAGGACAAATAACTGTGTAACTTTGTATTTAACTGCAAACAAACAGTTACTTCGAAAGTTTCAAAATATAACATTAGTTAATAGTTTCTATATTGGTTGCTAGATGGCAGGCAATTACGCATCTTATGAATGTTTACAACGGATCAGATGCTGGTTGAGTAGGTGAATTTTGAACCAAACATTTTACTGAAGAATATGATTACATTCCAATGCAAGTTATAGCTTGATAGTTAAATATGTAAAAAAACTTCCATATTCAGAAGAGTCATAGAAACTGTTGTGTGAGATTAGCACTGTGTTAATTACACGCTTTTAGTTATATTCAGGTCTTCATTTAGAAGATCAGTAGATTTTTTCACACAACAATAACGTGACGTTATCTGTCTCAGGGATTATACCACGTTTCACATAACTCTCTCTTACATTATCTGTTTCAAGGATTTATTTATTTACAAGTTGTTCGGCTGGAAAGAAACTACTTCAGGATTTTTGGTGCTCTCTTCATTTGACAGAAAATAGAAGAAATAACATGTGTATTGTCCTGTTGATGTCGAATTTTTAATGTGTTTTTGTTTACCACAAGTGAAATAATAATCCACGTTGCAAAAAATATATTCTATTATATACAAACAAGGAAATCAACACAATTTAAGTTCTGAGCATGTGTTGATTCCAAACTTGTAGTTGAGATTTTGGTGAAGTACATTATTTTACCAAAATGCCTCTTCCAAACAAGACCGTCTCTATGTTATATTTACATAATTAGATATTTTTCAAGATATGGATCTCTAATGAAGTAATGAGGGCCTACCACCTATTTGTTTAATCATTTTTACAAACGTTAGAACTATGCCTACCTAACTATAGGGTGGTACCACCTCTCCCTAAAATTTTAGGAGCAAACCAATTGCTACGAAGATAATTGTATTTCGGCTACTTATAATTAAAAACAAATGAAGTGAGGCCTAAATACATAGATACTTGGATGAATCTGTTCTTCCAGTGAATCAAAGGAACGTATTATACAGATTCGTGTAACAATTTAGCTCACTAGTGTTGAAGAAGCTAAAGACATCAGAACCAGAATGTTGGAAATATAATTTGAAATGATATCGAGTGCTGGGATATAAAAATGCTATATTTTACGTGTTTAAAAGCCTTAATAAACTTTCACAAAAAAACTTCCAAGACAACAACAAAAACTAAACATTTAAGTGTGTTTCCCTCAAAAGCTATGTTAATTTTTATAGACCTTGGTTAGACATTTTGCTTCAGTATACAAACATTAATATTTATTTATTCTCACAACATTGTACGATTCTTTACGCTCCGAATAAACGAGAGTTTTCACATTATTAGTAAACATTAGTGTCGATTATACTGCTATAACGATTGTCTCGTACATTAACTTAGTGCAAAGATGGATTATTTTCTGTGTCTGAAAATGCTTATATTGTAGTATTCAATTTTTCACAAGACACAACCGACACTGTTCTGATATTAAAGTGTTACTATCTTCACAGGCTATTTTGGAAAGGTGGGGAAAAGACTTTAGGAAAAATGAAAAACACTGTTGAGTTGTCTCCGAACTAAAATCGTATACAATTTTTTAAGTGTTGATAGAATGGTTATTTTGGTCCTTTCCATAAGGTCTATCTATTTATGTGCTTGTACCACTCTACCTAATAGTATAATTTTGTTTTGTTTTCCAAAAGTTGTTTCTCTGTTTAAAGCTATAATCACTGGGAAGCTAAATACCATAATAAAGCTACAGACAAATAACCACCAGGAACTTTTGAATTTTTAATATTTAGTCACCTTACGTTTGATTTTTTTTTGTAGATACTTAGACAGTTTCGTTGAAATATCTAAAATATTTGAGGATTAAACAGAACACGCCATACTGATCACATTACTAGTTGAACTACTTTGAAGTTTCGCGTTTGTTTTTCTATTTTGTTAAGCCCGAAGCTACGCAATGGGCTATCTGTGTTCTATCCAACGTGGATATCTAAACTCGATTTTTAGTTATGGAATCCTTCATACCTATCGCAGAGTTACCGAGGTTCATTTTTGATTTTTCATGACACCACTTCGACCTCAATTTTTTACACGTTTAATACCACTATCGTACAACACTGCTCTTATTTGTACTACTATATTATTAAGTGTTTATAGTTTATGGACGCTAAGTTAACTCCTTCGACATTTTCAATAACCTTTCTTTCATTCAACGTGTTTAAACAGAAGCCTGAATCACTTGATAAATTGAATTTACAAGAAAAGCTGAAACACTAAAACAGTTCATTACCTCTGCATTTGGTAAAGTATCATTTAGATTGGATTAACGTGTTCCATAAACCAACTTATTACTTATTCTTCTAGTTTTTATCTACAGAATATCGGAAAAGTATAGGACCAAGAATTGCTTGCAACTTTTATTAATTTCAGATACGTGACTGGTTATGGTGCTCTTATGTAACAGAGAAGATTGGCTCCAGCAGAAGGGTGCTATCGAATCTAATGCACGCCATCTAGAAAGACAGAGAGAGAAAAACCCTTCAAAGTGCTATTGGAAAGTTTCTAGATACATTTAAGGAGATAAACGGTGTGACCTATGGACAATAAAGCGAATATGAATCGCAGTATCCAAAAAGAATGAAATTATCGTCTTCAAATAAAGGGTTAGCATCTCTGGTGTGACAGGGATTCGAACTCATGATCCCCGGGCTGCGAGTTGATCGCCCTAACGACTTAGTCATTCCAACTTAAATGATATCGAAACAGCGTTTCCATTCACTATAATAGTGTTTGAAAACCATTTTCATCTACTAATGCCGGCAGACCGTTTCTGTTCATATACATTCAACTTTGCTATATTTTACTTGAACATTTGTGAAGAATGGTGTCATTTTTAACGTGTCACCCCTTCACTTTGCATTTCTAATAGTGCCATTTTTAATGTGTCACCTCTCGCTCAATTTGCATCACAAATAGTGCCATTTTTAATGTGTCTCCTCTCACTCACTTTGCATCACAAATAGTGTCATTTTTAATGTGTCATCTCTCGCTCACTTTGCATCACAAATATTGTCATTTTTAATGTGTCTCCTCTCGCTCACTTTGCATCACAAATAGTGCCATTTCTAATGTGTCACCTCTCGCTCACTTTGCATCACAAATGGTGCCATTTTTAATGTGTAACCTCTCGCTCACTTTGCATTACTAGTGTCAATTTTGCTCACTGTTGTTTCTAGTGTTTTTTTCTTCCTGAATCCGTTTCATTAGGACTGATATTTGGATTTTGTAAATCGAGGCTGAAACAAAATATCGAGTAGGGAAATGCAGAGACTAATTTTTATTTTTCTGTGGTGGATTGAATTTTGAAATCTTTTATATCAAATTATTAAATTCATTTTAAAGCAATATTGCCCAATGCAGGGCCAAATAATTAGAATGAACTCACTCCATGTTTTTTTTATCTGTTTCAAATACAACTTTTATCATTCTATAGGTAATTAAATTAATAATATAGTACTATTTTTTCAACTTGTTAGGTCTGGGGGCGTGGGATGGTAGTTAACGAACCCAGATAGTAATTTGAGAGTTTATGGTTTGGGTCCCTTGTCGCAAAATAAAAATAAACATCACGTACTATCATTCCGAGATGCGTTGTAAGAGTGACAGTCAAATTCCAATATTTAGCAGATAAAAATAACCCGAGAGATGGCGGTGGGTGAAGTTGACTAGCTAATTTTTCTCTAGCCTACCAATTCAAAATCAGTGACGGTTAGCACGTGATGGTAGCCTTTGTCTTACTTTACCCAAAACGTCTAAATATACCAAAGCAAATAATTTCTCAAATGTGGTTAACCTCGACGAATAAAGTTACCGAAGCGATAAGACACGGTTAGCGGGACAATGTTGCTGTTAAGTGTAAAACACTAAGAAATCTTCAAAAATTAAACAAACCTTCTCATACTGGTTGCTTTAAAGCTTGTATTTTAGTGCACTTTTTAATTGACAAAAAATAAACATAAATTACAAGTGCAAGTTCATCAGTTGTTTTACAGTTGTGTCTGATCAGTATTGCATCGAATGGTTGAGCAGTAAGTTTCTAAGCTTATAAACGCTAAAAACTGGGTTTCAATACCCGTAGTGTGTACAGCACAGAGAGCCCATGTTGTAGCTTTTTATATATTTTCACTGAACAAGATTGATAAAATGCGTCGCTGGATAATTCTTGTACAATATGTAGTTGTCAATAAAACCAGTAGTGTCACCTATGAAAAAGAGCTTCATCTCATTATTATTAATAGCATACAAAAACGTGGATCTTTTAAGCCTAACAGTATTCACGATTTCTTCAATAAAGCGATTTGAGTTTTAAAGAAAATAACATGCGTCTAGAACTCTTTGTTTATGTAAAAAGTTTGTGACCTTTACAGAAGAGATAAAGCAGAACGAATGCATAGGATCTACATAACACGTGCAAAGTAAGTTAAAATATTGACGTATCACACCCTCTTTGTTTCCATGTCTTGGTCATTTATAAGAACAGCTTAGATACTGACTGGCAGCAAGAAACGATTAGAATGTTTAAAAAGGCCTAGAGCGTGCTCTGGTTTTGAGCAAGTATAGCGAGCGATGTAGTGAAGTGCTAACGAGGAAAATTTGTTTTTCTATTCGAAAACATGGACAGAAAAGGGGCACCAGTGTATGTGGAAAACTATGTACTGCGCATGCGGTGGCTGCATTAATCCAAAAAGCGCATTTTAGTAACTAATGGTAACAATGTTCACGAACATCTTTAAGCCGTACTAAGGAGGAAGAAAACGATCCAGTGAACACTTGACCTCCCACGTCTTACGTCCCAAACCACAATTAATCAAACGGTGAACATAATATGTATTTGTTACAAGGAATACTGGTCTGAATACATTCAAACTAGGTGATTCGTACTAAACACGCCAATAAAAGTCTTTAAAACCAAAAAACACGCTAAGCCAAGTGAAAAGTGATATATTTTTTAACTGTTTGGAGGCGATTTATGTGCATCATGACAAAAGGTTTTGCAATATCTAGTATATTGTATGACTTTTTCGGTGATGTAATATTGCTGGGTGCAAAGTAACCGAATTTCGGCACCTGGAATTGTATCAGAGTCCAGATGCTTCAAAAAATAAAATATGTTTAAAAAATACGTTATCACGCTCATGCCCCAAAATTAAGTGCCTCTGAGTGTCCAAAATACTCTGGTCATTTGTGATCTTTTTTGTCTACTGCCCAGACTATCCCAGACACAGAGGCTGTTACTCTCCCTCAGGAATTGGATTAAGGTCACATGCGACCACTCTTGTGCATTATCAGGTGTCAGACAGGAAATCGTTTTCGTTACATGTCACATCGCTATTAACACATGATTAATGTATTAAAAATTAATAAAATACATCTTATTATTACACTGTGTTTACGTCGGATACATTTTTAAAATGCGTAAAGAAACATTGTTCTTCTAGCAATTCATGCTGCCGGGTCAAGAGCTGTGCAAATCATTATAACAGTGAAATTTATTAATAGTGTAGTGTAATCAGAATTATAATACATTAATAAGATATATATTTTAAGAAATATTTTAATTTTAATAATTTTGTAGAGTACCCAGTTTTCCTTCCACTTTGCTGTTGATTTAAAAACGTTGAGAGTTTTATATCGGTAGTATATACGCATTCACTTTATTTCTAATGCAAGTAGTTTCAAGAAATTATGATTCATATATATTTAAGATGGACTAACAAAATTGGAAATAAGATCTCATGTTGATGTCACGCGTCTTATAAATTTGATAGGAATCTGGGATTACACAATTTAATACCACACCACTGTGTATTGCAATGTGATGTTAAACGGCGACAACGAATTAAGAAATAATAAATAAACCCTTCAGTGAATAAACAAACTTTGTAATAGCTCATCGTTTCAATCGATAAATAAAAGTATATAATATATTAATTACAAGTAAAGTAAAAAATTTTCAGAAAATAAAGTAAACATAGGGATGGTTAATTCTTCAAAAACTGTGCAAACAAGATAGTAGAGATGACATTATATTATTCCTACATAACAGCATAGACACAGTGCAGAAGAGATGTCATGAGACATAAATAGGATAAATTAAACTTAATTGTAATTGAATAGTTATATAAATTGCTATGTTAATTCTTGCCTATGCTCTTATACACGAATGATGCAAATGCCATCTCTACTGTCTTGATTGTACAGTTTTTGAAGAATTAGCCATCCTTGTATTTAATTTCTTTTCTTTACTTCATTGCTGTTTTTTAATGAAATGTTTCATTAGATATAGGAAGATTGTAGTTTATCTATTGGCTGGTAATTCCTGTTTAATCCTGTACTTTTTAAAGGAGCATGAATTTTCTGTAAGAAAGATAACTAAAGGGTAGTGATATCATCGTTTACACTAGAATTATGATTTTATTTTAATTATTCTAGTTATTCTTACTTATCAGAGCGGATACTCTATTTGAAACTATCAACATCAGTGAACTTGGTTGACATCATTGTTTTGGTTTAATAAGATGCAGCAGAAGAAAGGAGAACAAGAAATTCAAAAACTCTACGATATTTACAGACATTATCAGAGCTTGTGACTCAGTCATGACCTAGATATTGTTATAAAAAGAAACAGTTTATTATGGTAAATTTCTGATTATCTGTTGAGAAGACACTTAAAACATGATTTCGGTAAACAGTCCGAGCCATTCTTACATGAGCAATGCTACTGTCTGCTTGGTAAAACTTTAATTACAAAGTTTCGGCTGTTTGCTTATTGATCTGTCTTGACAGATATCTCATAACGATTGAACTACAGGGGGAACCAATATTATAAACAGTACATATTTTTACTGTCGAAAAACACGACTTAGTACACAGAGAATAAACATCTATGGTGAGATTTATGTTATGTAACATTAACACATTAAATATAGTAATGAGCACCAAAGTGATTTTCTATCTGGTATTTTAATTTTGATTTTTTCCGCTATGAACTTCTCTCGACAACATAACCATTTAAGTACAGTCATGTGTATACATATAATCGTACAGTATGGTACTCGTACTGTGTGTTGTAAATGTATCTCCCTGTAATGTGGTATTCGTACTGCGTTGTATATGTTCCATCATATTCTTAACTACGCGTACAGTCTTGTGAATATTTTTAATGCAGTGACATAAATACTTTGTTTGCCATTATTTATAAGACTTTGAGGTTAAATTGTACGACGGTTCAGAAATAGAGGATTCCATGTCAAGTAACACAAGTGATATAGAAGACAGTGTACTAGAAACATTTGTTGAAGACAAAACGTTTTCTGAACAACAGGGGGAAAGTAAAGCTAGATGGTTACGTGGTATTGAAACAAGAACAAAGATGAATTGAAAATTACTTTAATAAAACCATTAAATTTAACTGGAGCACCAAGTCTAATTTATTCCTTACACCATCACCACTTCTTCCATTTTTATAATAAATTGAAATCGAAACTGGTTCATAGTTCTAAGGATAAAAAGAACAAGTAATAAATAAACTTGAAACAACCAACTGCCTTATTTATTGTTGAGTAGCTTTGTGCGAAATTCAAAAAAAAAAAATTCTTGTCCAGTAAAGTATACAACAGGGAGGAATTTGTTTTATCCTGAACCACTGAGTTTCAGGAAGTAACTCTATTCTCACGCGGATAGCTCTCATCAATTTCTTGAACTTGAAAAAAACAAACTTGATCGTATAGGAATATAATAAATATGATACGTGATCCGCTTGGCAGCAAGAATGCAGTTGAAAAATGGTGGTGTTACGTCATCGTGGAAAATAAAACTTTCAATTGTGGAACTCACTAAGTAGGATAGATACACATGAAAACTGATCACATTTAACGAAGAGTCAATTAACGTTGAGTGTATTGACAAACAAGTAAAACAATGAGATACGCTATTAAATATCTTTATGCCTATATCTGTCAGTTTTTCTACTCGTCTGTCTGCTGTTTTATGTATTTATCGCAAAGCTACGAATGTTACCTACTGCAGTCACTAATTTTAAGCTATCACTATCATCCTACCACAGACCATCCACGTTAATGGATTTTTATGACGTACCCACAGATTAAAAACTGTTTTATAATAACACACAGACTTGAACCCGGCTTATCAGTTCCAGAAGATGTACCAGAGAGCCAACCTGTATCGTTGTTTGTTTCCATGTGTATCCGTTTGCGTTAGCAATTAAATCGTTGAAGTAAGGTTATCGACGTGTATGTGCCAACAGTAAGATCGAACAAGTAAGATCAAGAAAAGTTTTTATCAAGATACTACTACATTTAAAATTAATTTTTTAGGCAAATAAATAAATACGGATAAAAGCTTGTGTATATGCCTAAGGTATTGTCTGTAATGTAATGAATTTGTACATTTAGGAACAAAACATCGACTTTAACTAGAGATTTACGGATTCACATTTGTTAGTTTGGAACATCAGTTTAAGTAGAGTAGTGACACATTTAGTGTTATTTAATAAAAAAAAAACATTTCATATTTGAGAAATTTTGTATATGCACTTGTATGTAATTAAACAAAACTATACAGCAGTATCTGTGCTGAGTACATGAGGGTTAGCTAAGTTCGATTTATAAGCCCATAGAAAATACTGCTGAGCTACTGGGGAAGGAAGGGGGGGGAAAGAAGCAAGTAAGGTGGCTCACTTTTTCATTGGTACAGGTACTGGAATTTGAAGTTTTGGCAACTTTCGTCTTCGTAAACGGAGCAGACCTACTAGCAAAGTAAGTTGCGTATCGAAAGGTCCAAGGTTCGAGCCTACTATATGCTATTGAAGATGTTTAACACTTTCAAGCGCATTGTAAAAGTGACAGGTAATCTTACTATATAGATAGTTATGTATGTAGGCAGCGGGTGATGCTAAATAGTTGCCCTTTCTTTGATCAGCGTGTCTAAATGTTATAGGTCAAGCCTATAAATGATTGTTTAGACAGGGTATAGCATAAGGCGCCGTCCACTTTGTAAACACAAGATATTTGTCTCAAGCAATAGAAATGTCATACAACTTCAGAGTAAAAACTAATGAACATCAGTTTCGCAGGAGTGTAAATCAAGTCATAAATGTGTGAGGTGGTTGTTCATGTAATCTTAACGTTTGGATTGTCCCCGCTAGTACAACGCTATGTCTACAGATTTACAACGCTAAAATCAGTGGTCCGATTCCCCTCGATGGGCTCAGCAGATAGTTTGATGTGGCTTTGCTATAACAAACACACACACACGATTGGATTGTTGTTATTGTAAACATTCTTAAAGTTATGAAAAATCACCAAAATGTTATTTTACAGAAAAATAGTCACTGTCGTTATTTTACACAATATTCAGAGTTGTTCTGAAGAGGGGGAAAAAAAAGCTACATAATTTTTTCAATAAATGTTTGTGTAACTAAAGCAAAAATTTCAAAGAATTATCAGAAATTATTATTATTTATTTAATTGACTAGTTGATTAAGTCCTAGGCATATTTTTAGTTTTGAAAGGTCATAAGACAATTGCTGGTTAGTCTAGAGTAATTCTGGTAATTTCCAGCTGTTATCGTGCAGATATCTTTTTCTCCGGGGAAATCAGTTCCATTAAAGGAGTTACAGTTTACTTATGATATTACCACAACTGAAACTGTAAGGTAAAAATAGAATAAAAACATAGAAAGGCTTTCGCATTAGCTCTGTAAATGATTCACGAACATCACCAATAAGGGTTCCGAATGACCGACTTTAGGGCATGCTTTGGTTTACTCCGATGTAATTGCTACGAGTACGTCTGGTCGATTTTGTGTGCTATTAGAACTTCTTCGGTACTACACAGAAACTTATCTAGAAGAATATGTTACTCACGCTAACCCCGAAATACGAAAGAAATACATATATATTTTTTTACCGCTTTAATTTCAGTCCAGATCAGCCGGTATTCCTACTGATATGATAAATTATGATCATTGAAAAAACTGTTCTTTCAAACTCTGAGAAACTGGATCTCGTATCGAGGCTTTTTATTATCGCATCGTTAATAGCAGCGTTAGGTTGACCTAATAGTCTGAATGACCTTTGTCATTTACACGCAGTGAATAAGCTATACTCAACGTTTTATATGCAGATAGTAAAGATGACTGTTAGAAATTATCATTATTAAATAATAAGAATATTCATCCACTTATTATTTCAGATTTTTCTTTTATTTTAATTACCGTCTGATGAGCTTATAACGCAAAATGCAAGGTTAGATTCCTATGATGGGTACTGCAAAGACAGATCAATGTGCAGCTTTGTGCTTGAACACACTCCTACAAAATCTAATTGTCGCAGTAAGTGACAGTTCTGCATTTAGCAAAGCGACATGTAACAGTTTTACTATCTTTTTTGTATATATAAACACTTAATTAAAGTATAAAATAAAATTCAGAGAGGTATATTTTTGTAATTGTTATACGATACGTCTTTAATTCCATAACTAGGCAACACTTTGTAGTTTCTGTAATAGCGTCGAAATTGGATAAATTGATACACATTTTGAGAAATATCTTAGTGTTTGAAAAATTTAAACCAGAAGTATTGTCACAAAAAGACGATGCATGCTTGGAAGAGAATGGTAACTGAAAGTGTACAATGAGGTAACAACTGCAACAAGTAATAAATATGATAATATAAAACCTATGTATTGTCACAAAAAGACGATGCATGCTTGGAAGAGAAAGGTAACTGAAAGTGTACAATAAGGTAACAACTGCAACAAGGTAATAAATATGATAATATAAAACCTATGTATTGTCACAAAAAGACGATGCATGCTTGGAAGAGAAAGGTAACTGAAAGTGTACAATAAAGTAACAACTGCAACAAGGTAATAAATATGATAATATAAAACCTATGTATTGTCACAAAAAGACGATGCATGCTTGGAAGAGAAAGGTAACTGAAAGTGTACAATAAGGTAACAACTGCAATAAGGTAATAAATATGATAATATAAAACCTATCACGAAAGCAGTAAATCGTAAACCAGCATAATAAGATTTATTGTAGAAGAATTAAACGTATATAAAACAAAATTAAATATCTAATTTCTAATAATAAATTAGGGCTGCATTGTTGATAAAAAGCTTGAACACGTTATATTAAAACGATTTTGGATGCTCATCACGTTGTTAAAAATCCATGTCGCCATGTCTGGTTATGCTCTATCTGACAACTATAAATCCTTACAACAGCCCTGAAGTGTAGTTTACATTCTTAAAGGCTCCATTGTTAGGTTATCGTGTATAAAACACACATATCCTGATTACATGCTCTCTATAAGCTATTTTGTGTACGAGAACAACGGTTTTCCAAATCCCGTATTAACATTCTGATGGCATTCGTCAAGCAGTTTGACAAGTATGTTTCGAACGAAGTAGTAAGAATACCAGTTTCTTTCTACAACTGCTTGAGGTTTTCGACAGTTAAACAAATATGCGATGAAAGCTATTTGTGTGCACGAGAGGTGCGTTTCTTTTGCGAATGGAAGTTCTTTATTATATTTCTTCATGTTGCTTTGAACACGTGGGCGAATTTTGTCACTGAACGTCGTGTTCTTGCATTTCATCTGTTAGAAGACGTCACATTTTGCTTACCATTATTGATAAACGACTTGTTACAGGGCTTTTTCTGTATGGTCCTGATTCCTTAAGATGATCTATATTTTGTTTTTCAGTGTTATTAACTGGAAAAGAGATTCTAGTCATGGAAATTACAAATCTCCTGTCTGAAGATATTTATGATATGAGAGTATGAATATTTTTAAATTAATTTCTGTAACATCACGCTTCCTACACGACAAATTAATTTAGTTCTGATGGATTTAATAATACTGCGACCTTACATCTGCTGTGTTAGTCAATTGACTTGCTGATTTGCATATTTAAAATCCTTTCAATATAATGTACTCAGGCTCCTCTTGAGCACTAAAGTAACATATCTTGGAATATATTACGTAAACACCTAGTGAATCGGCTAATGGTAAACCAACTTGGAATGTATTCCGTGAACTCATGTACCAACTAATGGTAAATTAACTAGAACTTTATCGTTGTGGACATTGTAAAACTACAACTATCGTGATTAATACTATAGCGTAAAAATTAAATGCTCTTGTCTGACTGTAACTATCACGATAACCTAAAACGTCTTGATAGTGCTGGTCTGTCAGAATTATTGTTACTGAAAACAGTGCTGAAAAGTGGAAAGACAGAAAAATACATGGCATCTCACACGTTGAAGAAGACATATGAAGACCTTTGAGTCGCTGTTGAAAGAATATCCATCATCAATCAAAATATTTCATCAGAACGAAGTGTCCTTCCAGAGAATTATCTGAAGCATAATAACTCTTCACCTGTCTTTAAGATGAAAGTTTCTTAGAACCAACGATTTCGCAAAGTTGAAATCGTGAGAGATTAAAAGTTCTAAGCTGTAACAATATATTAGAGTTATAAAATTTTAATATATGAAGCTTCTTCAGATCATCTGTAAAAATATTAGAAGCAGGAAGCGACAAGGACTTGTGAATATCTAGAAGAATATCAGTATTTTAATATTCTACATGAAGCTCTATATTAAGTATTTAGATAATTGAAATTATTGGTTTGTTGTACACAATATGTTGACAGCATTATTTGTCTCTTCTATTTGATAGCAGTAAAATGAAATAAATTTAGCAGCTGTCACACACAACACGCAGATGCACGCCTCACTTCTCGTTTTATAACTATTTTATTAAACACTTGATGACATCCGCAGCTGATCGCTTCTCATGAAAGTGCTTCGAAACAACAGAACGGTATTTGTCTATGGGGTTTACAACGGATCGGTATTTTTTTAAACTAAAGGTAACAGACAGAAGGAGAGAAAAGAGCTTTATCTAATGATCGGGCGTGATTAAGTGATTTGAGTACCGAATTGTGAATTTAAGTGGTCATTGTTTTTGTCCTGTTACCTCAAAATCACGCAGCACAGTTAACTCTTACTATTTAGTCAAATAAGAATAGCCAAAGAGTAAGTGGCGGGCGCTGTTGAGATGACTGCTGTCCTTCTGTTCTATCATTTCATATTTAGGAATGGCTAACTATAATAGCGTTTGTTGGAGGAAGAAGTTAAAATGAATCTGACCCCCTCTAGTTTATAATCCCAAAACCAGGACAAGAAGAAGCGATAACGTTTGTGAAACTTTGCGCAAATATTCGGAATAAAGAAACTAAATACTGGGATAATCTTCAGACTATGATGCTAAAATCTGAGCTGCTATAACTATTGTGGGCAAAGAAAAGATAGCCTATTGTGCAGTTTCGCGCTTTACAACAAATAAACCAAACACTAACGTTTTGTACGTTTTAACATATTTAATTTACGAGAGATGTAAAAATTAAATAATAAGTTACAAAATGCTACTGTATAAATTGTTCGTAACAAAATCCTGTATAACAACACACATTTTTAAAGTTTAATGTAATATATTGGAAACCTTAAGTTTCTTCTCCTAGCTTATGGAGTAGTAATTATAAATCATTTAGAGTAAAATTTTATAAACCTGATTATTTGATAATTCTGGTTAACAAACTGGAATCACAATAACTAACGTTTTGTTACGCAACTGTAGGAGCTTAATAGTGCTGGACCAAGGCAACAATTGGCTGATAAATTTTATTGTCGTTAACACGAATGCAAAAATTAATTTCGCGAATAATTAATTTGATATAGCTGTGGGGCTTTTATCGTAAACTGTTATTGCCATATATAGATCAGCTTCTGCTATGTGTGATCTGCCCATAACCAATCTGTTTAAAATAAAAACACTTAGAGTACGAAACGAATAATTTGGAAAATATAATTTTACTAGTTTGATATGAAAACAACAACAATAGGGGAAATGAGTGCCAAATGATTAACACTTTTTATTTGTAAAATTTATTTATCATTAGACAACCGAAACGTTTGTCAATTACAAAAGTATAATTAATTAAAATGCATGTTTTTCATTGAATTAAAGTAATTAAGAACTTTACGAGGGTTATCTGTACGAGCTGTCCCTAATAAACTAGAGATAAGGCAGGCAGTCTGACAAGAATATCCCAAAAGTTAATGTGTGGTGTTGACTGAGTAGTTGAATTTGACTGTCATTTTTATAAAGCATCTACAGCCTCAAAGTGTGAAGATAATTTTTTTTTTTTTTTAGAATAATGGGATATAAACTACGGACCGTCGGTTCTTCAAACCTGTGTTATAATCACGAAGCCACATTCGACCTTTAGAGTAAAAGCGTCGTAGCCATTTTTTTCAGTTTATCTAAATTTCTGCAGCCAGCACCAAGTGTTTTAGAAACTCTTCATACTCTTATATTTCTAACATCCACTTAGGCTTAAGAACTCCCGTCTGATTGAATTACATTTTTGGAGTGGAGACTTTACTACGTTGTTCTTTCTCGAGCTTTTCAGGAAATCGTGCAAATTTAAGATGTGTAATAACAGCTCAGAAAGGAAATTTTTAGGTATAACACTGTAACCACTTAGAACATGTTTACAGCGCAGTTAAAGAGTTTTGTTTTGTTTTTTGTTTGTTTTTTGGAATTTCGCATAAAGTTACTCGAGGGCTATCTGTGATAGCCGTCCCTAATTTAGCAGTGTAAGACTAGAGGGAAGGCAGCTAGTCATCAACACCCACCGCTAACTCTTGTGCTACTCTTATACCAACGAAAAGTGGGATTGACCGTCACATTATAACGCCCCCACGGCTGGGAGAGCGAGCATGTTTGGCGCGATTCGGGCGCGAACCCGTGACCCTCAGATTACGAAGCGCACGCCTTAACGCTCAAGGCCATGCCAGGCCTCAGTTAAAAAGAATGGGCTACATAAAGCCAACTCTACTGACCATTATTTTGTCCAAAAGTGATGAATTGGATTACTGATATAACGGTTTTGGTATCAGCGATATAATGGAAGTTTAAGTTCGAAAGAAGTTTTAATGCACCTGAAGGTATATCAATCACCTTCCATCACCCTATATTCTATAATCCTCCATGACTTGGTAGTTCTTGTCGTTAGTAGAGAAAGTGAAGTAACGAATAAGTTTATTTTTATAAAACAAAAATATTTCTTTTGAAACGAAGGATAAAATATAAAAGTTTCTGTTATAGAAAATTACTTAGTTTATCTGGATAAAGTCTTTATTTTAAGCCAGAAATATATATATACACTCACACAAGATATCCTCGTAAAGGGAAAGGGAATATAAAATCTATCAAATATTATAATTAACATTACGATGAAGCGTCAGTGGTCAGCTATAAAATGAGAGATAATTGGGAACTATAATTATTCCAGCTTCAATAGACTAAATAATTCGTTAGCTGGTGGTCCTTGCTATAATTTTTGAAGTGAAGCAAGAGTTGAGAAAGATTCGTTCACTCTCTCCTTGGGTAACGTAAACCTACATAGATTTATTCAGTTATTAATTTACTTGGAAATATGCTTTATAACTTTTACACAAAGCTTCATCATAACGCGCCATTATAAAAGAGATATTATCATGCCTAATTATAGTTCGTACACAGAATACTCGCTTTATCTCTTTAATCCAGTTTTACTAGAAAATTAAGTAAATGTAAGATAACGTAGATCAGATGTCACGAGTCTGACATTTCTCATCTTAATCCATGTTTATTTATTTATAAGTTTTGGTATAGAGACGTATGAGTTCAGTATGGCCAGTTTCTAACATTGTTGTAGCGCTTTCATGTTTCCCTTTCGAACTCGATAGTTCACGGTAAAATACATTATGGATACAAGTATAGTACAAGTAGTTTGTTAAAAGGCAAATACTTAGGTACGACTGTTTCTGTTATTTCTCGTCTTAATCCAAATAAGACCAGAAATAAAAAAAGTACAACCTGTGAAGATACATTTCGATATGATTCACAGAACTTTCATTTTCTTACCATCAGTCACGTCCTTACATCAGTTCCATGGGTTTAACTGATTACAGAGAAAAAAAACGTTTTTTATGGTAAGTTTTAATATCATGAACTTTAGACATACAAGTTGTGATATAGCATAATGCAACTAGATGATGCATTACGTATCAAAGGGTGGAATACATGCGACAGCCACGTACTTCATCATATTCAGGTAAGATGCTAATGCCTCAATTACAATATAATCCGATTGGCTTGAGCAGTTAATCGATTGCAAGCAGACAACAGGAGTGAATATTTTGCAATATGTGAAATTTTTACGCCACGGAGATACAGTTTGACAGACAATTTATTGAGAGCTTATTCAGCTCTGTGGGTTATAATAGATCATTTTCTGTACTTATAGAAGGAAAGGAACATGAACCAAGTCTTAAAAATATTTCCCCAAAAATCAAAACTTTATTTTGTGAAATGTGCTCATGATTTAACTTATTCAAAATTGTTATGAGTTACCTCTGATGTATCTTTACAACGTAAGAAACCAGACGTGAGAATTTATGAAAATTTAATGTTAAGTGACTGAAGATAATATATCAAGTATAAAAATTTTATTTTTATTTTACCGATAAGATGTCAAGATGACGTTGTACGTACTATTACTGAGAATATATCTTACTAAATTAGCAGATTCTTTCAATTATGCATTAACTTTAACCTGAAATGCTGATAAAAAATTGCAATTAATAATAATTATTCTTAATTACGGGTAATAAGAAAATAGTAAAAATATTTTATGAACACTCTAACATTACCAGTTGGGTATATTCGTTGTAAACGGTATTTTCTGTTATTATCCCAAGAACATGTTGGAGATGTTTAGCGAATTATTAAACATAGAGGTAGAATTTTTACACGCGAAGCTTCGTATACTATGCCTATCATAATTAACTAAAATAAATAACATTAAAATCTTTAAATAGTTATAACTTAATTCTATAATAGTATAAATAACTGAAATATACATTGGATTAATTAAATTTAATACTGTAAACTACATAAATACATAGAAAATAAAACTTACTTATTTAGCATGCAAGTCTCAGCTAGATGTCCACCAAACAATAGCACGGTGTGTGCTTATAGAATATCTCTTGGTTTTGACAATTTGTTTGTTTGTTTAATTTCGCACAAAGCTACACGAGGGCTACCTGTGCTATGTGCTAGCCGTCCCTAATTTAGCAGTGTAAAACTAGAGGAAAGGCAGCTAATCATCACCACCCACCGCCAACTCTTGGGTTACTCTTTTAACAACGAATATGGGATTGATCGTCACATTATAAAGCCTCATCTGCTTAAACGGCGAGCATGTTTTGTGTGACAGAGATTATAACCCACTACCCTCAGATTACTAATCGAGTGCCCAAATCACATGGCCATGCCAGGCCCGGTTCTGGACAAGATCTATCAGGATTTAATGTACTGGCGTATTCACGGTGATCTTGCTAAACTGTCAGACTTGGAAACGTAATTACGAAAAGGAAAAATAATTTATAAAAGGCGATTACCTCTTAAAAGCAGAAAGATAACTTTAGGAAAGTTAGTATAGAATTTGAGGAAAGCTAGAGTTAAGTTATGTGGTAAATACGTGTGCTTGTATTAGAGTGTACAATGCTAGCATAGTCTATGTGTATCATGCAGCGAATCTATCTACCCGTCCGTGTCTTTAGAACATCTTCAGCACAATTGTACAACTAGCAGTCAGACAGATAAAATCAGTTCACGCCACATTAATATAGAATTGTTTTTTAAAGGAAGCTCAATCATTTACAAAATCTTGAGCAGCCAAAATGTCCTCCAAATAGTTATTAGATTATCAGTAATTGCTTTGAAAACTAACATGTTTTGTTTTGTCTTTAGCTACATATACTTTTCTCACAAAACAAAACGATACTTTTCATATATCACAGATGAAAGCCAATTAAATTGAATAAACACTAGTATCGTGAAGATCAAATAAATTAATGGGAGTTAACATTTCTGACACAAGGTGTCACTATTTAATTAGATTCGGGATTATTGAAATTCTGTCGAATTGAATAATGTTTCGCTGCTTAAATGATACATTCATTCTATGAAAATTATGCTACATGCTGGTATTTGAATTTAAACTGTTTAAATGTCGCCCTGGTGACAGAAGCTTTTCAAATAACACAAAAAAAGATAGACCATTGTAGTTATTGACAGTTAAGAAAGACCTAAAAGCTATTCAAGAAGTATATATATCTGGAGTAACTCCTGGCATGCTGCAGTTACAAATGTTGGATATGATTTGTGTATCTGGGGTAAGTTATGGCGTGCTACGCTTACAACTGTTGTGTATGATTTATGTATCAGTAGTAACTCCTGTCATGTTACAGTTACATCTGTTGGGTGCGATATACATCTGGAGTTACTATTAGAATACTTGGAGATAAAGAAAGCTGGGTATATTTTTCATCAGGCCTGTTTTTTGGGTTACGTGCAGTAAAAGTTTTGAGAATACGCTACACGTTGTGTAACATTGGTTTACTTTCAGCACTGAATTTGTCAGAATTCTCCATATAATTTAAAAATTTACTAATATTTTACTGTAACGATCTGATGTGAAAATTATTCAGTTTGATGACCGATTTTCTTTGAATGTATAATGGATAATTTAACAGATTTCACGCGATTAAGCAGACTATTGTAATAAATATTACAGCACTAATGGGAGTAATTTTTTTTTTTTTTTTACAAAAGTAACTGTTCAGTGGACACGCTTAAATCCACTAGCAGTATTAAGATACACTTTAAACTATGGCATTTGGAGCAACTTTTTTGGGTCACTTTCAACATTGTTTATAATTGTCATTCATATTTACCTCCTGTATTCTATATTGAAACATGTGTCTTAATAAATATATAAGTGCACAGTGACTTTCCGAACACCCTGTATCTTAAACCAAGTGAACTAAAGTGTTAACCCACTAGTTATTTCACGCAAGGCAGTTTTAACACCTCAAACAGCCGAAATTTTCACCAGTAATGTGCAATCTCAAGTTTTATCTCAGGGTAATGGAACCAACCCGACGTTGGGCACCACTTTTTCGGTAGTAATTTATATTTTGCAGACTAAGTAATGAACCCAAGATCTTTCTTTCTCACGCCAGGCAAGTGCTCTGTCAATTCAGCTATAAGATTAACCTTTCATCTATTAGTTGTAAGACACTTGTTAACAACTTGAACTATCACAACAGCAATAATTCCTTAATTTCAGTATAATGTTTCTGTATTGGTTAATGTTAAATATATTTTGTGAAAACAATTTTTCTTCACAAATAAAGAACTTGTTTCAGAGTATATACATTACTGGTTCAAAAATATATATTATACATTGACCTATTGAGGTGAACAGTCGAACAGAAGACGTCTTTAGTGATACATAAGTCAACTATTGCAGCCAAATTCCACAGCTGAAAGATGTGAATTAAATGTATTAAGGGTCCACTTAAAACTGAAGAGTAGCGTGAATTTTGAACAGCACATTCAAACTTTAGAAGAAAAATTAAATATAATTTTGTTGACAAGTTTGTTTGAAGTTGAACACAAAGCTACACAATGACATATTTGTGTTATGCATACCACGGGTATCGAAACCAGGATTCTAGCGTTGTAAGTTCGCAGACATACTGCTAGAGGGGGTCATGCAGAAAGGGAAACAAAATTAAATAAACGAAAAATATACTTGAAAAATAAAAAAAAACAATAAAACAACTATAACACATCGGGGTACAAATTACAGGGTGGGCCATTGTGTAATGTACCGTGGTGGCTACCCTTCGGGATGTAATAATGCTAGAAAGATTACAAATATACAGAATTCACTTTGTCATTTTCCTCGGATTTCCGGATGTTTAGTTACTGCAACATACACAAATCATCTTAAAAAAGACATTCATCACGCGTTCTGTACCGTTTTTCAGTTTATACTAACATTGGCAATGAGGCAATAAATCACCATGAACTCATTCGATGACCTCCATTTGTAACGTGTTAGATACCGCTCGTGCAATTTTCTGGCAGTGTTATGTTCAGCTGTGTGCATGGGAGCAGCTTGTGAACATATACCTTGTGTCACCTTAATGGAAATAAATCCGCTTGAGTTACTTTCTTTACAGTTTGTCCCAAGCAAATTTCAAACTTTAGCTGAAAAGAACCGCTGTGTTTCTATACGTGGTGACGAGCTGTGCATATTTCATCGCTACCAATAGTATGCAAGTGATAACAGGTTTTGGAGTAGCCTGTGTTATCTGATTTTGTTGCAAACACGTCTTCCGATGATTCATTAACAGATTCCTGCCATTTGTATAACTAAACTTTTCTTCAAAAACACAGGAACAGGAAA
Source organism: Tachypleus tridentatus (assembly GCF_004210375.1). NCBI lineage: Eukaryota > Metazoa > Arthropoda > Merostomata > Xiphosura > Limulidae > Tachypleus > Tachypleus tridentatus. The sequence goes on along the minus strand of NC_134831.1, from coordinate 32,277,901 downwards.
ATTTCTGGTCGGAAAGAATTGCAATTTGAAATTTCTATAAGGGGTGAAATTTAAGCGTTATTTGATATTTGAGATTAAGAAACAAAACTGAATGACAAGAAGAGAATCAGGAGATTTTAATTTAGTTATCGACAAGTGGTCAGAGTGAATACGCACATTATCTACCAAGCTTTGTACATGTTGAAAGTGATTCTCAGACTTTTTTTGAAGTTCAATGAACAGTTTCAGTTGAAGCATTTTTTTTACCCATGTCCTGAAAATTCGTAATTTCAGGTTAATTAGCGTCTTTAAGGAATTAAAAATTAATGTTATTGGTTGTTTTTGAATTTTGCACTAAGCTACATGAGAGCTACCTATTCTAGCTATTACTAATTTACCAGTGAAAGAGTAGAAGAAAGGCAGCTAGCCAGCACTACCCATCACCAACTTTTAGGCTACTCTTTTACCAATAAAAATTACGACTGACCACACATTATATAACCTTCACGGCCAAAAGAGTATGTTTGGTGAAAAAGGGATTCAAATCCACGATCCTAATATTATGAGTCGAGTGTTCTAACAACCTGGCAATGCCGAGCCCAACTAAAACTGTAGACCCGCATATCTTTTTCAAAATCAAATTTCTCTATTTTCCGTTTGTTTTCTTGCAGCACCAGTATGGCTTTTGTGATTTCTATCCCTCGGATATTAGTGTTATAATTTCATAAACTTAATGACTTCATTTACCCAACATGGTGGATTCAAATTTCAAAAATTCATTTCTTAGTCATTTTGATCAACAGTAAATTAAAGAACTTATGACACTAAATATATAGGGCTCGATTCTCCACAGTGAACAGGGAATCCCCTGAGTAACTCTACGTTAAAACAAATATTTCATTTAATATTTGCATATAATACAAATAATAAAATAATTTATTTAAGTACGAATATTTATTCACATAACTTCGTTGTTTTATGTCAGTAACAAAATACCCCCCACACACACATATTACAAAATATATATGTGTACTTTACCACATGGCCTAGTGGTTGGTGTGCCAGGATGCAGGAAAAAATCTATGGTTCAAGCTGACGATATGCCGTTGAGCAAACTGTGATATAATAGTGACAGTTAATCGCTTAAAAATCAGACAAAATCATTGTAATATTGGCTGTCTTTCATTAGGTCAGTAATTCAAATGTGAACTATGTTTATAGACGTGCGATTATTCGTCTTGATTATCTTACCAACACGACTGGAATACAATATATTGAGCTTCAACAACATTTCGCCATAAACATTAGAGCCCTAGATATCCTAAACCTTTAGATCAAACGATATAGAGCCAATCTAGAAAACATCATGAAAAAACAAACAAGTGCAAAAATTCAACAGACTGATCAAGACGGATAATCCTACGTCTATAAACAGTTCACAATTACAGTTCGAGATTACTAACTGCTACAGAAAATAAGATCCTTAACGTAGGTGTAAACTTCGCCATCCAACTTGACACAGTCCTAACTGTTGATATAGCTGCAACCTTAGAATCTGCTGCACAAAGCCTCCTGAACTTTATAACTAAACAATTCCGACATCAAACTTACATTATTCTCAAGAAGGCCAAAAAGCCAAAACCGAACATCACTAAACACGAATGCAGCGCACTGAACCATCTAAAACGAGACAACAACATCAAGATTCTACCAGAAGAAAAAGGAAACAATATAGTCATCCTAGGCGTCAACAATTATGTCACGAAGATCGAACAGTTTATTGGACAAACACCAATACAAAAAGATCACCAATGATACTACAGAAAAGACAGACACTAATCAAAAGAACGCTGAACAAACTAAATATACAAGGCTTAATCAACGAAAAAATAACCAAAGATTTAAGATCCAAGAAAAAAATTTCCCTCCTCAATTTTACGGACTACCTCAAGTACAGAAACCTAATATACCTCTCAGGCCTATCGTCAGTGCTCAAAACTCACCTTGCCATCAACTGGCTACTTTTCTAGTACCTATCGTATCTCCACTACGAGGAAACACTGAACATCACATTCAAAACTCTACAGATTTCATAGGACAGCTTAGAAAGCTACACATCAAATCCTAGGATATTATGGTAAGTTTTGATGTCACAGATCTATTTGCTAATGTTCTAACCTCAGAAACCCTTCACATCACCAGACGACTACTGAATGACAACCCTCTACCACACAAAACAGATATGAAAATAGACGCCATAATAGAACTAACAACCAATTGCCTACAATCAATCTATTTCCAATACAACGAGAAATTCTACGAGCAAACAAATGGTCTAGCCATGGAATCACCACTCTCTCCAATCCTAGCAGACATTTTCATGGAAGACTTTGAAGAAAAAGCCCTTTTATCCACACCTATGAAACAAAGTTTCTTCAGACGTTATGTGAAAATGTACAACTTTTCTAACACTGTCCCGGAGACTAGAGCTCAGAAATGTGTAGAAAAGTGTTCATGTAATTACACTGGTTTGTTCACACCAACAAATTTTTAAGTGATTTAAAATTACCACACTGGACTTTAATACATACAGAAACACTTATGTTCTTAATCGATGAATAACCCTCATAACCCATTCATTAGTGTCTTCTTGTTTTACTTCTTGTCCTCTGAGAGCAGCTTTGTTATTCCAAACAATCATGCATAGAGATCAATAGTGTCTTGGCTGTCATAAACAGATTGGATCTAGAAGAATTACGTGCTTAAAAGATGAAATTTAGAAAGCAGTTTGTGCTATAATAACTTAACTCATTTGTACTTGTTTAAAGAAATCCTCATACAACATATTTCACAAGAACTCTTGCCCAACAAACTGTTTAATTGTTCATGTACCATTCCAATTACTTTTGGTAGGATGAAGTCCAATTTAAATTTTTAATGTTATAAATATTTTTTTCTTCACAGTTAAAGATAAGGGATAGAGTTAGTGCACATTTTATTTTTGTGAAATTTATTGCACAAAAAGATTTTACATCTTATTTCATGCATAACATAGTTACGTATTTCACTATCGTAATAGACAGGTTACGAGTCCGAGGTTCGAGCCGTGACATGCCGCTAAACTCGGTGGCTCAGCGATAAGTAAGAGAGCTTATAAGGGTATATATATATATATTTTTTTACAACGATGAGAAGAACACTCATAACTCACTGTTTTGCTTTAAGCCTAACAATAAAACAAACAATATATTCGATTTCGAGTCAAAGCTTTGCATACAGTTCTGTTCAGATTGAAGGTACCACTACTATGAACTGCTACATTTTTAATTTATTGCACTACTAGTTTCTAATACTTTTAAACTTTTGCTGAGAGATGGTGGATGTGAATGTGGTTAATATTTGTTTGGTTTTTATAGAGCCCTATATTTGTAAATATTCATTTAATTCCTGTACATAAAGTTTTAGAAATATAACTGAATTATTTAACAATAAAGATAAATAGTGACGATTATCATTAACAAATTTTCTCTAAAACAATTGTGAATAAATTATCGTCCATAATCTCTGTCCATTTGTTTACCTGTGTGTCACTGTCAAGAGAGAAAGGAGTTGTATATAACAGGTTTTAGTATGTTGTATTAAAATTATTCTGAATATGTAAATCAGCAAGGCACGCAACAGTCACAGTCAATACAAGTCTTGGTGGAACGATATATCCTAACTACACTGAACTACATTTTTACATTTATTGGCTTCAGGTAAATAGCGTGTTGCCACCTATTCGGATAGGGTATATAATAACAGTTATGTCTGATGCAAAATATTCAAACACTTAAATGATAAAAATGTACCCACACTGGGGATTTGAAGTTTCTAAAACTGGAATTTCTTTCTACATAAAAACAATTAAAAAAACCCACACACCAACTTAGGGTATCAGAGCCATAAGAGAGATACCCGAAACAAACCGTAACCTAGCAATGATGTCTTCTAACAAAGATCAATGATGACATGACCTGTACACGTGCTCCAAGCAACGACACTTAACGTAATAAAAAAGGATATCTGACAGAATACCGACACAAGTCATGTTTATACCTTAAACAGCTCGGGTATGAAAGGAGTATTAATACTACTATATACAAGTGACGAATTTGTGCCATCACTTTGATACTGGCATTGGGAAAATGTCGTATTTGTACAATAAATGTCTCATGGAAAGTCTTTCGACTTGACAATCTGACGACGAAAACTTTTTTGCAGTGGACACTATGATCAGTGCTATTATCAGAATGCATGGTTGTCAGATACAGCATGAATGAATGTGGCGACGAGGACTGTAAAGACGTGGTGAACTTCTTAAATACTTTTAACATAATGTGCTCAATGGAAAAGTGGGTTTTATCGGAATTATCTTGTTCCCCTACTTCACGCACACCTAAATTTATGGTAATAAATTTACAGATCCCCGGCCGATTTTGTTAAGGCCTGTTTGTTAGGGTATTTTGTTGAAGATGTATCTTCTCATCGGATCTTTTCGTCGACAGACCTGGCTGGTCTTAGCTTTGCAGTCCTCACTTCTCTTCTGGACACGACTTCTTGACCTTTCTCACTGCTCTGCAAATGAACTTCAATCGTGTAAAATAAAGCACCTCCCTATTTTGTCTAAGTCAACTATTCCTGGTGCGAGACAAATGGTTTGATTTGGTTTGTTTGGAATTTTGCGTAAAGCAACACGAGAACTATCTGCGCTAGTCGTCCCCAGTATAGCAGTGCAAGACTAGAGGGAAGGCAGCTAGTCATCACCACCCACCGCCAACTCTTGGGCTACTCGTTTTGCCAACGAATAGTATGATTGACTATCACATCGTAACGCCCCCAACAGCTGAAAGGATGAGCATGTTTGGTGTAACGGAGATTACGAGTCGAACGCTCTAACCACCTGATCATGCTGGGTGACTGAGACGAAAGAAAATTCAATAATCTTGGAAGAGCCAGGATGTCAAATATGTCGAATAACATGTCGATTTTTCATCTTAATATCAACCAAAATTTGAACGTCCACATATATGATCCGTGAGTTTAGTTCTATTGTGTATTCAACACAGGCTTCGACATATTCGCGTCTGTTACAGAGGCTTTTTGTTGAATATCTTCATTTGAATATACGTATATCTGTTTTTCCACAGTAAAAATATATTGCATAAGTAAAACATTATCACTGTGGTACTTTGAATAAATCGTATTCGAATCTAACACAGAAATATTATTTTCACCTGCATAATTTTGTATGCGTCTGTAGAAAATATGTTCTGGTAGAATAAAATAAGACTAAAGATCATAGCACAGATATGAGGTAACGGTGAAAAAAAAACAACCTTCATTGTAGTTCAGTTTGTTTTGAATTTTCGCGCAAAGCTACACGAAGGCTATCAGCGCGAGCTGTCCCTAATTTACCAACGTAAGAATAGAGGAAAGGCAGTTAATAATCACCACCCATCGCTAACTCTGAAGCTACTTTTTTATCAATGAATAGTGGGATTGACCGTCACATAATAACGTTTCTACGACTGAATAAGCGAGCAAGTTTGGCGTAAAGTGGATTCGAACCCGCGACCCTCTGATTAAGAGTGAATCGCCTTACCCACCTGGCTTGGCAGTTTAGACAGATCGAGAATCCTAATGGAAAACTCCTGAATGATCGATTTCGACAAGAAAAGTGGACGTGATAATAACGAACGCTACAGCACACCCAAAATATAAATTATCCAGCTGACTTACTGACGTAGTAAAACATATTTTTCATCTTTCTTTTTTTCCGTTTCAAGGAAAATGAGTTACTCATTTCAATAAGCAAAACAAAACAAAAATAACCTCCCAGCAAGTATGAAATTTACTGCTATAGTACATGACTGACCATTTGTTCTGAACGCCGGGCCTGCCATTTAAACTAAACTTACCACCAACTTTCACAAAATAATAAATGTAGCAGAAAGCAATAACGTTTCTTTATCTTTCTTTAAGTTTTGTTTTCAATTTATTTTTTAATTGGGGTCTGATTCAATCCTTTGCTATTAAACACAAAAGTCAATTAATACATGGTTCGTATGAAATAGTTGATATTTTTGTCCTGAAATATTAAAAATTCGCATTCATCAACCTAGAGCCCTGATAAAAAGCATAGTTAATGTCAGAAAATTATGTTTTTGTTATTAAATATTTTAAGTAATTAGAAAATTTACAGAGTTTGTATTTTAATTTTTCTTTAAGAATCAAGAAAAATTGAATGTAAAAACCTAGATATCGTTCAGTGCCGTAAATAAAAACTTTATTGACAAATTAGGTTATGTTAGCTAATTAGTGTTTGTTATTAAATTACTCCGAGAATTCTGACAGAAAATGAGTTGTTAATTTACTTTAGATAAGACACATCCGTTTACTTTTCATGTTGTTTATTTATTTTCGTATTAACAAAACATGTGAAGCACTCCTTAAAGAAGTGCCCCGCCACCTCGAAAACTAAGCTATAAGTCTGAGAGCTCATTTTAAAATTAGGTTTAGATACCTATGGTAGATAGAGCATGAACAACCCTTAATGAAACATTGTAATTAACAATATTATATATATTACTTCACAAACGTATTTAAACTCAACAAAATTTTTGTTTAAGATTATTTTGATATATTTTTGAGCAGTAAATCTATCGTGATATTCAGTTCCAGTAATATCGAGCAGATAAGTTTAAAAGTGTTAACATAAATCTGATCCCGGAAATGCTATGTATAGAATAAATGAAACTTTTATAGTAAAGATTTTGTTTGTTTAGAATTAAACACAAGGCTGCACAGTGGGATATCTGTGCTATGTCCACCACGGGTATCAAAACCCGATTTTTAGCGATGCGAGTCCGCAGACGTACCACTACGCCGCTGGGGGCTACAGTAAAGAAAGAAAAACAAACTGGCTGATCAGGTATAGGAAGGATTTCATTGAAACACACGCGTCGGACAAAACAAATTTAGCACACAATATAATCTTGTGGACTATTCCAAACAATATTTATTTGGGAAACAAATCATAACTCATACCAATTTATATAAACACCTGTGTCACCTCTTCATGTGGCTCGCCCTACCTAGGGCCAGTTTATAGCAATTAGCGTATGCAATTATTATATGAAATAATGATTTAAGTAGTCTTCAATCATTATTTTAACGCTTAAGTTATTTTAGGTAACTTTATTTGGGATTGAATAGTACTTTAACATGCCATTAATGATTAAAATTGTTTAATCTCTTGGTTTGGTTTAATTTTTGAGTCTCGCGCAAAGCTACTCGAAAGCTATCTGCGCTAGCCGTCTCCAACTTAGCAGTGTAAGACTAGAGAAGGCAGCTAGTCATCATCACCCACCGCCAACTCTTGGGCTACTCTTTTACCAATGAATAGTGGGATTGACCTCACATTAAACGCTCCCACAGTTGAAAGGGCAAGTATGTTTTGGTTTGACGGGGATTCCAACTCACAATCTCAGATTACGGGCCAACCTCATACTTATCCATCGTATGAAGTGAAATAGAATAGTTTTAATATCAACAATATGGAATGAAGTATTTGTCAGAGATGACGCAAAGCACGGCGTAGGTGAGAAACACTATATTTGCCACTTAAGGTTTTCGTTATTCTTTTCGCTTAATATATCTTCTTGCAAATACATATCTAAAGTTGTTGATTATACAGCGCTTATTACTGTAAAATCACACCTAAATTGACCATAATAATACGGAGTTTCGTATACGGTATTGTTATGTTGCTAAAATTAACAAAGTAAATATGTGATCCAATAACTTATTTAATTATTAAAAACCAGGTTGTAACCGATGTATAAACAATGTTATATAAGATTTCATACACCGAGACAAGATACTGATACACTCGGAGCGTTGACGTGAAATGATAAACCACGTAGCGATTTCAGTTTGGCTGGTTGGTTTGGTGTTTTATGGCACAAAACAACTAGGCTATCTGCGGTAAAATATACGTTGAAAAGTTAAAATTAAACAAAAATTATTAAAATTCATAAAAGAAAATTAAGGTAAAACCAAACAAATTTTAATATTTGAATTAAAAACGTAAATAGTGTTAAATCCAATTGTTATATCTAGTCTACAGTGGAAAGGGAAAAACTTCAGTAATACAAGTTGTAAAGGACTTTCTGTAGCATAATTGTAATTATCACAACCTGCCAGGATGACTAACAGGTAGTTCAAAAACCACCGTCAGTCACCTGAAGTTGGCCTTTCCAGTCCCGATTTCGAGTTATTTAACATTATGGCCATATTCTAATTTCAAATCGAACCAGATGTACTTTGATTCTTAAATCACTTTAAAAAAAGGTATAATGTATAAATTAAAAGCTTAAATAGCATTGAAAAGACTAACGGCCTTTAACAAACTCAAAACATTTTCAAGGTGGCAGTGTCACAATCGCCAATAACACTGTCTAATGTTACGGATAAACCTTGGGACAGAACATGTTAAAAACGGTGCCGTGTTTGAAAGTCATAACGACGGCAAGACAGTAAAATGCGGCTTATTGTGACCTAAGTGTTACACAGACAACACATTAGTGCATCAGTACCAGATAAAAAAAAACGATTAATTAAAAAACTGTGACCAATGCGTAGTCTAGTTGAACAACTTCCTCTCTTCGATCCTTACGGAAACAAGACGGCCAAAGTCCAATATAGGGTTTTTTTTGGAAAAGTTGCTCACTCCAAGTCGACTGCCAACTGGCACGGAGTTGAGCCTTGAATACAGGACCATAGTCCATGTATGGAATAGGCACAGCAGTGATAGTGCCAGAGCAGACAGATTTAGCTACGGTGTCGGCGAGCCTATTACCGCGAATACCAACGTGGCCTGGTATCCAGAAGAACTGGATAGAATTAGATGTTAAAGAGAAATGGGCTAGTCGGTTTTTAATATTGGCGAAAACAGGGTGAGCACTAACATGAATAGATTCCAGGGCCAGTAAAGAACTAAGCGAGTCAGTATAAATAGTGCAGTTTGAGTACTGTTTTGCTTCTATGTAATCAAGGACAAGAGAAATGGCGTACATTTCAGCAGTGAACACAGGAGCTGTAGAGGGGATTCTGCATGCAACCACCGAGCCAGAACAAACCATGGCAGAGCCTACACTGTTACCTGATTTCGAACCATCTATATAAATAGGATTGGAAGGATGGTTTGAAAGATATTCAGCAAATAAGAGACAGTATTTCCAATCGGGAGTGTCTGCCTTTCTCAGATGACTTAAAGATAGGTCATATTTGGGGACTGTAATAAGCCATGGTGGAATGGACTGACCAGTGGATACAGCAATCTTATCCAAGGACAGACCCAATTCATCCAACTGCTTCTGGATACGAAGGACAAAAGGAACAATGGCAGATCGTTTGGTCTGAAAAACTATGGCCAACCAAGGAAGGAAAATACAACACCAGATGGGATGCTTTGGCAAGGAACGAAGTTTCGAAGCATATAGTAAAGAAGTTGCAAAGAGCGTAGGTGCAAAGGAGATTCAGGAGACTGTGTATAAGCTCTGAACTGGGTAAGTGCGGAAAGCCCCAGTGCAGAGCTGAAGACCCTGATGATGAATGGAATCCAACATCTTTAAGGCAGAGGTCCTGGCAGAGCCGTAGACCAATGACCCATACTTCACTTTCGGTCGAATAAAAGGACAATATATCTTTAGCATAGCACACCAATTGGAAGAGTGGACATGGAAAATGTTCAGTGCTCTTTTACATTTGACCCCTAACTGATTGATGTGTAGTATAAAGGTTAGCTTACGATCAATGATAAGCCCTAAGAACTTTGTCTCAGGGACCACAGATTAACTGACACGGAGTTCAGGATCATGATGAATGCTAGGTTGGCGGCAAAAGTGCATGCGAACGGTTTTAGAGAAAGAGAAGTTATAACCTTTTGCTATGGGCTGCTTCAGTGAATGATTTAGGGCAGTCTGTAGTTACCGCTCAATATTTCATGTTTTACGACTGACATAGAGCCCGTTTGCAACAGTGAGAGGGGATTATTCAGTGATGGCATTAATCTTTATACTGAAAAGGGTGACAATCAGAACACAGCCCTGAAGAACTCCAAGTTTCTGTAGAAAAAAACGGGAAAGTGTCGAATCCACACGAACTTGTAATCGCCTGTCCATTAAAAAAAATAAATAAAAATGGGCAAATGGCCACGTAATCCATATGTAAGGAGGTCTCGCAAAATTCCATACCTCCGTGTTGTATCATAAGCCTTCTCAATGTCAAAAAATATTGATACAAGATGTTGTCGTTTGAGAAAACCTTCTCTCTGATTGACATTTCAAGTAGAATCAGGTGATCCATGGTAGAGCACTGTCGTCGGAACCCACACTAGGTGGGCGAAAGGAGATTGTTTGATTCGAAGAACCAAGCAAGACGAGCATTAACCATCCTCTATAAGGTCTTACAGAGACAGCTTGTGAATGCAATTGGACAGTAGTTTCAAGGAATCTCGGGATACTTTCCAGGCTTAGAGAAAGGTAGGACAATAGCCTACCGCCAAGCATCAAGAAAAACATTCTCCTGCCAGATCCAATAAAAACAATCAGAAGAATAGTAATTGAAGCAGATGATAGATGGCCAAGCATTTCATAGTGTACATCATCAGGTCTGACCGATCTACTGTCAGACCAATGAAGGGCAATTTTGAGTTCAATGAGTGTAAAGGGACGATTATAGTTATGGAGACATTCAGCTCGAAAGGAAAGAGGTAAGACATACCCGAGTCTTGGTGGCTAAGAAGGTGGAGAGTGAAGCAGAAGTGCTAGGTACGTGGCAAAAGTTTTCACCTAGAGTATCAGCGATGCTGCGCGTATCAGCTACTTCCTGGTCATCCGAGAGCAAGATCGAGAGAGGGACAGAATTGTATCACCAACTGACCTTTCGAATATTTGCCCATATGACGTTGGAACTGGTAGTAGAAGATATGCTACTTGTGAACTTAATCCAAAAGTCCTTCTGGCTTTGGCGTCTTGCCCACCGAGCATATGGCACGGGCCTGCTGGTTGGCAGGATTCCACCCCAGACGTGGATATCGTAGAAAACATTGGGAGATTTTAGGAATACACTGAGCAGCAGCCTGTATAATACAATACAGTAAATTTTACAATCGTCTGCTGATGACTTACAAACAATGACTGGGTCAAGTTCTGAGAGATCAGTGAAAGAGGGCCAATTTGCTGATCCAGCTTTCACAGAAGCACGCTGGTTGGGTGGCATTGACCACGGCCAATCACTTTCAAAATTATAGGAATGATCGCTGCCTCGTGGGTTATTTTCACCTCACCAAGAAAAGTGGGAAAATAGTGAAGGGAAACAAACTGAGAGATCAACAGCAGTAAAAGACTGAATAGGTGCATGGAACTAAGTAGAAAGAACAAATAGTGATGGTACGACTCAAGTAAAGACGTATGGCTACGGCCTCCAAGGGTGTGTCGAGTGGCAAAGACAGGGTGTGCACATGCTGATAAACCAACAGTGCCACCCCTCCATGCACTCGTACATCACACAGCCTGTCATTTCTGTACAAAGAAAACCGCCGAAAAGTGACTGTATCAGCAGGTTTCAGAAATGTAAGGAAAGACATACAAGATGGTAGGAAGCAATCAGTTTTGATATTATCCAGATTAGAACGTAAACCTCAACAGTTCCAGGAATTCTAGGCCAAAGTGGTGTGTTAGGGTTTGACCCCTCAACCACCAAGATCCTCTCCTCCCCTTCACGGATCACCACGCACGGCAAACATGTGGTTGGATCTTTAGATCCGAGAGGAAGTAAACTGAAAGAACAGAACCTTCCCTCGGATGTCCCCTCACCACGTACAGGAATCTACACCAAGGGGATTTTACATGTTTTGTGTACAATGAGCAAACTATGTAAACAAAAGAGACTACGGTATTTTTGTTTCATCTTTTTATTTCGACTAAAAATAGTTTTTTAAAAGTTAGATGAAATCAAACATACTATATTTGGCGCTTAAGTGCTTTATAGCAAACTACATAACATATACGTAGAATCCCACGTGATTTTGAAAATAAAAATCTGGGATGACGCACTTGTGATAAGGATTATTTTTTTTCCAGATTTGAAAGCCATTCTTCCTGTGATAAATGTTTTTATTTTGTAGTGTTTTATAAATTTTGATTGATCTATTATTAATAATTGTTTTGTTTTCTTTAACTGTGGGTCAGTGTTTCTGTTACTTTTTTTTTTTTACGAATGCCTACACTGTTTTTACTTTGACCCATTAAATCGTAACTACGTCAACCGTATCAAATGGTTTTATTGAAGTAAATGTAGTTCATACTTCTTCCGATTAAATAAACAATAGTCTTCATTTAATACATTTTGTGTTTAATGTAGTTGCGTTAAACACAATTTCATTGTTTTTTTTTTTCTCGTATTCATTTTATGCCAAACTCCATTTTACATTATAATTCTTGTTTAAGCCTCGAAATTAAAACCCTTTTTTCTTTATTTGGAAAAAAAAACAACCTTTCCTGCTTGTTCTCACCGAACGCGCTTGTTGTTTCAGTTATATGGGAGTTATAATGTGCCAATCAATTCTATTATCCATTGGTAAAAGAGTCGCTTAAGCGTTGATGGTGAGTGACATTGACTAGCTGCCTTACCTATAGTTTATTACTGCTAAATTAGAGACAGCTAGAGGAGATAGCTCTCGAGTATCTTTGCGCGAAATTCGATACAAACTAAAACAAATTTATTACAGACTAAACTCGAAATGGTAAGGCTAAATGTAATGTTCTAAATCATGTACATCAAAACTATAACGTAGTAATTTCATTTTATTAAGCAGCTCATAATTCGGAAAACGGAAAACACATTTAATTAAACATGATAAATGTGATAGCGAAGGTTTCGTACACACACCCTTTGAAAATACGCTGTTTAGTTCGTAAAAGTAAAGAGATGACATGCAAATTGGATGTGCTTATAAACAAAAAGTTACAGACATCGTTAACTGATGAGGCAGTACAAAAATGTATGTAAAATATTTTAAGCGATTTTTATAAAAGGAAACATAATAAAAATGTGAGTTAAACTTGCATGTTAATCACCTAAAAATGTTTTATTTCGTACAATAAAGTGATATAACGCTATAGTTAATGTCAACTTAATATAAAAACGGTCGGAAATTTGAAATATTTTAGTACGTTTTCAGTCACGCGTGAGCAAAGAGATCGAGCAAACACGTATATTATACTTTCGCTCCTATATTTTAGCAGGCCATGTATCTTGGGTCAAGTGAAGTTTAAGACACTTCATGAACTGTTCAACGGTAGCTCATACATTATGAAGCACTTTCAAGAGCAATGCTATAAATTAGCACAGTATAAAAGATACGAACAACAAGCGCAAGAAACACATGTGTTAAGACCACAGCCTTACGGTACTTGCCTTTTTCGTGAAGTTGTTAATATTTTTAATGTTACGAAACCGCAATGTTGTAAAACTGTTATTAGACACGTCTTCAACACGGGTTGTTAATCTTGATCACTGGACATAACAAATAGGAATAAAATAAGAGTTATGTTCATGGCCAGGCGGTTAAGGCATTCGACTCCTAATCCGAGGGTCACGGGTTCGAATCCCCATCACACCAAATATGTTCGCCCTTTCAGCCGTTATAATACGGACGTTATAATGTGATGGTTAGTCCCACTATTCGTTGATAAAATAGTAGGGTGGTGATGACTGTCTGCCTTCCACCTATATTCTTACACCGCTAAATTAAAGACGGCTAGCGCAGATAGTCCTCGTGTAGCTCGCGCGAACTTCAAAAACAAAGAAACAAGAGCTATGTCTTAAACATGGGTGAAGGAATGAAGTTTGTGTATTTTTATTGTCGATTTACTTAAATTGTTAAGGTTCAGAAAACCAAACTATAATTTAAAGTGGTAATGATAGAAATATGATCCTTTATTACTCCTAAAAAATGCGACGTGACTACTTCGGTATAGCGTATGGGAAAATTTGTGAATCTAGATATTAAAACACAGGCAAGGCAGGTAGCGTGGAAGGAACTAAGAGAGACCAAATGTTATGAATTTCAATGAAGATTCATAGGAATGTGGAAGTATATTATGTACAACAGTCGCAGTGTTTGGTGAAGTGTGAACTGTTGTGTAAACCAATCAACTACATTAGAAATTATGTGGTGTAGGAGAAATTGCTGTAATACTACGTGATGTAGGAGAAATGGTTGGACGTGAATACTATGATAATTTAAATGACTACCTTACCAGTAAGCCAATGTGTTATTCCACCAGGATAATGCTCCCTCCCTGCCACAAAGCATAAAAGGTTCATACCCACTTTCAAAGTAATAATATCAACGTATTTAAATACATCACTAAGAGCAAACATTTCAAATCCTGTAGAGAACTTTAGAGATAACTAGGAGACCTTGACTACACCCATCCAGTTGATAACTGTTAGCCTGAAGATGACCTAAGAAAGTCGAAAACATTGTTCAGTACTTTATTTTAAAGTTTTAATACGCATACCATACGTCTTCAGAATACGTTTAATCAGCCCTTTTTATTGTCATTAATTGTCCGAGTCTGTGAAACAACAATGAAGATCACGTGCATTAGAAACCTGTTAGGAACTAGTGAAGAGCATGCCTTAGAATTAGCAAATACTCAAGCCAAGGGTTAGTTACTTTAATGAGAGAGGAAAACCATGGAAAGATAGAGAACTTCGTCCCGCACTATTATTTTATTCAACCATATCCAGCTTCTGTCTGGAACCGTATCTCCATTTTATAATAAAGTTAAGTCAATAAAACCTGAAGCTCAATTTGTTACCTGCTGGTTGTAAATGTCCAAATTATACAAAACGAAAAATAATTTCGAAACTATTTCATCTGTAGAGCCGGGCATGGCTTAATGCTTAGTTTTTGTGTATAGAACTATGTATCAAAATGTCCGTAGTTCTAGCAGCGATACCTACTGCACACAATTTGCACTTTCAGTTCTATGGGCGTTATAGCTGTAACAGTTAATACTAATATTCATTTAAGGCAGTTACATAACAGGCAGCGGATACTTCCTGTCAGAAGTTTCAAATTAGGAATAGTTACACTTGAATAGTTATATCTGAGTTAATTGTTTAGTTCAATTATTTCACAAGATACCAACGATGCAATTTCATAAGACAAAGTGAGGAAATATAACGTAGAAAACTTTGTCTTTTTATTTACTAGTTTATACTATAATACAAACAGCGTAAAGTTTGCAGGTATTTTTCTTATTCATTTAATTCTGAAGTACGCCAGCGTATTTATGCTTAATTGTAGTAAATTGCGACTTTGAAAGAGCGGCATTTACCGTGATAAAAGGTTATTTCAAACCTTTAAAAATAATTAAAGTAGCTTCAATACTTCAGGAAAGAAATAAATTATTTTTCTTACGTAGAAGATGAAAAACGAGTGAGCTAAGTAATAGCTTCAAATTGTCATTTTAAGCCGCTACTTCCTTACAGATAAAGTCAAAAGAAGACAAGATCCATTTCAAAAGCTCGTTAAATAGAAATAGATTTGTGGAATGGCATTCAAAAAGACATTAAATATATTTTCTCATGTTTTTAGGTAATGGCTGAATAAGAATACATATCTTAATCTACAATTCGATAGAGGGCATTAAGGAACGGTGAATGTCAGAAGTAGTTTTTTGATTTATAACAAATATAATTTTAGATTCTGTAAGGAAACATCCATGGAAATGTACATTTTTTTTCCAGTTTCGTTCCGACATCTCAGTACCAGAAAAATAATCAGCGAAGGACAGGAAAAACAAAACAAAAAACAACACGTTAGAAACTAGAATTCGGAATTAGTTTGATCAAAACCCAG
Source organism: Tachypleus tridentatus (assembly GCF_004210375.1). Classification (NCBI taxonomy): domain Eukaryota; kingdom Metazoa; phylum Arthropoda; class Merostomata; order Xiphosura; family Limulidae; genus Tachypleus; species Tachypleus tridentatus. The sequence continues at coordinate 32,261,940 of NC_134831.1, read as the reverse complement.
GCATATATGATAAATGTAAGCAAACATTCCACAATATATTTTAACATGAATTAAAAAAATTAAACCTTCTATTACGGTAAAATAGAGCTGGCTATGAAATACTAGTTCACAGAAATGAGCGATTTTTATTGCAAAGTTAGAATTAAAAGATATTTATTACCAGTAACTTACAATTCTGCTAAAGTTTACGATACTATCAACAAAGCCATTCAATCAAAGATAAACATAAAAAACAGACTCACATGCTGGAGCTACAAACAAAATAACTATAGCGAGTAAAAGAGCGCGAAAAAGAAATAAATGTTTTTTTTTTTTTTACTTTTACATACATAATCATAGCCTTTAAAGAATATTGTTAAGAGTTGATTCAATACCTTGTTTAACGTAGTCAACTTTATCGAAGCAGCAACACAGTTAGTTTAATAAATGAACCTAAGATTAGCTTAGTTTAACTGTCGATTACATCTGATTTATTTAGTTATTTTCTTTTTTTTGATTGTTGATTACACCTGATTTATAGCTATTTTCCTTTTTTGACTATCGATTACATCTGATTTATTCAGGAATTTTCCTCTTCTGACTAAATTATTCAATGATTTTCAAAACGAAAGCTTAATTATTGTGAAAAGTTTCATTTCTGCTGGAAGCGGATATGAACAAAATTTTAAGCTTCTTGAAAATATTTTTATTGTTATTTTAATGCCCAATTTTACACAACAAAATATATCATCGATTAAGAGATAAACATCAAGTAGAGCGATTACTTATTTATTAATAATTAAATTGCATTACTCGTTTCCCACTCATTTCTTTACCTGTTCAGAACAAGGTGTTCTGCGTGAGTTGAAGAATCTTTGATGCAAGTCGTATAATATGTGAACTTACTTGAACGGTATATCAGATTTTTTATCTTGATAAACAATAGAAGTATTATAACTGATATTCATGACACTTTGTTTGTTTAAAACACAAAAACATAACACAGAGTAAGTGAACATTTATACAAATGACGGTATTATTAAGAGAAATGGTTAATCCACTTGTTCGTGCCTTATATATACATATTTAATCAACAAAGGGTGGTAATCTCTCAATATAGTGTAAAGTGCTTATTTAAAGGCAAAGCTCGGCATGGTCAGGTGGTTTAGACACTCCACTCGTAATCCGAGCGTCACGGGTTCGAATGCCCGTCACCCCAAACATGTTCACCCTTTCAGCCGCTATAATAGTAACGTTATAATGTGACGGTCAGTCCCACTATTTGTTGGTAAAAGAGTAGGGTAGTGATGACTATCTGCCTTCCCTGCTAAATTAGGGTTGAGAAGCGCAGACAGGCCTCGTGTAGCTTTGCGCGAAATTCAAAACAAACCAATTGATTAGTTGCATTGTGCTCAACACAGGGATCGAAACGTAATCAGTATTATAAATGTTTTACATCTGAGGAACCTAAGAGAGCTGAAGAGGAATAGGGATATTTGCTCCTCTATTTAACTTGAACAGAAAGGAAATTACGTGATATGATATGACGATAGGAGCTTAACCTAAAGTAACAGATATTCACCTAATCTGACATGGTCTCACCTAAGTGACCAATAGTTCGAAGTTTTTAAAAGCTAATAACAACTTTGAATGGTAGCGTTTTATTTTTCGCGATTGTCTTTACTATCCTGATATTCTACTCTTCCACACGTTTCGTTTAAAAAATATCCCCTATTTTTATTCTCGCTGTGTATAAAACTTTCTTCCACAAAGTAAAGTAACTGAGTTGACCCGAATGTTGATATTTTCCGACACAGAATGCTTTCTAGGCATATGAGTTGAGTAATAATGTTGCACTCTTGGCCCCACAATTTAGCCAACTCCATTTGGGAATGAACTGGTTTTGTCAGTGGCACAAATTAGAAACAATATTTCTGCAGCATACTTAAGTGTTTGCTTGGTTTGAATTTCGAGCAAAGCTACACGAGAGAGAGAGAGAGAAACCGTTTCAAAATAAACTGATAGAGTCAATGCATTTATTAGCTTCAGGGCTTATAGCACTAAAATTTAAAGTTCGATCCACGCAATAGACCCAACGAAGATAACATTTAGTTTTGCGCTAAATACAAACAAACAAATATGTAGTCGTGCTAAAACAATCTACTGCTTTGACGTTCCTTCAAATATTTAAGAAAGCCAACATATCATTAATTTTAGTTTGTCAAACTTCATTGAGACCAGATAAACCATGTAGTTGGCGAGTGTCTTTTGACTTAATATCTCAATACTTCCATCGACGAAAAGGAATTAACAGAAAATTGGAAAAATGTATCAAAGAGTACTTGAGGTTTATAACGACACTTCTTTTGAGATTTGTACAAACATAACCACGAAGATAGTTTTCTAGTATTACAATGACTTAATTTTCATTTGACATAAACAATATGATTGAAAATTCTACATTAATATACTTGAAAACATAATTTGAAAATTAAGATTTATTTTCGTTTGGACTAACGCAGACTTGGTATCTGTGTCATCTTCGAGATAAACTCTCTTTGTGAGAGGTTTCGTAAAAGATTCTAGACGTAGAATTTTACTTGTAATTCTTTTAGCAAGAAATTACCATTAAGTAGAAGAATATCTTCTAAAAATATTTTAAAGATTAATTTACAAATCAACGTGCATTTTATAGAACTACGATACAAGAGAATTTTAAGTTATCAGGCTAAAATAATAGAAAAGATTATATTTTTGCATTTAAATTTTGAAATTTATATTTCGACGAGAACGAAATTCCCTCACATGCATTTCTTGGCCACCAAATGGTTCTGGGATAAAGATATAAAATAGCGAAAATCCATATTTATTTATATGACTAACATAGTCTCATCTATTTATCTACAGCTCATCTTTCTGTTTAAACCTTCCTTTACTCAGAAGTAAGTGCAATTCTTTAATATGAAATCGTAAATCATTAATACAACACTAGTAACGTTTAGCCACTCAGTGGTACAGGGGCATGTCTACGGACTTGCACCACTAGGAACTGGGTTTCCATACCAATGGTGGCAAAGCACAGATGTGTGCGTGTTTTCTTATAGCGAAGCCACATCAGGCTATCTGCCGAGTCCGCCGAGAGGAATTGAACCCCTGATTTTAGCGTTGTAAAACTGTAGACTCACCGCTGCACCAGCGGGGAACAGAGCACAGATAGACTATTGTGTAGTTTTGTGCTTAATTCCAAACAAAGTAACGTTTATTTTATTTATTTTTTTACATTTTCCATGTGAAAATAAGGCACTTTCGGGCATAGTGTATTTCTAATAAATGGCAATGTACAATAAATAGCCTTAAGCTAAGAAAAAACAACAAAACTAACTAAAAATAAACAGAAGAAACTTTTATATCCCAAAGACAGCTAGCTTTATTTGCTTTAATTTTAATTACAAATTGAATTAAAATATAAATAAAATAAAAATATTGTTAAAGTTAGAGAATATTATTTGTATTACAGTTTTAATATTTTACTATAAAAAAAACTCAAACGGTAACTCCTTTTTCTTACATTAAATGTCTATTTACACTGGTATAGGCAAAGTAGAGCAAAAATTTTATTGAAAACTAGTTTGTTGTTTTGAATTTCATGCAAAGTTATACGAGGCCTATTTAACAGTGTAAGACTAAAGGGAAGGCAGCTATTCATCACAACCCACCGCCTATTATTTTACCAACTAATAGTGGGATTGAGTACTCATTATAACGCCCCCCGCAGCTGAAAAAGCGAGCATGTTTGATTTAAGGGGAATTCAAACTCGCCACCTTCAGATTACGAGTCGAGCTCCCTAACCACACGGCCATGCCCAGGTATGTAGGGTTGTTATTTGGTTCCAATTTCCTATGAAGCTATTCAAGAGCTATGTGCTCTAGGATGTGTCTACATTTAAAGTGGTAGACTAGAGAAGAAGTAACCAGTTAACACCAACCACCGTGAAACTCAGACTACTAGTTTAACAACGAATAGTTACATTGAGCATCATATCATAACGCTCTCAAGAGATTAGCATGTGGAACGCTCCACAACTACTGGGCCAATATTCTTTAGTATTGCTTAGATTCAAGGTCAAAATGTTACAACACAGGGAACTGTGTTAAGAATGATTACTAACAGAAATAGACTAAATGGTTACACAAAACTGTTCTAACTTTTTGTATATTTCGGGAACAATGAAACGTATTCAAAAGAAATTTTTAAACAAAAATTACACGAGTTCATTCTTCATAAACGATTTAAGATTATTACCTTTAATGCCAGGCAAGATCTAGTGATTAGTTTGCCGAGTTACGTATCGGTAGATTTAAGGTTTGAGAGTTAAGACTCTTTTTGGGTTAAGAGTAACTCTTACCAGTTCAAACTTAGGAATGGTTATACCCGACTCTTTGCATCTCAAACTTGGCTTTTTAACTCAAACATCACAGAAGTGGACAATGCGATACTGGAGTTGTGTTTATTGGAATCCTTAATCGCCAAATCCCCACCCTAGTGGTCAGGGACAAGTTTACGGTCTTACAATGGTAAAATCTGGGGTGAGTGAGCGCCGTTAGCCCGGTGGTTACCCTCACTCTAAAACAAGCAAAGGCTGTACTTCAGAATATTATATTTTTTTTATAGCGTTGTGGGAACAAGGAAGTAAATATTTATATTTATTTACACGAACTTTTGTTTTAAGGAGAATTACGTTGACGTATCGAGAAATAAGATATGAATCTGGCATTAAATAACATTACATGAATAAAAAAAGTTGGAGAAATCAGGATAATTTTTACTATGCCTAGTTCATTCAATTGGCTCAATTACATTGCCTTGTCTAGTGCTTCAGTTTTAAAGGTTTACAACACTAAAATCCGGGTTTCAATACCTATGGTGGGCTCAGCTCAAATAGTCCATTGAGTAGCTTCATGTTTAACAAAAAATAAGAAATAGATCAACTATATTTAACGTGCTAACACATTTCTATTTTACATTATTGGTAATAAAGAGATGGTAAGGAGAAAGACAAACAAATTATATCTTAAAGATGACTTCTCCTAAGGGGCGCTCTAATTGCAAATAGGTTCGCGGGTTCCAGTCCTCATCCCACTAAAAATGCTTGCCCTTTCAGCCATGTAAGCGTTATAACTTGACGATCAATTCTACTATTTGTTGGTAAAAGAGTAATCCAAGAATTAGCAGTGATGACTAGCTGCCTTCCTTTTATTCTTTCGCTGCTAAATTAGGGACGGCTGATGCACATGGTCTTCGTACAGGTTTGTGCGAAATTCAAAACAAAGTCTCGTCTTCAGTAGAATTAATTTAGGGAGTCGTGATTTTTAATTACAAAATATTTAAATACAACAGCAAAATGTATCAAACTTGAATATATTGAGGAGTTAAAATAACCCACTGTTCTTAATATTGAGATATGCGTTTTGTTTTTATTTTGTGACATGTTATTAAGACTATTTTAATTTTGAACTAACAAACAGAATTATTAATGAGACAACCAGCCACATGCTATCATCCACAACTTAAAGTGCAAAGAGTATTTTTAAAACCACAAGGATTATAACCAGGTTCGAATTCAAGAGTTGTACTTAACAAATCGAATCACTGGGCAAGAAAATATAAGCACTTAGTCACACTCTAAGATTATTATTGTAACGAATAAACGACTTCGATATATTTCATATTAAAGTGTAGCATTTCACAATTCCTGCAGGTGGAATTAACAAACAAATTGGTTTCAATTTTACGCAAAGTTATTCGACGGTTGTCTTTACTACCTGTCCCTAATTTAGCAAAGGCAGGGTAAAGGGAAGGCATATAGTCAACACCACTTACCACCACCGCTTCAGCTACTTTCTTACCAACGAATAATGGAATTCATCGTAATATTATAACGCCTTCGTGGATGAAAGAGGGAACATGTTTGGTGACAGGGACTCGAATCATAACTCTCAGGTTAAGTCAGGCGTTCTTTATTCCAAACAATAAAAATAAATAGTAAATTTTATGAAATCCTTTCAATATATTTCGAATATCAAACGTTTATCAAGTCGTTATATTAAATCATTCAAGGCTAATTACTCAACAGACAACAGAAACAAAATAAATCCAATATCAGGATCTGATTTTAAACTCGGTAGGTGTCATTCGTCGAAAATTGTGAAACTTGTAATGAGAATTTAACATTCAATTTGAATTCCACACTTTTTGTTACTGTGAAGTATTTAAAAGTTCATTATCGACAGTTTGAAGTACAAGAAGAATACTGACAAAAGGATGACATACCATTAACAATTATTCTACCCGAACTTTAGCGAAAAGACCTTCAGGCATCCTTTAATCTGTTAGAAATAATCTGCAACATACACTGCTGGCCAATGAACATAAAGAAAAAATATGCATTTTGCGTTTTTAGACTCAACCACTTATTCGAGTAGAGCTTCGAAAGATGAAAATAAGAAAAAGGAAAAAAAAACAACAAAACTCAACGTGCCATCACTGATGAGATTGGGCGTAGTAAAACTGCTGTTGCAAATTTCTTAAAAGACTCTGAGGGGTACGGAACGAAAATTTCAAGTGGTCAGCCCAAAAAAATTTCGCGGGCGTTGAGCAGGAGGATTCGACGGGTTGTCTAGCAAGACACCAGCCGATTGTCGAACCAGATTAAGGCCCTTACGGACGCAGAATGCAGCTTAAGAACAATAAGACGGCATCTACAAGAGAAAGGCTTTAAAAACTGTAAACGTCTTCAAAGGCCACGTCTTCTTCCACACCACGAAACAGCTCGGTTAAACTTTGCTGAGAAGCACCAAGCATGGGGCGTAGAAAAGTTGAAGAAGATTTTGTTCGCTGATGAGAAAAAAATTAACCTGGATGGTCCAGATGGTTTCCAACGTTACTGGCACGATAAGGATATCCCACCAGAGACATTTTCTACACGATACAGAGGAGGAGGTTCCATCATGATCTGGGGTGCTTTCTCCTTCCATGGAACAATGGAGTTTCAGGTTATACAAGGGCGTCAAACAGCGGCTGGCTTATATTGGCATGTTAGAGAGCAACCTTATTAACTGTTGGCCTTCGCTTTTGTGGAAATGACTGGATCTTTCAGCAGGACAACGCTGCAATCCACAATGCCTGCAGGACAAGATTTTTTCATGGTGAATAACGTGATTCTTTTGGACTATCTAGCGTGTTCGCCCGAGCTGAACCCCATTGAAAATGTTTGGGGGTGGATGGCAAGAGAAGACTAGAGAAATGGACGTCAATTCCAAACAGTGCATGATCTTCGTGAAGCCATCTTCACCATTTAAAATAACATTCCAGCCAGCCAGTGATGACGGCCGTGCAACTCAATACTGAGACCTCTGGTAGGGCATTTCCTACTCTGTTTAGGACTTCTTTTTGGTATGTTCTTAAACTTTTGACCAGCTAGTATTTAGGCTAATTTCATAATGTTCACATTTTCCCTATTAAATGCTAAAAATGTTTTTTATTTTTATTTTCCCTTTTCTTATATTCATCTTTCGAAGCTATACTCAAATAAGTGGTTGAGTCTAACAACGCAAAATGCATATTTTATCTTTATATTTTGGCCAGCAGTGTATGTAAAACATGTTCAGTGAGGACAAAGTTCAAGAAATAACAGCTTTAAGATAACACGATATTATTATTTATATCAGTTACTCATTGGAGTCGTCCACCCCAGGGAGACAGCAGCAGGTTTACAGATTAACAATGTTAGAATTAGGGGTTCTATTCCTCTTGATGGATACAGCAGGTAGCGCGATGTAAATTTGTAATGAAAAACATACATACACTCATCGAAGTTAAAAAAACATTCTTTGCAGCTTAGAGACAAAATAAAAAATCATACTATCCAACGTATTATTTATTATCCCTAGCTGTAATAAAGAAATAAATATCAGAAAAATCAATTAATGGTGAAATAGTAAAGGAATTTGGTTAGGGTTTACAAAATTCTTTTTATAACTTGCAAGCCAATTATTCTTTACTTTAGTTTACCTGCACACTGCTTGATAGGGGTAGTACTTAATGTACTATTAAGCTTTTCCCATGATGTCAAGTTCTTTAAATATCCTTGGACTGGATACGAACATTGATATAAATGGAGAAAGGAAGAATACATGTCGCTCCTAAAAGAGGTATAGTACTATTGAATTTATTATATGATGTAAGTAAAAACAAGGAAGCAGCTTGAATTACATCGAAAGAAGGATCTTACAAGTTAAATAATCCCGGTGGACTATCAAGACATTTGTGGACTTACACAATAAATGGACTGTTTTCACTGTCTGCAGTGGGGACTCGAACCCCGCATTTTAGTATAGTAGGTGCACAGCAAGAAAAAACAATCTCAGTATATAATTCATCGTGTCAAAACTGAATAATCTTTAATAAAGAGTTTCGTTAATATACACAAGAATTATCGTTACAAAGTCACACCTTAAAACTTTAAAGTACAGAACAACGACTCGACCTTCTTAAATTATTTTCAGGTGCAAACTCTCTCGTTAACCTGAAGATGTCCTAACAAGGTCTAAACGTTTTCTGTACTTTTTTAATTAACGTTTTTATACCCAAATCAGCCATCTTGAAAATACATTTTTACTTCAAGCAAGTTTTTTGTTATCACGGATAGTCGCCTTAATATAATTAACGTTTTATTACTCTTATATTAATATTCAATTTTGATTTTGCAAAGTCAGGTCATCTTATAAACAATGTCAGAAAATTTAACACAGGAAGTTCATCATCATTGTCTTTGTAGAAGGCTTTAATGACTAAAATGTGTAATAGGACGCGTACAAAAATGTTCAGACGAATAAAAGATATTAACCCAACTGCACTTTCTCAGATCATTAATCATATAAAGCCTTATGAAGATGAATGTATCCGAGGAGCACATTAGGCATATAATGCTTTTTGTGTTTAAAAAAGGCAATAGTACAGAAGAAACTACACGAAACATTAAAGATGTTTATGGTGCGGAGTATCTCAATGAAAGAAAATGTCGAAGGTGGTTTCAGAAGTTGAAATCAGGTGACTACAGCTAAAGTGATGCGCCACGTTCAGATCGTTCTGTTGAGTTTAATGATGACTTGCTGCTGGTTGTATTTGATAAGGATTGTGCTGTAACAGTTGAAGAATTAGCACAGAAGCTTACTTCAACCCATTCAACCGTTCACTGTCATCTGCAACTGCTTGGAAAGGTGACAAAACTTGGAAAATGGACTCACATCACTTGACAGAAGCCAACCTTAGAGCAAGAGTGGATATTTGCACTTCTCTGCACTCTCGTGAACGTAACTTACCCTTTTTGGACTAACATGACTGGAGATGAAAAATGGATATTTTATAAAAATGTTAAGCGCCACAGACAATGGCTTAGTGCAGGTAAAATGGCTAAAGCACAGCCCAAAATGGACTTTCACCCTATGAAAATCTTGTTAAGCGTTTGGTGGGATATTGTTGGTGTGATCCAGTTTGAGTTGCTGCTACTCAATGTAGCGATTACACCAAATTTCTATTGCCAACAGTTAGAGCGCTTGAATGTTGCACTGAAATAAAAGGCCTGCTTTGATCAATCGTAAAGGTGTTGTGTTACACCAGGATAATGCACGGCCCACACAACAAAGATCACATCTGCAAAGATTGAAGAGCTAAACTGGGAAAAACTTCCACATCTTCATTATTCTTCAGACGTTGTCACATCTGATTATCATCTATTCCGAAGTTTGTAGAACTATTTTGATGGAAAAGAGCTTGGAACACATGAAGATGTCAAAACTATCCCCTCTAAATATTTTTCCTCCAAACCCCAAGAATTTCATTGAAGTGGCATTTAGATGCTTGTGATTCGTTGGCAGGAAGTAATTAATAATAGGGAACATGTATTGTTAATTTAATGACATTAAAACCGTTTAAAATTCTCTTTTTCTGAACCTAAAATCGGATATAACTTAAGGAATGACCTGATAGTTAACGTTTTTTCACTCTGTTATATTAATATTTAATTCTGAGTTTGCAAAGCAATCTACTTGTTATGAGTGAAACTATAATTCAGTCAAGTACTGGTTATATAGGGTGTTCGGAAAATCACTGTGCGCTTATATATTTATTAACAGACAAATGACTTTCCTAACACCCTGTAGATAACTAAATTTACTGTTCTTACTTAGAAAATATTGCTAACAATGAAAGTACACACTGACGAAAAAATCCATTATAATTTCTATGTCGTAAACTCAATAAATATCTCTCGTGGTTCGTCCAGTTTAGTTAGTTTTAAATCCACATACAAAGTTAACATTCTTTGTAAAAACGTTATTAAACTATGACAAACGTTTTAACCAGTACTGTTAAAGTATCATTAAAAAACAAACAGTTGTTTGCCTAATGCTCTGTCGTAGGTATAAAACATAATGATAGTTTACCTGTAAGTTTCTATCTTTTGTGCCCCAAGACTGCGAACTTAAAACGCTATAAATCGGGTTTCGATACCCGTGGCGGGCAGAGCATAGATAGCCCATTGTGTAGCTTTGTGCTCAACTACAAACAAAGAACTTTTTTCCGTAAACATACTATATCTATTGATTATCAAATATTCAGCATACTATTTTTTATTACTACGATATCCAGAAAGTTCTACTAAAACGAACGGGGCTAAGTCATTGAAAGTTTTTTTCCCAGACAATAATAACACAGCATCGAAGCTTCTCTTAAAGACCGTAAACTCTGTAAAAACACATTTCACGAAGGAATTTTAAGGCTGGGTGAACTCAAGGATTTGAATAACTTGCGTTTTTATTTTTATTTTTTAACCATCTATATACCCAGCTTTTTCCACCAAAACATGTGTAGGTTTAACTCCACCCTGGAACGGATCACTAGTAACTAATTCATTGATCACTGTCGTAGCCTCTATGTTCTGCGAGAATGTTTACCTTATTCATTGACAAGGAAACCAACACATTCATTTTCTAATGCCATTATTAATAAGAATGTGCTTAAAATAAGTGTTACGGAGTTAACGTGACATAAATGCATAGCACTAAGCAAATAAATCTGATGTAACTGTTAAAATACCAGTTTTACGGCCTAAGTTTGTTGGTTTGTTTTGAAGTTTGTGCAAAGTTACACGAGAGTTATCTGCTATAACCGTCTTTAATTTAGCAGTGCAAAACTAAGCAGCCAGCCGTCACCACTCACCACCCGCTCTTGAGCTATTCTTTTACTAAAGAATATTTGGATTGGCCAACACATAACAATTCCACGGTTAAAAGAGCAAGCATGTTTGTGTAACGACGATTCGAACCTGTGATCCTCATATTGCGAGTTGAGCGTCCTAACGATCAGGCCATGCCAGGCCTTTTACGGCCTTAGTAGTACATATGAAATTATAATGAAAATACCGAACTTGGTTGTATATCATAAGATTGAAAATTCGAGACCATGATATGCCGCTGAGGATGTTTCGAACTTTCAGATATGTCGGTTAAGGATAGTAGAGTAGGTGGGGAATTGTTTTTTCAGTAATCCTAAATTATAAGCAGTCATGCTTGCTATTTAATATTTATCTAACAATAAGTAGCTTTACAGTACACGCGTTTCTCCAACAGTTTAAGTGATCATTGTACGTCTTTAATATTTAAAGGTTTCTTAATATCAACGGCCGTTTCGAAGCCCACCTGTCTATACTTAATATCAATGGCTGGTCTCAAGCTCATGAGACTATATTTAAAGGATTTCTTATTTCCATTTATTTTTCTAAAAGTTTAATTGTGTTAAAGATCTGTTTTCTTTAAAAAAGATATTTGGTTGATAACGAGTAATTATAGACCGAATTTTTGCTTCTTTAAAATATTTCAAACTTTCATTATCTACTCTGTTTTGTCGAACATTAGCTGTTTACAACACAGACAAAAGCCATTGAAAACTTCAATTGTTCTGCATTATTTACAGAAAACATCGTAGATTCTACAATTAACTTATCTCATAGAGGCTTTAATATGCTTATGTGTAAAAGCACCGATTTTAAACATATGAATAATTACATAATAGAATTCGGTTATTTCAAGTTAACTCAAGTTTTTTTTTAAACCTATTTATATACATAAGCGTATTTTACAAAAAAAAAAAGAATTACGTATGTTAACACCTAAAAGAAGAATAGTGTAACACACCTATCTAGTTTTGATGTTTTTCTAAACTAATATGAGACCAAACATTATCGTCCATAAATTATGGGGCAGACAATTAAAGCTAGCCGTCCCTAATTTAGCGGTGCGAGAATAGGGGAAAGACAGCTAGTCATTGCCAACCAATACCAACTCTTGGGCTACTTTTTTACCAACGAATAATGGGGCTACACATTATAACGCCTCCACTGCCGAAAGGGCGAGCATGTTTGATGGGACGGGATTTAGAACACTCAATTCTTAGATTGCGGGTCGAGCGCCTTAACCACCTGGCCATGTAGGGCTTTTGTTGTTATCCGCTAAAAATAATAAACAGGAAAACTAGGCAAATAAAATTGTTCAATTGAATTGCATATTTACCCTATTACACGCGTTACACATAAATGAATAGTTTTTATATTGCGATTATGAGCCTATTGATTTATTATTTGCTTATCTTTCAGCTCTTAAACTGCAACTTCAAGTTTTGGATTGTTTTCTGTTAACTTTATCACGCATGCTATTTTAACGCTTCTGTTTTATGGTCGAGACATAAAACGTTTCAAACTTATGCTTGTAATCACCCCTTCCCATTGAAAAAGCAAGGATGGTCGTGGCCTAGTGCTCAGCGTGCTGAGCTGTGAATCCAAAGGTCCAGAGCTTGCATCTCGTTGCTTCAAAACCGCGTACACACTTTGGGACAATGGGTGCTTTAAGAGTTATTGACAAGTCACATTATTCAAGTAAAATAGCCCAAGAGTTGGGAATTAGGCATTGTTGATTATCTGGCTTTCATTTAATCTTAAAGTTGAAAACTAATGACGACTAGAGCAATTAACCTTTCTGTAGTTTTGGGTGCGTAAAACAAAAGATAATTGCTTCAGCCATGTAGTTTCGGGTACTATCTTCTTTTTTATTGACCTAGTGTGAGTGATGGCGAAGAGTGATACAGAAATACATTCTAGAGTGTTTGCTTGGGAAACTTTCGCTAACTTTTTTTGCATATCCACCTTCGTACTGTTCTTTTATCGAAAAAACTCGTTTAGCTTAAAATAGCTTACACAAAAATATTTGAGAAGTCCAAAATTCCTTAAAATTTCGAAACTTTAAAAAATATTTTTTTTCGAATTTTTTGCGCTAAACTACTCATGCATTGGGCCTGGCATGGCCTAGATCGTAAGGCGTTTGACTCGTAATCCGAGGGTCGCGGGCTCGCGCCCGCGTCGCGCCAAACATGCTCGCCCTCCCAGCCGTTGGGGCGTTATAATGTGCGGTCAATCTCACTATTTGTTGGTAAAAGAGTAGCCCCAGAGTTGGCGGTGGGTGGTGATGACTAGCTGCCTTCTCTCTAGTCTTACACTGCTAAATTAGGGACGGCTCGGTGCAGTGGGCTAACAACCTACTCACTTAAATACTTGTTGAAGAATCCGCAAGCGATTGCGGCCCATGTTCCTAGATGGAATCTAATGGTGATAACTAACTAACTAACTCATGCATTCCCCGTTCCTACTTTTTAATTCATATAAAGTACTCAATCAATAGAATAGATTTTCTGCCCCTGTATGGCCGAATATTTCGGCTCTAATAGTCCGTCTTATAGTGAATCTTTGGCTTCATGTTCAGATAGCGTTTTCACGGCAATGTAAATTCTTGGACTCATATTTTGGGTACGCTAACGTTTCGACCATGTTTTGCCACCTGAAAAGTGGCATGGTTAATTATTTCTGCAAAGTATCTCATATTAGTGAATTTAGATCAAGTGATCATAACTAACAAAAACACCAAGTATTCTCATGCTGTACTTTAATAGCACACTTTGGTAATTAATTTTCAGATGTGTACAATTTAACGCGATCAGCAAACATAAAATACTTTAAGGAAGTAATTAGTTTAGTTAAACAAAAACTGGAATGTAGTTTACTTCTAAAAAACGAATGAAAATTAGTTTGTTCTAAAAAAATTAAATGAACAATAAAATATAAGGAGTATCAGAAGATATATCTGCAATTTCGATATCTGTCTGTCTGTCAATTCTCCGTATCTATCTGTTCGAATGAGTTTTTCTACACATTTCGTAAATAGCGTTTAGCATTTTTTTGCTTTTGTATATTTTATTTGTTAGCTTGTATATAATTTAGGTACTATATAATAGTGGGGGTCTTTTTGATTACTTAATAAAAGTCACGAATCCAATTCACTTCATGTTGACGGATAAGATTTTGTTATAAAATTTGCTATAGGCTAATTTAACACAACGTTTAAACAAAACTACATGACAACACAATAGGAAGCATATCTAGCTCACAAATAAATTTACCACAAAATTTTCTCGCTCATTGAAAAAGCAACTGAATAGACTACATATGTCTGACACTGAATGAATGCCTTTTCTGACATTGATTTCATAAACTCAGAATATTCATCCTTCACTCAATAACAATAATAATCGATTTATAACCTATTAATCTTTTACTCACTACACTACTTTGCCAGATCATAATGTTCCGAAATGAAAATACCTAAACGTCAGTTAGATACTAAACTATATTGAGTGCAATTCCACTAATCTTAAACTTTAATATTGTGTGTTTTTATATAGCATTAACCTTTAATATTGTGTGTGTGTGTGTGTGTTCATATAGTAAAGCCACATCGGGATATCTGCTGAGTCCATCGAAGGGAATCGAACCCCTGACAGTAGCGATGTAAATCCGTAGATTTACACCGCTGTACTAGCGGTGGACCCTTTAACATTGAGATAATGGAACTTCTTAGTGTAAGGTTTCTTCTCTGTGGGTCATCTGCATGTTGAAGGCTTCAGAAATCTAAAATTCAGGATTCCATCCCTGCGATTCTGATTTAAACAAACAGAACATTATCCCTATGACAGTTGCTCCGCTAAGGTCGGTAATTAAATATATTTGTTCTCAAACAGATATACTCCAAGGTAATTTTCCGCTAACAATTTGAAAATTATGCTAAAAATAACTTCAAATAAGTAACGTCAGAGTATTTTCGAGACTTGTCCTTACAAAATGAAGAACATAGATGGCCTTTAGCTTGGATGTTCTTCTATTAGTAGTTAGTTTTCGTTATTAAACTTGTAAATAAATCAAAATATGGTAAAGCAGATCTTGGGCGCTTTAGTGGCTTTTAATTAGAATTTAAACGAAAAACTTGAATTTTAAAATATTACAGCAGGAAATCTCAACCATATGTACACGCATCGACAAATAATTTCTTGAATATTTTTCCGAAGAAAATTAAAACTGAACTTAGTGTTAACGGTTAAAATCTCCTACAATTGATTCTAGCGAAGTAAAACAATATTAATCGACATCTTGTGTCTGAAGGCGGTTACGCATGGTATTCGACATCCCAACATGGAAGCCAAGAAATCTGAATGTGTGTATAACTTGCACGTGACAACTTCGTGATGACTTGCTTTGTTTAAATATACAAGAATTATAATTAACTATGAGAGAATTACCGGTAAGTAGGTTATGTATAATTTGTCATAAATTAGAACAAGCCCATGCGAGACTGGAGAACTGATGTTGAGAATGATAGACCGTGTATCCCTACCCCAATGTTGGTCTTACTTTTCAGTCACCTCTACAACCTAGGGTACATTTTATAACCCACATTATAGCTTGTAGTTTAGGGAATCTTTCGATTAGTGCAACGTTTTCTGATTTTTGTTATGAGATTTTATTTATACGAAATTTGTATTAGTTATAGCTTTAAATTTGCAATGTTTAGCAATACATTCCTTTTGATTTTGTTATATTTTACTTGACTGTTCAGTGTTAAGTGTGTGTGTGTGCGCGCGAGGTTCGTACAGAATATATTCTGAAATATAAACTGAGCCTTACCGACAATGAAACACAAAACTAATAATTTAAGACACTCAGTATATAAGTTCAATCTGTTTTAAGATGTATTAGATTTGAAGAGACCAGTTAATTGTTTTGATCGTTTCCAAAGCATATTTTAAAATGTCCAGTTAATTACTTTTAGTCGCTTTCACATTTATATTTTGAAGGGGTCAGTTAATTGCTTCGAGTCACTTTTGCATTGTAGCTTTAAAGTTAATTATTTTAAGTCACCTTCATATTGCCGTTTCGAAGAGCCAAATAGTTCTTTCAGTTGTATCCACTATATCATTATAAAGGAGTAGCCATTTCTTCATTTCGTCTCCATACTATCATTTTGAGATGGTACAGTTAATTCTTTTGACCATCTTCGCATTGCCATTTTGGAAGTTCCAATTATTTTGTTAATTTTTATTCATAGTTCATCAAAAGCGAATTAAATTGTTAACGTCGTGAAATGTTTGGAGTTCGAAAACAAATATGCAAATGCAAGAAGGAACAAATGGTTTAAGTTAAAAAATCGCATTGTTATTAGTCATTTAATGCTTTTATTGTGGGATACAAGGCTGCACACTTAGAAAAAGAAACATAGGTTTATCTCAACGCTGACGAAACGTCTTCTGTATAAGAATAGAAGTCGTGATTGCTGCGAGTACAATATTCACATAGTAATTACAGATTATTTGTATTTCTACAGCATGGAGGCAAGGAACAACATACGCTATAATTAAACCAACTCCTGCAAGTGCTCAGGAGAGGAGAAATTAAAACTATAATTATTGATCAGGATGCGTGTCGTCACAAACTCCACGATTCCCTTTATTTCTTTATCACTTGCTAATGTAGTCTGCTAGTCTACACCCATTATCGCTGATATCCGCTCTGCTGGCTGTTTTAAATAGCAGATTCTAGATAGTTGCTGTCTTGCATCGCTGGTTACATATTTTAATTTCATTGGCAGTATAGGATTTTCAGGATATATTAACATTGAATATTCATTGCAGATATTTACAACTGCTATTTACTGATGTTTTCTCGGTTATCGTGTTTTGACACATTGCTATTGGAATAATAAAGAGATCACGTAATTAATTACGAGTAGTTAATGATGCATTCAACATTTTTTTTTTTTAGCAAACGAGATAAATATAAACGACTTCATTAAAATCTTAGATTTTAGATTACAAGACATAGTCGAACCAATTGGATTGTCGTAACCAATTTCTACTGTTGGTATATATTTATCTTAAATAAACCAAATGAATTACACATTTTTAGTTTTGAAAAATATTTCGACCCCCGATATCTTGGCGATAAGATTGAAGGTTTATGATATTAAAATTAGGGGCTAGATCCTTGCAGTTGATATAATGCATAAAATAAGCAAACAAAGTTTACTTAAAAAGATTGTAAATTAACTTTTAATTAAAAATTTCATCATTTTATAAAGGAAACAAAAATTACATATCTATACACAAAGGTACGAGCCAGTCGTGAATTTCGGATGGATCACGCTTTGGGCTTTCAAAACTATTTTCAATTGTACTTTGCTCTTTTAACTAGGGAAATATAGCGCGATAGTTGTGAAATGCAGTAACCTGAAAAAGACGTGAACCCTAAAACATGGGGTGTATATACACACTTCATTCTATAGCAAAAAGAGGCTTTCTGCACATGAACATAGGTAATGATACCATGTATTTGGTAATTTTATATATAATCATCTTCAAACGTTAATAAGTCAGAACTTCGAATATGTGCTTCTTCTTTAAAATTAGTTCTAAACATTCTGGTTAGTAGAAAAAATAAAGTTTTTTATTATCCTTATTTAAAGGAAAAGTAAAACAACAACAACAAACAAAACAGAATTGCTCTTCTGCATGAAGACGAATACATAAAAAGAGTTTATTAGAAAACATTCTAGATCTTTGGTTAAAGAAAAGTGTATGTGAATATTTAATGTAATTTTCATCCTAATTTAAGTACCATCAGTAACAGTACAAATGTAAGATTATGGTAAACGTTAATCGTCTCTAATGTCACATATACACACTAATAATGATCACAAGTTCTCCTCTTGCCGATGAAATTTCATAAATGATATTAATAGCCATAGATGATCCCTCCCGCCTATGACATCACATATGATTTGCAGAGCCACAGGTGATCTCTTTCGCATATGACATCATAGATACAATTTAAATAGTCAGATTACCCAATTATAATACATGCTTCTTTACTTAGTGTTGTATTTTACTAAATTTAAAGAAGGTACTTAACGTAATGCTATTCCACATCATATTTTGATGTACCTTGAACATTTAAAAATATATCTCTTCCCACTTTTCTTCAAAGTTTTCTAATTAAGCAATTTCTTGAAAACTTACTTTTGAGTCTAATATTGCAAAATAATGTTACATACGTATTTACGTTACAGTTTGTTATATCTTTATTTGATTGTTTTCGAAAAATTAGGTATTTTATACAGTTGTAATCCGCTATCGATTACAAGCAAATGGATTTTAAAAGACTAATTATTTCCTTTTTGTAGCATTTCAATACCTAAACTTTTCTTTGTACAAATTTGCTCTTCACGATCTTTGTGTCACATAATGGACCTTTTACTCTTTTTTTTTTTCTTAAACGTTATCTAACCACGTGTAATCTCTACTTTAAAGCGAATCGTTTTTCTTGGAAAAGCCACACCTAAACAAATAGACCGATGAAGGTTCGCACTTATTTACTTCTCTATTATGATTGATTTTTCTATCGATTATTTTGCAAAGTTTATTGACTGGAATGTTTAAATCTGTCTCTTGGGTGGTTTTTGTCTTGATATTTTTCAGAGTTGTATACAAATTAATTATGCGATATCCCTTGAAAAATTTGATCTATGCTAATTACTGGCTTCGTCGAAAGTAATGGAAGTCTTTCAGATAAGATGGAGAACTTGTACCTTACCTTTAGTTGGGTATTATATTCCTTGTTAAAACACGAAACTACACAATCATCTGTTTGTGTCAACCTTTGATTTTTAGCGTTATAAAATTTCAGAGTTTGTCATTATTAAATATATTTACACTTGAACGATTGGCTTCAGGTACTTTGTTTTTGATTTGAATTAGTGATAGAAAATGTTTGTAATATCTCAATTTTTTAAATCAGTAGTTTATATAAAATATTATTTTTTCTATTTCCAGTTTAATTGCTGACCTCTGAATGGCAGGTGTTGTCTTCTAATATGGCTAGTATCAGTTATAGCATAAACACCGGAAATTGAATTAGCCCATTCTGGATGTTTGTTTTCTTTTTACAAGTAGAACACAGATTTCTTAAGTGATAACTTGTAAAGTTTTAATGCACGACAAGATCAAACATGAATAAATATTTAACATCATGAAGTTGACATTTCCGAGTATTAAGAGATTTTCACATTCTTCCATAAATAACAATAGTTTTAGTTTCGCGAAATCGTATCAAGACATTAAGTATTTGGAATACACATTTAATCAGGTGCAAATTTTCAGTTATTTTGTTTACTTTCAGTTGTAATTGTAACTCTTTCTATTGTTTAGATTACTCCAAATGACACTAACATAAAACCGCTAATAAATTTTAACACTTTTTTCTTTAATCTGATAGCAGTGGAAAGATTTTTGTGCCAAGACTATTCCAGTAATAAAAGAAATGCCGATGCACTTAACTGAATATTAATCCACAGTCTTGTCCCTTGAAAACTACTTGTATGCGATAATGTACGAATTTTCCTTTTTCTTGTCTGTTGTTATTGGATCTATTTCAATCAATAACTGTTGCGCCTTTGAGCCTACGTTTGACCTTTTAACCTGATTATTGAAATGAAAACCCATACGTTTTATTTTTCTCTTCCAGAATCTTTAGAAATCTCTTCCGTGAGAAGTAATAGTATCTACATATTTTGAGATAGTGTAGCAGGAACTTGTAGAACTAGTAAGTTCATTAGCTTTAGCAGCAGAGTTCCTTCACTTTATGTAGTAGCAGAATTTTGCCTTTCTTTAATATGTTTCACTAGAAGACTGCGAAAAGAATGGTTTTCTAAGTCTGCATCTCTTCTCACTTTCTTTGTCCAACTCCGAATACCATGAAGATGTCTTTTTTTCCTTAAATTTACACCTGAACTATTGTTGTTCTAGTTATTACTATCTCAGCCATTGTTGCACTTTATTCAAGAGCTTATAAATTTATAAACAATTTTATGAGTATTTTTATGCCGCACGCTTCTTGTAAAAACAAATGTGGTCTATCGAATACGCGTCACGCTGAATATACCACAGTGGCGTAATTTCCAAAATGTGTTAAGAAATATCCATTTGTACGTTTTTAAAGCATTATTATTCTGCACTTTTTCATTGGCCATGGGCGAAGCGTTGCAAGTAATGATTATGTTGAGCTATGAAACCGAGGGTTGTCGCAAAGACAGAGTTTGCACTTTGAGCCTGTCGGAGTTTCATAAAAGTGACAGTTAAATACTACTATTCGATTATAGTATCCCAAGTGTTGTCAATGTGGAATCTCTCTCTAATTTTACGGCTCTCAATAACGATGAGCTATCCTTGATAACATAACCCTTTTATAGCTTTGTGTGAACTTTCGATACGAACAACCAATCCAATGGTAACTCACTCTCAGTAGACATGGTCATCTAAGTTTGTTTTGTTTGCGTGTTTTTTTTTTTTAATTTCGCGCAAAGTTAGAAGAGGCCTATCTGCTCTAGCTGTCCCTAATTTAAATGTATAATACTAGTGTAATTACTACCCACCGCCAACATTTGAGCTACTTTTTTACCAAAGAATAGTGAAATTGACTGCACATTATAACGCTCCCATAGCTAAGATGGCGAGCATGTTTGGTGTGACGGGGACCCGAACCGGCGACCTTCAGGTTAAGAGTCGAGCGCCCTAACCACCTCGTAATGCCGGGCCTCTTCTAGAGGAACAGTAAAGAAATGCGATATTATGAACTTATATCGAAACTAGCAAACAAATTATTGGAAAATTGTTTTGTAATCCTTATTATTTCTGAATTTTACTACTTCAGATCGGTGCCTATTTTGTTTGCCAGGAAATACTAGCTTTGAACCGCAAATTTGCTAAAACGTTTGTTTAGAAAATGTGAACGAAGAATGCGTTGGAAAAAAATTAAAGTGATCAAAAGTATTTACGAATTGTAGCAATAAACAGAATGTATCAAGTTTACATCAAATTAGTAATATTGCTATATCTTAACAATTAATAAAATATAAGATACGAAAGAACAAGCAATTAAGTAAAATCGTTGTGTTACTATCTAATGTAAACGTTGATTTGGTAGTGAAATTTTATTACGAAACCTCATAAAACTTGCGATCGAAGAAATAAAATATGTTCATTAATCGGGCTGGACTTTGCATTCTTATTACCGAATAATCCAAAAAGTTCCAACGCAAAAATAGCAACCGTTAGCAGAATAGAACGTTAAACTGCTTTATTTTGTAGAAATAGTTTAATTAAGCTCATTTCATTGCTAAGATTTCTCCGAGTTTAGAAGATTCTCTAGGCAATGTGCTTGCTTAATAGAATATACTGCACCTATTTTTACTTATATTAATTCTCGTAGCAGGTTATTGGAATTAATCGTTCCCATTTGAGGGCTCGTTATGAAACACAATATGACATTTAATTATTAGTACACAGCTTATGTTGTAGAAATACTAAATATGGTCGACAGGGATTAAAACTTTCAACTTCGTATTGCTTCTTGGTTATCATATTATTGTAACGTTTATAATCCTGCCGAACATCCATAGTATAAAACGTTAACACAATTTTTTCAAAGAAGTTTATGTACTGCTAATACATGTGAACGGTAAATACACGTTGGATGTTATTACATAACCCTCTTAAAGTTCCAAATCAACCAAACTGTAGGCTCTGCATGAAAAGACGAGTTATTCAGAAGTTTCAGTTATCGTATTTATTAAAATATTTGCATTAACGTCAGCCTGTGTACCCTGCGAGTAGGAAGTGAACGTGGAGTATATTTATTCTTAAGGGTTATTACAACTAGTAAGTAATCACTATCAAATCAAAACGTTTTGTGTACGTTGTCATCTTGTCAATCCGCTGCAGTTTAATATAGTTTTGTTTAATTAATTTGTGTAAAGAAATCGTTACTCAACACAGCAGTTTAAAAATAACTCCAAAATGGAAAATATTTATATATATTTAACATAGAGTTGACAGGCGTGCATTTAATGCAGTTATGATCATTTCACTTCATTTGTGTTTCTCCTATTTCACATTTTCTTCAGCTGAATCTAAATAACATGAAATTGATTATTTTAGATCTGACAGATTTATATATTTCTGTATTAGAAACGGATTGACAAAGTTGGAAATACGTTTTGAAAAACACAGCAACAAATGGTAGTATTTTCGTTTTAATTTTAGAAATAGCACGACATTAAGCGAAGTTGAGAAATTCTGGGATAAAGTAGTATTTTGAAATTGAACAGGGTCTAGTTTGAGATTTGCAAGTATGTTTTGAACGTTAAAATTAAGATACTTACATGAAATATTTACTTATATTTTTTTTTTCGTTGATAAAAGAATAGCGCAAGAATTGGCTATCATAATAAAACCCTACCAAGACATATGTAATGGCATAATAACATGAAGTTATTATAAATAGCGTCTGTAACCTTATATCAGTTCATGTTAAACATTCAGTATTTGGTTGATCCTCCTCGTACTCTAATAACAAGCGACGTTGTATGCTGTCGAAGAGGTTATTGATGTAATTCACCGTGACTTCATCTTAACTTACTACTATGGAGGCGCTGAAATTCAACTACTATAGTTTGTTTAGGGTTGTGGGTAGCACTATTCTGGTTCAGCTCTGTCCAACAGTTCACAACCTGGAGACTTGGCTAGCCATGACAGTCCTGTAACGTCGTACTGGCAGAGATAGTTCTGTACAACATGTGCTCTGTGGACAGTGGCTTTTTTCATCCTGTATTACAAATTTACTGCAAAACCTTTCTCTAACATATGGTAGAAATATTGTCCCGTGTGATGCCTGTAGGAAGTTATGAAGATCAGTTGTTCCACCATGATGAATAGCCGCCCACACATGTGATGCGCCAAATACTGTGTGTTTCCTGTAGGAAATAGTCTTCCATAATTTGTTCTCCAGACAAATGACGAACACAAATCCTACCACGAGGGATAAGCCGGAAACAGGACTCATCTGGAATGATGACATGTCTCCTGTGTCTTAACTGTAAGTTGACATACTGTTTTACACAAGTAACTTGGTGATAACGGTGAATTCTTGTTAATATCGGTTTACAGGTAGCCACCCCTTCTTGCAAAATAACCTTGTGTGACCACACAATTACCACACTTTCCTATCTACTGTTCTTCTGGATACCATGGAATGAAAGTGTTCATGCCATTCCTGTTCCGAGTTGTTGCAAAACTTCTTTCAACTTTGATGTGTTAACTTGATCAAAACTGTCATCATTTACTTAATTATTACATGCAGATAAAAAATCAGTATAGAATAGTATGCAAACTTTTTGACCAAGTCTGTAGTAGTAGACCTTTTAACAATAAAAAGGTCTTGCAGAAAATTTGCAGCGTTAAATCATAACGAAAAAAAAAGTATTTTTTTACACATAAACCTTTTGTATCTCACAAAAATCTTCATTGGACTGTGATGAAATACTATGTCACATCAGCCGAGAGAGCGAGTACACTAACTTGAGTTCTTTTGGTCAATTTAGTATCCTATTTCATGTTTTTTGTAGCCACCTAGTGGTTGATATAATATACTGTGAATTACATCTAATAGATTTATCATCTTTGAACCTTGTACTTCGATTTAAATATAAGTCTTAAATCCGTATATGGATAATCTATATAGGAAAACTTAGCTATTTGTTATTCATATTTAATAAATATGTATCAATATTTGGTCATGATAAAGACTTGTTTTAGGATTGATTAATTAACTATTTGGAATTAAACATAAAGTTGAAGAATGGGCTATCTGTACTTTGCTTACTACGGTTATCGAAACCCGGGTTGTAACAGTGCGAGTCCGTAGACATGCCGCTGCGCCACTGGAGAAGGGTGGTTGTTTAGGAACATTCTATTTCAACTTTTAAGAATTATCTAAATAATTATGTTGTAAATATTGTTTGTAAAGACATTTGTTATTCAAAAATATTTTAAAAATTCCAAACTTATGAAGAAGTTCGTACATGATAATGCCACGAAGGTGTGTAATCAAGTGAAGAAATATTTTAAACGTCTGAATTATGCAACTTTAAAACGGCCTGTTTCGTTTTTGTTGTTAAATGCAAAGCCATTCGATGGACTATCTGATGTGTCCATCACGAGTATAGGAACCTGAATTTTAACGTTTTAAGCATGCAGATTTAACACTAGAGCGCAATTCAGAATGAAACTATTACACTTAAAAAAACAGTAATTAAAAATAGAAAATGACATAAAACCAATGTTGACATCCAGTCTACAAAGTTGTAAAGGACTTCCTATAGCAGAATGGTCATGATCATAACCCGCCAGGAAGACTAACAGGTAAGTACAAGAACCACCGTCAGTCACCTGAAGTTTCCAGTCCTAGTTCCAGGTTATGCGTCATTATGGCCAGTACCAAAAGGTAAGGTAATAAAAGTGTTAAAAGACATGCAGCAAAATTGTAATTAAAACTTGCCAAACGTCCAGTAAAAAGGTAAAAGTAAAGTAAATGAAATAAAATTCACAGAAGGAAATGAAGGTGTAACAAAACAGCATTTAAAAAACATAAACACATAAAACCAATGTTCGCATTCAGTCTACAATGTTAAGAGAGAGAAACTACAGTAAGAGAAGTTGTAAAGGACTTTCTATAGTATAATGGTAATTATCACAACCTGCCAGGAAGACTAACAGGTAAGTACAAGAACCACCGTTAGTCACCTGAAGTTGGCCTTTCCAGTCCTGGCGTCATGGTATTCAGTGTTACGGCCATTTTCTGCTTTTCAAGTCGAACTAGAGCTTGTGATTCTTAAAAGGTAACCACATTAAAAAAAGGTTTAATGCAAAAATTTAAAACACTTAAATGACATTAAAAACTTTATCAAGGTGAACAGTGTCACCATCACCAATGACACTGTCTAATGTTATTGATAAACCTTGGGTCCGAACAGTGTCAAAATGGTGCCGTCGTTGAGACTCGTAACGAAGACAAGAAAGTAGAATGTGGCTTATAGTGATCTGAGTGTTATACAAACTACACACTGGTGCATCAGTTCCAGATAAAAGAAAACGATGAGATAAAAAACTGTGATCAATCCATAGTCTACTTAGAACAACTTCCTCTTTCCGATCCTTACGAAAGCAAGACGGGCAAAGTCCGATATACGGTTTTATTTGAAAAAGCTTGTTTTGGCGTTGCTCACTCCAAGTCGACTGCCAGCTGGCACAGAGCCGAGCCTTGAATACAGGACCAAAGTCTATGTATAAAATAAGCTCAGTGGTGATAGTGCCAGAGCAGATAGATTTAGCTGCCGTGTCTGTACGCTCGTTCCTGTAAATACCAACGTGGCCTGGTATCCAGAGAAACTGGATAGAAGTACATGTTAATGAGAAAAGAACTAGTCGGTTTTGAATATCAATGAGAACATGGTGTGAACCAACGTGAAGCGATTCCAGGGCCAGAAGAGAACAAAGCAAGTCAGTATAAATAGTGCAGTTGGAGTACTGCTTAGCTTCAATATAATCCTAAGCAAGAGAAATGGCGTACAGTTCAGCAGTGAACACAGAAGCTGTAGAGGAGATTCTGCACGGAACCACCGAACTGCAACAAATCATGGCAGAGTCACCTGAATTAGAACCATCCGTATAACTTGGAATGGAAAGATTGTTCAAAAGATGTTCAGTAAATAAAAGACAGTACTTCCAATCGGGAGTATCTGCTATTCTCAGATGACTTAAAGAAAAGTTACATTTGGGGATTGTAATAAGCCATGGTGGGATGGGCTGACCAATGGATTCTGCAATGTCATCCAAGGACATAACCAATTCATCTAATTGCGCCTGGACGCGAAGGCTAAAAGGAGCAATGGCAGGTCGTCTGTTCTGAAAAAGTAAGGCCCACCGAGAAAGGAAAAGACAACCCAAGGCGGGATGCTTTGGTAAGGAACGAAGTTTCGAAGAATATAGTAAAGACAGTAGCAAACGGCGAAGGTGCAGAGAAGGTTCGTGAGATTCCACGTATAAGCTCTGAACTGGGGAGGTGCGGAAAGCCCCAGTGCAGAGTCGAAGTCCTTGACGATGAATGGAGTCCAGCATCTTTAAGGCCGAGGGTCTGGCAGAGCCATAGACCATTGATTCATAGTCGAGTTTTGATCGAATAAGAGCATGATATACCTTTAACATTGAACATCGATCTGCTCCCCAACTGGTAGAAGAGAGGACACGGAGGATGTTCAGTGCTCTTGTGCATTTGACCCATAGCTGCTTTAAATGTGGTATAAAGATTAGCTTACGGTCAAAGATAAGCCCCAAGAACTTGGTCTCGGGGACCAATGGCAGCGAAACTATACCGATACGGAGTTCAGGATCAGGGTGGATACCCCGTTGGCGGCAAAAGTGTATGCAAACGGTTTTAGAGAGAGAGAAATTAAAGCCGTTCGCCGTAGTCCACTTCAGTACACGATTGAGGGCAGTTTGTAGTTGCCGCTCAATATATCTCATGTTCGACGACTGACACGAGATGTGAAAGTCGTCGACACAGAGTCCGTTTGCAACAGTGAGAGGGAGTTGTTCAATGATGGCATTTATCTTTATACTGAAAGATGTGATACTCAAAACACAGCTCTGAGGGACCCCAAGTTCCTGTACAAAAGAACGGAAATCCACACGAACTTGGATCTCCTGTCCATTAAAAATATTTTAATAAACATGGATAAATGGCCACGTAACCCATATATATGGAGGTGTAGCAAAATGCCATACCTCCATGTTGTGTCATGAGCCTTCTCAATGTCAAATAATATTGAAAGAAGATGATGGCGTTTGAGAAAGGCTTCTCTGATTGATGTTTCAAGACGAATTAGGTGGTTTGTGGTGGAGTGCTGTCGTCGGAACCCACACTGGGTGGGCGAGAGGAGGCTGTTTGATTCGAGGAACCAAACAAGACGAGCATTATCCATCCTTTCTAAGGTTTTACAGAGACAGCTCGTCAAAGCAATTGGACGGTAGTTTGAAGGAATCTTGGGATCTTCCCCAGGTTTAGAGAAAGATAAGATAATAGCCTGGCACCAGGCGTCAGGTAAAACATTCTCCTGTTAGATCCGGTTAAAAACAATTAAATGAATATCAAGAGAAGCAGGAGAGAGATAGCACAGCATGTCATTGTGTACATCATTAGGTCCAACAGATGTACTGCCAGACCGATGAAGGGCCATTTTCAGTTCCACCAGTGTAAAGGGACAATTATAGTCAAAGAGACAGTCAGTTCGAAAGAAAAAAGGTGAATGCCAAGAAGGTGGAGGAACAAGCAGAAGTGCTAGATACCTGGCAAAAGCTTTCACCTACAGTATCGGCGATGCACCGGACATCAGCTATCTCTTGGCCATCAGAGAGTACGATGGAGAGGGGCACAGAATTTAAGTGCCACTGATCTTCCGAATCCTGTTCCATATGACCTTGAAACTGGTGGTAGAAGATATGCTAATTGTGAACTTAATCTAAGATTCCTTCCGCCTTTGACGTCTTACCGACCTAGCCTGTGCACGAGCCCGTTGGAAAGCGATGCAGTTCGAAAGTGTGGGATATCTACGGAAAGTATTCCAGGCCCGTTTTTGAGCCTTCCGTGCCAAGTGGCAAGCAGGATTTCACCACGGACGAGGATATTATGGAAAACGTGTCGAGGTTTTAGGAATACACTAGACAGCTGCTTAAATAATACAGTCAGTTACCGCTGCCACACAATCGTCTATTGATGGCTAATTCACGATGGCAGGATCAAGTTCTGCGAGAGCAGTGAAAGTGGACCAGTCTGCCTGATCTAGCTTCCACCGGGGCACGCGGATAGGGTGGCATCGACCACGGCCAGTCTTTCAAAAGTATAGGAAAATGATCACTGCCTAGTGGATTACTGTCAACCCTCCATGAAAAAAATGGGAAAATAATGAAGGGGAGCAAATCGAGAGATCAATAGCAGTAAAGGACTGACTAGGAAGAACCAGTATTGAAAAGAGAAAGATTGTGATCAGAGAGCATACGCTCTACAGAGCGACCCCTCCCATCAATAACAGCTCTTCCCCAGAGGGGATGATGTCCATTAAAGTCCCCCAGGATTAGAAATTGAGACTACAATTGTTCAACGAGAACACCAAGGTCTGATTGATCATATGTCTCTCCAGGGGACAGGTAGAGAGAACAAACAGTGATGTATGACCCAAGGAAACACGGATGGCTACGGCTTCCAAGGGTGTTTTGAGTGATAAAGACAGGGTGGGCACATGCTGATCAACCAATAGTGCCACCCCTCCATGTACTCGTCCATCACACAGCCTGTCATTTCTGTACAGAAATGATACAGTGCCGAATGGTGACTGTATCAGCAGGTTTGAGAAATATTTCTTGTAAGGAAGACAAACAGGATGGTAGGAAGAAATCAGTGTTTTGATATCATCCAGATTAGAAGGTAAACCTCGACAGTTCCGTTGTATCAAGGTGGCCATTGTTAATGACGGGTAGGTGAAGTGGCTGGAGAACCCTTCCGTTTACGACCACGTCTTTTTTCCTTACTGTCCTTAGTCGGAGGAGGTCTATCAACATCCATGAATCATGCCCTGGGTCGAGTGGGCAGGTCTTTGTTATTGGAAGGGGATTCCAGTGACTGAGGACGCGAACGAATGATTGTTTTGCCTCTTGGGGTGGGAGAAAAAGATGTATCAGAAGAAATGCCTGTATTTGAAACTGAAGGATGTGGATCTTGAGGTTTGTTGGAACGTATGAGAGGAACAGAGATGGGTTTAGAAGTCGATTCATCAACCTTTTTAACCATGGAGGTCAAAAGGCTTTTCATTTGTTTTGAAAACGATTCTCTTGCAGTCACAGAGAGATCTGTCTGCACTCCCGCTGTTGTTGTGGAATGAAGTGCAGCAGCATGTGTCCGAGATGGAGTGGTGGGCAGCAATTTCCAAGCCTCAAGATAACTAATGTTATGTATCGTTTTCAAACGCTGCACCTCTTTTTCCTCTAACCATTTAGGGCAAGAACGAAAGTAGAAAGGGTGGGAACCATTGCAGTTGACACAATGTGGGTCCATGTCACATTCATAGGCAGCGTGGTCTTTGCCCCCCACAACGAGCACATGTCAGTGAACCACGACATGATGTCTTTAAGTGGCCGAATATCTGACATTGGAAACTTCGGAGAGGGTTTGGAATGTATGGCCGTACCCTGCAAATGACATAACCTGCCTTGATGGTGGCAGGTGCACGTGATGAAATAAATGTCAAAACGAGGGTATTTGTTGGCAGTGTAACTCCATCTTTGCGAGTGGAGATGCGCCTCACTGCAGAAACTCCTTGAGTGTAGAGACCAGAGAGAATCTCTGACTCAGGGACGCTCTTCAAATCCTTCTTAACAATAACTCCTCGTGAAGAATTCAAAGTAGCATGAGGTGTAACCTCAATAGGTATATCCCCAATTGCCTTTGAATTCAAGGAGTTCATTGTGTTGGGATGTGGATGTTTCAACCAATGTGTCTCCAGATCGAAGCTTCTTTACTGATTTTGGAGAGCCAGCAAGTCCCTCTAGTCCCTTCTGAATAAAAACGGGGACAATTGTCCTAAAGGTTTTTCCGAAAGAGAATGTAATATAAGAAAATGAGGTACGTGTGTCACAGATGTTGAAGATTGCTGTTCAGAGTCTTCAAGATGTGGTCGCTTACCCATTGACTGTTTTTTCACTATTTTATTTAAATTTTTTGAAGGAGGATCCGTAAGAAAAAAGAAAAATTTCGGTACCCACTGACCCCACCCACCATGGAGCCCTACGAGGGGACGCACTACAAAGTCATGCAAGGACAATGCAGCAACGCCAGGGTTTCGTGAACACTAAACACCAGCATCAGGCACAATGTCCACAACACCCGTTGAGAACTTCCAACAATGGTACTTGGTTGACTCTAGCCCAAGTGGACCAGTCGATTGACCCAAGGGGGGCCACCCAAAGGCCGCCCGTCTACAGGAATTAAAGGCCAAAGTGGTGTGTTAGGGTTGGACCCCTCAACCACCAGGATTCTCTCCTCACCTTCACGGGTTGCCACGCACGGCAAACACGTGGGTCGATGTTTAGATCCCAGAGGAGGTAAACTGAAAGAACAGAACCTTCCCTGGGAGGTCCTCTCACCACGTACAGGAATCCACACCGAGGGGCTCTCTTTTAATAACGGATTTAAGGCTTCTTTAATTGTTAGGTTATAATGTGTTTGCTTTAGACTTCTCAGCACGTAGAGATTTAGTTTTAAAGATGATCATTTGTCCAAAATATATAGATATTAATGTTAGACTTACCCGTACCGAATTAAAATAACTGGGGTCCAGGGCAAAGGGTTTTGATCTTCGTCATCATTATACATGTCCATATGTATGACTGTCACATTTAATATTTATCCTTTTTAGAGGAGGGGGGTCTTAGAGCATCACCTCTCATTAAAGTATTATTAACTCACAATTTTGGATTATTTATCGAACTATTTCTCAAATATGGCTCCGATTAAATTTTTACAGAATAACCCCATAAACTATTAAAACAATATGCATTATTATTCTGTGTTATTTAATGATCATTCGTAGGAGCTTTGTTCTGTGTAAAATCATATGTAATCCGGCCATGAATCCCGTTCACTGACTCCCCGGGGTTATGGCTTAAAGTTAAGGTTTATTTCTCCATTGAGTTGTGTGTTAACTATTAAGGACTTGGTAAAAAAAATAAATAAATTAAAATACGTAAATCAAAACTAACATGATTTAAAGATGAATTAATAGACAAGCCAAAACAATATACTGTATAGACTAGATAATTAGGCTTTCGTAGTGCTCGCTCCGTCATAAATATTAGAAGTTAGTCCTATTTGATATTAAATCATATTGATTGCATGAAATAACGTTTGTCTGATGCAAGTGGTTTGAGGACTTAAGATTCATTACTGTTTATTGGGTCGTTCTTTCTGAAGCCGAAAAGGGCATAACGAGCAAATGTCTTCATATTTGATAAGTTGATCGATCGACATACAATTTTATTCGACTAATAAAAACTTCAAATACAGTGTATAAATGAATTTTCACAAGGATTTACTTTTTGGTAGATGTCTGCTTCATAACGAAAATAAAAAAAATACATAATGACTTTAAAAATTGTCGATCGATCAGCACTTATAACTGGTTCGAACATATTTAACAAAATGTTTGATATTTTTAATACATTAGAGTAATTATAAGATCACGTCTCGTACATCAACCTAAGAATCGAACATAAATGATGTTGAGATTTTTCTTTTTTTTTTTAAATGGTGAATACTTGATATCTTCAACTAACATAACGCGAGAAAGCCTTTGAGTGTTTAATTGCGTGACTGTTAAAGCTAAACGTGTTACCAGCAAGTGTTCATACGTAAACTTGTATATTTGATTCATATATATTTAACACTTCAATTTTTAGGTAACAAGACAGTAGTGCAGCTGATAACACATTTGAGTTACCGTAAATTCCGGCGTATAAGTCGACGTGGCGTATAAGTCGAGGTCTATAAGTTTGGCCTAAGAATCATGATTTTGACATGTACCTGCCGTATAAGTGGACCCCCTTCTCTGGCTCAAATCGCTTGGTCGGAATATTTCAGTCGGCATCAGCGGCGAGGTGTAGGTAAGGAAGTGATATTCAATAATCAATGCGTCATCAGCAGACTTTGTGAGACGGCGCCATTTTCAAGAATTCTTATTATCCGCTGTGACTAGCTACGCCTCGCCTCTGGTCGGCATAAAAATGACAGATTTGCACTTTACAATAGAGAGCAAAAGTTCTGTCACTACGTGTTTTGAGAATTCATTTTTGCTGACTCATTCGTGCGCTTCGCGGCGCTTTCACTCACGTGACGTTTCGTTTGCCAAAGTAAAGTGAGAAATCTGCGTTGATTGGCCAACATGACATGCTTGCTCGACAAATAAGGCTTTCACTAAAAGAAGAAGTGTCACGTTTTATGCACCTTACGGTATTCCTGTCTAGACAAATTTATTGATTTTCTTTTATCTGGTGTGTCTAACTTTGCTACGCTTAGCTAGGAAATTAGCTGACCAATCGGCTCTGAATGAATTTTTAACTGTCTATCCAGTTTCAATTTCCAGTTTCAAAATGTCAGTTACAAATTTCAGTGACAAATTTTTAAATAATTATAAATCGTTAAACAAGCAAGATGTCCAGTCAACCACGAAGAAGGATGAAATATGATGCAGCATTCAAGATAAAAGTCGTTCAAGCAGCCAAAGACAGTAGCAACAGCGCAGCAGCTCGGCACTATTGCATAAGTGAGAAATTGGTCAGAGATTGGAGGAAGGCAGAAAACACTATCAAAAAATTGCCCTTAACCAAATGTGCGAATCGTGGTCGAAATCAAGAAAAATGGCCAAGATTAGAGAAGGAAATAGCGACATGGGTGTTATCTGAACGTCAATGTGGCAGAATCGTAACAAGAGCCCTTATCCGACTGAAAGCTTTACAATGGGCAGCTAAGAATAAAGAAGACAGCATGGATTTTAAGGGAACAATCAGTTGGTGTTCTCGTTTTATGCATCGTCATGATCTGGTCATTCGTCAAAAGACAAAAATTGCTCAACAGCTACCGAAAGATTTGGACTACAAGATCACGCAATTCCAGACCTTCGTCATCAATCAAAGAAAACGAAATGAATACGATATGGCTCACATTGGAAATATGGACGAAACGCCCATGTTTTTTGATGTCGTCGGCAACACTACAATTAACAAAAAGGAGAAAAGACAGTTCTGGTGAAGACCACAGGGCACGAAAAACAACACTTCATCGTCGTATTGGCCTGCCTCGCCGATGGAACGAACCTGCCGCCTATGATAATATTTAAAAGAAAAACGATGCCAAAAGACAAGTTTCCGCCAGGAGTCGTGGTTCATGTACAAGAAAAAGATAGATGGACGATAGTGGATGTGTCAAATAGATTAACGAAGTGTGGGCCCGTCGGCCAGGCGCCATGCTTAAACCCAAATCGTTGTTAGTGTGGGACATGTTCAAGTCACATTTAACGGATACTACGAAAAAAGCATTAAAATCGAAAAAACAGATATGGCGGTGATTCCAGGTGGATTAACATCTGTACTGCAACCTCTGGATGTATCGTTAAATAAACCATTTAAGGATTCTATGTGCACCAAGTGGAATGAGTGGATGGCATCGGGTCAAAAAACTTACACTGCCGCCGGAAATATGCGTGCTGCATCTTTGCCTACAGTGTGTCAGTGGGTAAAAGATTCCTGGGACTCTATTGATCTAAAAATCGTTGTCAACTCATTTAAAAAATGCTCAATTACCAATGCGATGGACGGTATGGAGGATGATATGTTATGGGAAGAGGATGACGATATCCCCTCATCATCAGTGGAGCATGACATTATTCCAGAAGAGGATCCTTACGATGACCATTTGAATGGTGAGGAATGGGACTTTGTGTTTGATCGATCTCATGTTGAGTAGGATTACTAGTATTTTACTATTTTATAAATAAATACCTATATGTCATATCATATAATTTTGATTTGCGATGGTTTTCTCGAATCTGAATTTACTAGAATTCATATCATGAAAAACGTCACCGCCGTATAAGTCGAGGATGGATTTTTAAACTTGAAATTTGGTGTTAAATTTTCGACTTATACGCCGGAATTTACGGTATACTGTTAATCGGGATTATGCGAGACGTTCACCCGAACACTTTTCTGTGGGTTATATTATATATAGATGGCGTATATAATAACTACCTCAGAAAATCCCCCACCGTTTGGTACTATATTCTACTCTTGACCATACCTTTATCTCTACCTTTGTATCTATCTGGAGCATGTCCAATACAAATGTATCGGAAGGCATTATAAAGAAACACAAAAAATTACAAAAGGAAAGAGGTTTCGTATTAAGGTTTTCCCCTAGAACATTACTTAACTACATTCTAAATATTGTTGTTTTAATAGTAAACTGAATTATTCACGTACTTACTGTATTTTGTTAATTATGCATCCAATATAAAATAAGTAAACTTTTCTTGTAATATTGTAGTGGAAAACGTGCTGTTGATTCATTGAAATTTATAGATTTCTTATCTATTGCTAATCATTTAAGCACTCATTGTTCGCAGTTTAACAGTATTTGTTTACTCTGGGTGCGTGTCGTGCATTTTTATACCTTCGCTTTTTGTTATTGCACTTTAAATAAAGCTTTATATAAAATCTTTGTTTATGATATTTTTAGTTACTATACCTCTGCTATCTGCAGTCATTTGGATCAGATGATACAGAAATGTTAGATTCGACTTGCAACTTTAACATAAGCGATTTTATTCGAATACTACATTTTTCCTCTTTCAATGCTCGTTTATCTGGTAATATATCAAGGGAGCTAGTCCACGAAAACTAATTCGTGTTCTGTCTAACGCTCGGAAGCTATTTGACAATTTGAATAGTGTTCTGCTTAGACATATTTCCGGCAAAGAATTGAATGTTAGAGGTAAACTAAAATGGTAATTGGAGACACCATTATACTGAAAGTTACAACATTTTATATATTTCTGGTTGAAGCCCTGAGAGCAATGCAGTCGTTGGGTAAATGGTTTTGGCATCCAGTCTAACGTAACACTCAAATAAAATACAATAATCTTAAATGGGAGTGGATCTATGGTCCTTATAATATATCGTTATAGACCACATAATAAGTTACTAGACAAATAATGATTAGAGGCCTGACTGCTACACACTACTTAGAAGACGTAAAACATCAGCAAATATTCTGGAAACACAAAATGTGGTTAATTCTAATTAAATATGTTATTCTACACCACATATACGTGTAATAAGAGCTTAATGGCATATAATAAGCACCTTACCAGTGGCTCAGCTTGCATCACAAGTGCTATGAAATTATTCAAACTTAAGTATTTAAAAAGTGACCGCAAAAAAGGATTAAAAGGAATAATGTTATTATTTAGATATTGTGAAGTGTAACGTCTAAATAATGATAACACATGGAAGTTTCTAACATAATTGATCAAATCCACAAAATGCGTTTAATCTAAATAGAAGAAAATAGAAGAAACCAGTTTCAGATATTATGATGTATACAAGTCCTGGAAATAATTAGAGATGTTGAGAAAAATGCATATAAAACAAATTATACAGGAGTTTTATTTTTCTACTGTGTATAAATGAGCTGCACTATAAAAATTTGCGAGGGGATAACTTACACTAATTAGATAACCAATCAAAGTAACACCAGCATAAAAGTTTTAGAAGTATAGAAAATTATACTATGCTCACTAGTAGTTATTAAAATCTAATTATGGCTTCCGGGACTAAAATACATGATAAGCATGCATAAATAAAAGTGTTTGGTGAAGGTTACTGGATGGAAATAATTAAAGACCCCACGTTTCTGTTGGAGGTTTATCAGACAGCAGAGGATATGCGAAACTCGGACAGAAAACTGAAACTTTCCAACGAAACGACGCTAAGTATCTCAGAATAAGCTTTTTTTTACGAATTAGACCATTACCAAGTTCAGATGCTGCTAACGGTTTTACTGTACATCTGTGAAAGATACTCCGAGAACAGCGAGAAACTGCTGCAGGACACTGTGTGCTAGTTTAGCGGTATTCCTCCGCCTTCTGTATCTCGAACTGTGGTAACCTAAAGTATGGTATATTGTCCGAGAATGTGATATACTGGACTCTCACTTCACATATTGGATTACAAAGTAATCCATTAAGAAATACACTACATGGCTAAAACTATGTGGACATCCTTTCTAATGAGTGGGTTCGGCTATTTCAGTCACACCCATTGTTAACAGGTGCATAAAATCAAGCATACAGCCATACAGTCTCCATAGACAAACATTGGCAGTAGAATGGGTCGTACTGAAGAGCTCACTGACTTTCAACGTGGCACTGTCATAGGATGCCACCTTCCCAACAAGTCGGTTCGTCAAATTTCTGCCCTGCCAGAGCTGCACCGGTCAACTGTAAGTGCTATTATTGTGTAGTGGAAACGTCAAGAAGCAACAACAGCTCAGCCACAGGACGGGACCGCCGAGTGTTGCAGTACGTAAAAATCGTCTGTTCACAGTTACATGAATCACTATCGAGTTCGAAACTGCCTCTGGAAGCAAAGTCAGCTCAAGAACTGTTCGTCGGGAGTTTCATGAAATAGGTTTCCATGGTCCAGCAGCCGCACACAAGCCTAAGATCACCATGCGCAATACTAAGCCTCGGCTGGAATGGTGTAAAGCACACCTCCATTAAACTCTGGGGCAATAAGAACATTTGTACATAAAGAGGTATTATAAACAAATTTTAAATTCCGATCAGAGTAAGTGTCTTAGTTAAGGCGAAGATAAAAGTTCATCTATTAGAGGTAATAACAATTAAAGCTAATTAAATATAACTTTCTTACATTCGTATTCATGAAGTTTCAATTGTTTATCTAGGAATTTCCATCAAAAGGAGAGTTGTGAAGCAGATAAAGTTCATAATATAAAGCAGCAATTTAAATAAAATCTTTGAATATATTTGATATAGTAATTTGCTTTCTGTTAACGAATACGTAAGGATTTTAAGTTGAACACATGTGGTGAAACTAAAGTCTACAAGAAGCGATAAAACCTGCATAAAACGACAAATATTTTATTATAATTCTCAACAGTTCCAGTAATATTTATAACAAAAGGAGTTAGAATTTATTCTAATTATAAATGCATCCTTTATTTTGTAAGAGGCTACAGTACTAATGATGCATATAGTCTAAACCATTATAGTTTGAAGACCAGTTAAAGTTATAAATGAAGTACTTTTACGTTTGTTTGTTTGAGAAGTAAATAGTCATACTCTTTTATATGCAAAAACGGCTCGTTTGGGCTGAGAAAATATTTTACATAAAAGAGCGAACAACGTTTCGATCTTCTTCGGTCATCGTCAGGTTCACAAAGAAAGAGGTAACTGACCGGAAGCTGACCACATGTTTGAATTGTGTAACTGAATGTCGGAATATAGAGGGCGGTGTTAGATGTTTGAATATATAATTTTATTTATTTTATTATATTAATATAGGTATAAAGGCGTTCCTTTATATTGGTTTATTTTGGGTTTAAGTTGTTGTATAAGTAAGGCTTCTTTAATTTTGCATTTGTTTATGTTTGTTTCTTTATTTAGTATTTGAGTGTTTTCTAAGGTTATGTTGTGTTTATTTGACTTGCAGTGTTCGAAAACGTGTGAAGGTGACTTTTTATGTTCTTTGAATCTGGTTTCCATTTTTCTACTTGTTTCTCCAATATAGAAGTCGTGGCAGTTATCACATTGTATTTTGTAAATAATGTTGGTGTGGTGTTTGTCAATGTAGTTTTTACATAGTATAGACCTCAGTTTTGTGCCTGGTATTAATAAATTTGGTATTAACTGGAATGTCATATTTTGTTACTAATTTTTGCCAAATGTTGGTTATTTGTTTGTTGATGTCAGGAATACATGGTATACAGCAGTATATGGTTTCGTGATTTTTTGATTCGTGAGCTGTATTTACTTTAGTTGGTTGATTTTGCTTTCTGTCTAGATGTGTGCGTATAATGTTTTCTACGGTTTGTGGGGGAAACTTATTGATGTTGATGAAGTATTGTTTTATTTTGTCTAATTCATCGTTAATTTTATCTGGTGAGCATAGTTTTATGGCTGTGTTCATTTGGTTTCTTAGTATGTTGAGTTTTTGTTTTGTATCATGTGCCGAGTCCCAAGGAATGTATAGTCCAGTATGGGTGATTTTTCGGTGGATTTCTGTTTTGAATTGTGTGTCGGTTCTTGTAATTTTGAGGTTAAGAAATGATATTTGATTGCTTTCTTCCTGTTCACATGTGAAGTTAATGTTGGGATGTATAGAGTTAATGTGATTGAAAAAATTAAGTATGTGTTCTGTAGATTTGAATCCCGCAACCGTGTCATCTACATATCTGTACCAGTATAGTGGTGGATGTAATGCTGTGTTAATTGCTTGTGTTTCAACTTGTGTCATAAAAATATTGGCTAGAACTGGTGATACTGGGTTGCCCATGCTTAGGCCATTTGTTTGTATATAGTTTTGGTTGTTGAACATGAAGTTTGTCTTTATCGTGGTGAATTCTATTAGGGTTACTAACTGGTTACTGGGAATTTCTATGGTTGGGTTAGGGTCTCAGATATAGAGTTCTAAGGCTATCTTGCAGGCTTCAGTGGTTGAAACTTCCGACACTCAGTTACACAACCCCTTTCAAACATGTGGTCAGCTTCCGGTCAGTTACCTCTTTCTTTGTGAACCTGACGATGACCGAAGAAGGTCGAAACGTTGTTCGCTCTTCTATGTAAAATATTTTCTCAACCCAAACGAGCCGTTTTTGCATATAAATTTCCCAACAAGTGGGTTTCTCGACATCACTGATTAGTCATACTCTCTTACTAAAATGGGCGTAGCGTGCGTGTACGTCAGCATCTATGTATGTAACCAAAACTCCGCCATCTATTGATTGTAACCAAAAACAGAGATTCATAAGAAATTTCACATTTGGGGTATTCAAGATTCAGACGATTAGAAAAATAACTGGTATATACAACAGCAATTCTTTATCACAGATTACAATTTTAAAAGTATCCTTTCCACAACAAGAACACGGCTTTGGCTTAAACTGTACGTGAAGGGTTGACTATCTTTACTGAAGCAATTTTTAAAATGTATCACTGAGGATCTGAAACAGCTATTAGTTTCTCAATTTCTTCTATTCTGGTTCACAAACTGCAGATTATGAAAATTCTTGAATTCATTATTTAGTGTTGCAGCATGAACATACAGGTAATATAAAAGGATTAATCAAGACGCAAGAAAATTATTAATGATAAGTTTGACTTAAGAGAAACCTAGTTTTACTATTCACCATTAAGAATGTTATTTGTTTAAAGATGACTCATATGCTGATATATGACATAAATGAGGAATTAATAATTATAAAGAAATGATCATTTTGTTTGTTTCTGAATTCCTTGCACAGCTACACGAGAGCAATCTGCTCAAACCGTTTTTAACTTCAGTGTAAGACTACTGAGAAGGTAACTAATCACAACCACCCACTTCCAACTCTTGCCAATGATAACGAGATTTACCGTCATATAACAACAACCTCACAGGAGAAAGGGTGAGCATGTTTAGTGTGACGGGAATTCGAACCCGCGACCCAAATGCCAATCTCCCATGAGCTAAACAGTAGGATTAGAGAAACAGCCGTGTTTCTGTTGGTGATGTGCAATTCCGAAGTTACGAAAATATAGAAATTAAACAGTGCGATAAAATGTGTAAACATTGACTTTAATAGACATTCACGTAAGTTTACTGTTAAGTGTAATTATACAGAAATTTTACTGAGTTTTGAATGAGTTTTTATTTAAGACATTTTTAGAAAGAGTTGAACACGATAAGAACCTGACGACAAATAAAGTCGAACACAAAAAAATTACTCCAGGAATGTCTCTGAACTTTTTAACTGAGTAAATAAAACTTATACCGAATCTCTCACCGGCTGTGATGTTCAGAGCTAATGCATTCTGTTTATAGCTAATCTTAAGTGTACAGTTAAAATGCTAAAATAAGTCTCTTCTGATAAGAAACATTAGAGTGGTAATATACAAGGCCTAAGACAAATTTTATTCTTCTTGATGGCGAGAAACCCCCTTGAAATAAACATGCATCTCATAACGGATCGTATGGGTATTAACACTCTTTATCAATAAAAGTGTTAATACCCATACCAGCCGTTCTGAGGTACAAATTCTTCACTTGAGGGTGCTTGCCATTGTGAAATGACATCAAAATTCGTACCACGTGCAAAAGCGATGCCGCCATATAACAAACACGAGAAACATATAAGCTACATTACATAGCTTTTGAACCCCGCAATAAAAAGTTAAAGCAAAGTAAGTAAATTTGTTGTGATAATCTAAACACCCCAAACTTAAGGCACAAATGCACTTGTCTACGTCTTGAATCAAGGATGAAGGGCGACAAATAGTTAATGTGATATTTCATTACACCATTTCTCTAAGATATTTATGTTATCCCAGTTACAGTTTATAGCTTGTTAATTAAAGATATCCAATTTATGAAGCTTGACACCAACTAAACATTCAAGTTTTTCTTAGGGGAAGAATAGGGGAGGTATTACTTCAATTTATAAGTGTTGTGTTCCTTGATGACAACATAATTCAGTTATTAGCATACATTCATTTTGTTAAGTTGTCGTCCCTGTATTTATATTTACTCACCTTTAAGAAAGTGTTTTTTTAATTACAAATATATGGTGTTTGTTTGGTGACGCATCTTGGAAAAGACCTAAACGCCATACTTTCAATTTAAAATTTTCTGCAGTCCTAATCTTTGCTTTCGATAAATTTCATGCAAGGGTACGCGAGGGCTATTTGCTCTAGCATTTTCTCATTTTGGGATGATAAACTAGGCAGCTTGTCAACGTTACCCACCGTCAGCTCTCAGGACTACTATTTTCTGACCGAAGAACGAGATTCGACACTCATTCTTATAAAACAGCCATAGCCCCCAGGTATCGAAACGCGTTTCTTTAGAGAAAGTGGGCTGTTTTGTAATCCGATGTTTGTTTTTTTGTGATTAAGTGTTGGAAATTATTTTTTGCACGTGTTTTATATTATAATGCTTTTACGAAAACACATAAAAGATTTACCAAGTCGTATCTTATAAGCGTAATTAGAAATTAGACATTACTGGCGTACACATTTTATCTTTAAATAACAATTTTAACTCTAGCTACTTTCAGATACATTTTAAACTCATTTTAAAATCTTATCTCGAACCAGCTAGAAGTACAATTGATTGTTAAATTGAAAAAAAACTACGTTGTTAATCCTAAAATTGACTTTTTTTCGCACCTTTTGCTGTAGGTGGAGTCTGAACATTCTGATAGATTAATCAGTCTTATGTTTTTGCCTGTTATAATACTCATTGTAAAGAAATGAACAAAGAAAATGGATAAAGTGGCTCATTTTATACGAAAAGTATGAAAATCACAGTAGCAGTAGTTAAAGTGATTAGCTGTATTTGTTTAACTGTTTTTGTACACGATTATGTTAGAAAGTAGTGGATCCACAAGCAGTTCGGTGCAGAAATTTGAAATAAAAAGCAAATGAAAAAGTCAATATAGATCTCATCGATAATTCAAGAATCAATGTTTTTAGACAACGTTTCCACTCCATTCTCATACAATATTGGATACACATAATGGAGCATATTGTAGCGTCACCTAGCCACCAGTTCACGGAATAGATTGATTTTCTCTCGGCTTATTGTTTTGCGATAGTTTATTTTATTTTTATTTCACTTTGTTTAAAAATTAACGTTTCGATAAAACTATTAATTAGCGATGACCTGATTCGATTAATATATCAAATTTTTAATACGTTTTCTCCAATTCATTTTATACGAAGTTTGTCTGATTTGATTTATGTAGTTTAAAAATTAAAGATATTAATAGGGAAGACAAAATAAAGAATGGATTAATAGCTATAAAATTATTATTGTCAGAATCAATTATAACTTCTTAAGTGTAACGTCAGTTAATTAGCTTAGGTAAATACTATGCAACCTACTTTTGTGTGTCACGCAACAGTGGTGTGCAATAAACGGGATTCAGTGTGAAACTGCATGAAATAGGGACGAGATAAAGAATGAAAAACAGCAAACATAATAAAATGTTTTAGATGTTGAAAGAAAATAAGTTTATCTGAATTTAAAAACAACAAAAATAAAGAATGC
Organism: Tachypleus tridentatus; assembly: GCF_004210375.1. NCBI lineage: Eukaryota > Metazoa > Arthropoda > Merostomata > Xiphosura > Limulidae > Tachypleus > Tachypleus tridentatus. The sequence goes on along the minus strand of NC_134831.1, from coordinate 32,219,648 downwards.
TTTGTGGTTACTTCAATAAGAGACAGCCTCGTGTTTTATTTTATACAAATATGATGTAAATAAGATATTTAATACACACACTAGAAACTATAAACGAAGGGAAAGGAAATTTTCTAAAGATGTTTTTTTTTCACTATAATTTTAGATTCTCTTTCAGAACTGCCCTGAGAATGTCCGAAATGCAAATGATGGTCATGGTTAAATCTCAGTGTTTATTCTACTTCACTGTTCATGCAACTGATAGTCATTGCTAAACCTCACTGTATACATTCTTTTAGACTCGCTCCATTCCTATTTCTTCATATAGTCCTCGAGTTCAGAGAGAAAGCTACAGAGACTATTCCCTTATGCATTCTTAGTGACTAATAAAAAGAACTGAAGACTTATTACGCTAAGCATTTTGTTTCGATATCCGTGATTACTACAGTACGGATAGGCAAAAATGGGCTGTCAACAAACTAAGAAATCAAATGTATTAGAGAGGAATTTACCAACTTGGAAATAAAAACAAGTATCAGTAATAAATATTGTGTCCTAATCTATAGAGAGCACACTGTGATGAACCTTTTTTTTTATTTAATTCTTTAATTTATTAACTGGCAATATTACTTAAAATATAGAAAAATGAAGCTTGGAGAAAATTTAGCATCCATTTAGGAAACCAGTTTTGTTAAATGTTATATAAACTCTATCTACCATATAAACAAATATGGTGTTTTTGTAACATGAGAGTAAGTGTTCTTTGTGTCACACTCCTTATGCGATTTATTAATTTCACCATTTCTGTAGACTCCTAGATTGGACATGTTACTGTTAAAACGACGGACGATACGTACTGTGTTAGACCTAAACTTCATGAAACATAGGCAGCCGATAGATCAAGTGTAATATACATACGAATGTATTTAATAAAAAACAGATTCCGAATGAACATGTTTTGGTAACTTGTAAAAAAAAACAATATAATTTGAATCCTTAGCACTGGTATGTATAATAAGAAATGAGTTGATAAAGGATAATGGCAGCGGTGACATACTTCAGTTACTTTGCTTTCTATCAGATCTTCCTATAAAGTCCGACTTTCAAGAGCAATAAATATTCGTTTCAAAATCAGTAGTGAAAAACTGTATACAATATTCGTTAATACGGTTAAATTACCTACTTCCTTCAGAAAATTAGAGGAATCGAGCAGGCATATGTTCACATGATGATTATTTTGTTATGAGACCCGCCATTAAGAGTTAGTTTAGCATCTACATTCTTACAATCAGAGGTATTCCACACCCTGAGAACTTTAGTTGTTTTCTGAATTTTTAAAACGGGGTAGAAAAAAGTATTCAGTAAAACAATGTTTCGCCGCTGTTAACGTAGCGTCGTCAGATACTTAGCACGACTAAACGTGAAACTCCAGTACACCCACTGATGAAGTATGAATCTAACTTTGACCTGAACATAAATTACTTCACGTGGTTTAAATTTTCGTACTCCTTTACCAAAAGGTCCTTTTTTTACGTTTATTAATGTTAGGATCTCGGCCAATTAACACAATTACAAATATTTTGTATAGTTAAAACGTTGGTAGACACGTAACGGATCATGTCCATGTTCTGCTATTGTGGTATTTACATTTCTATCAAGCTCCCCTACCTGAAGATTATTACAGTCTGTACATTATTAACTTTAAAATACATTCATGATAAGCTGATGGACAGCTCGAATAAAAATGAGTATTCATTTTCTTTCCTAGTAACTTTAAGTTAAAAAATATTAACTCCAATAAAAAACAAACTTCTCTTAAGTAAACTTAATATTTGGATGTAAAACATTTTAAAATACTACAATTGTTCAACCAATTCTTTAGAAACAAGCACAGTAAATGCATTGTCAATATATCTGATTAAAAAGGTAATTCTAGATTTATCCTACTTTTAACCTTACAATCAAGCATGCTCATAAATGTGTTAGATAAACCAGGTGCTAATGGACTGCCTATACATATTCCCTCAACCTGATCCTAAAATTTCTCAATGAGTTGACAAAGTCTACGTTATTGTAAAGAAATTAACAATCATTTTAAAACTTCTGAAGAAACTTGTGTTCTCGGATTTTTGTCTCATAGAAAGCAAAAAAGAACACAATCGATAGATTCACGAATAGGCACTTGTGTAAATAATTTTACAACATCAGACCTGACAACAAAAACTAAAAAGATTGAATGTACCCAATATTCAGGTAAATGTTCCTTTTTTTGTAGCACAATCTTGTTACACAAGATCAATATTCTGGTAAATGTTCCTTTTTCTAGCACAATTTTCTTGTTACACATAAAATCTCAATATTCAGGTCAATAGTTTAACCAGCTTATAATTAAATACTCCTCAGAGTTGCAGCTCATACATTTAAGGCTACCCATAAAGGTAAGGTGTCTTTACATCACAACACCCAATAAAGAGAATCATTTATTAACTTCTTTTAATCTAATAAAAACTGGTTTCGTTTCTTTTTCAGTTTTATTCAAGTTGTTAGTTAAGTTTATTAAGCTCTTGGTCACTAAATAATTCAATCATTTTACTCAACTAATCACAATAAGTCATCACTACAACAGACTTACCTTGTAATGAACCTTCGTAACACCCAAAGTGTTTTCTTGCAATTGTTTAAAAGGCATTCAGTTCGGTTTTGGTTGTATTAGCCAGAGAAAGATTATATTTAAATCACCATTCTTCTTACTTAACAGTAGCGAAAATGTTATTTTATTTGATATTTTTCTCTCCCATTTTAGCTGTTTCCTGAAGTTTTGAAACTGATTGCGTGAAGTTCTGGACGTGGTCTTTAAATGATGAAATCAAAAAACAGTCACTCCACGTATTCTGTTATGTCCATAGTGGCCATTCTGAGTTGTCGCACCTATTTCTTTTTGTAGTGGCCAATCCAAATAGTCACATTCATTGTCAGTAGTGGCAAACTGCAGTATTAGTACTGGAAATACATGCGTCTACCCCATTTTGCCACTACTGACAAAAAATAAGTGCAACAATTCAGACTGGCCCCACTTAGCAGAATAGACTTAGCTACTACTAACAGAAATAGGTGCGACAATTCAGAATGGCCACTACGGACATAAAAAACAGGGAATACGTGGAGTAACTGTTTTTGATTTCATGATTTAAAGACTACTTCCACAACCTCACTGCAAACATAGTTGAGCACTGTCACTACTTATTTCCACCGACTGGAAGTTTTTCTGTTTGGTCTGGGTTAAAGACTGTTACGATTACTTAATTTGTTCCTGTCAACATTATGCAGTCCCACTGGCTCCTCTTACATCAGAATTTAATATCAGAATCATTAAGCAATCAGGGTATCGGTCAGTCAAGTCAAAATTAAATTGCGAAAAAACAAATGAAATGCTTATTTGTATTTAACTTTTCTACTGAAAACAGGTTACTTTGAAGCCTCACAGCGCAGTCGCATTTTGAGTTTGTTTTTTTTTTATATTAGAAACGCTACTTTATCTACACCTAATAAATGAGCTTATAAATATTTTCTTTCTTTTGGGTTTTTCGAAGTTAATGTTGAACAACATCAGTTTTAAATGGATAACATTAACTACGGTTCGTGGAAGATTATGTTCTGTATCTTCCAAACTCTTTGCAAGAAATGAACAACTAAATAAATGGCGCAGCTTTTATTTTCACTTCAAGAGACATATTGTTAAATAGGGTTAGAAAATAATTTTAGTCTTACTCCAGAAAGATGGAAGGTTTCCTTCTTATTTAAATCATTTTATAAAAATATGTAGAAGAACGTATTCTGTTTAATCGAAGTAGTAATTTTTTTTTAAGAATGACCGAAAATAACTGTTTGAAACGTTAACAAAACCAAATAGTTTTCTCACTTGTTTTGTCTAAATATACCTAAAGTGCTGAATTAAATGTTAAAAGGTTACCTCCTAGGTTTTTAAATTTCTTTTAAAGATTCGTATGTAAAATTCCGATTCTGCTATTAGATCTGGAAACAGAGACATGTTTTCTTATCCAATTTATGGATAAGGTTTATGAAGACAATTTTAGATTTTTTCGAATAATAGTTTTTGCAAAATATTTTGTAATACTAGAAAGATAAAGTCCGAGTTTAACATACTTAGTGGATAGCGTGTCGGGTGGCAGGTTGAAAGGTTTGGAATTCAAAACAAGATACCGTTAAACAAACTTTTAGTTATGGGGCGCTCTAAATTTTTATTAATTTCAAAAACCCAAACATTTCCCTTGAAGCTGAGGGTGCTACTAGCCTCTGTATTTCTTCTTATTAGAAGTTCTAAACTGTGGACGGCTAAGCCTCAAGAGTTTCATGTTTCGCTTATTAGCTCACTTGCGCTACAAACTACCGTTCACTTTGAGAATAGCTATTCCAAAAACATAACTACTGCACCAGCTACTTAATTCACATATCATAAAACAATCATGATTTTAACTTTCACATCACATTATAGTTATATGTTACAAATAACAAATATTGAGAATTTATATCTACTTTTTACTAAAAACATTTCAAACACCTTTAAGCTTGTTTCAAATTCAAGCGCATTCTGTTAAGTTTTTTAGCTCATAGCATTCAATTCTTCCTTTCTTAGAATATCCTTGTTTAATTCTATACGTGTTGTTGATTAAAAAACTGAGTCATAGATTACACGATTCGTAGATGCTTTAGTTGATTAAGATTTATCCAAGTCTATGTTATTTTTGTACGAAAATAAGATTACAAAGGACAAACATCGTGCCATCGGTCTCTTCTTCACAACTTGAGTCTTTCATTTAGTTATTAGTTTTAACAAACACCATAAAGTGAAGCGAAGTTTTGTTTTATAAATCAAAGATTATCAGATTAGCAAACATGAGAGCAACACGCATAGTTTAGGGTTAATATGCTGATCTTATTCCAAGGTTAAAGGTAAGCAAACAACACGTATATTACTCTGCCGTTTAATGAAAGTTATGTTATCTAGTGATTATAATATTTAACTCATCAGTTTGTATCATTTTTTCTTACAATATACATTAAGAAAAAAGAGCTGTTAACTTGACAATATTTTTGCCCATAAACCCAATAACATCTGACGAGGTTCGGTCAGACTAGTCTAAGTTCAACTTACTATCAGTGAAATTACCTAACTGATGAAATAATTAATTCTAAACTAATAATGAATAACATAAATATTGTTTTCACCTTTTCTTTACTGGGTATAAGTTCAAATTAAACATAATCAACATCGGGAAAGTTTTTACTGTTAGGTAAGAGCGGCATAAGTAACCATTATGTTAACAGTAATAATGTAGGCAAAAGAGTCCGTCATTTTATCTCTACACTTCAATCCCATTTACTAGGATACTTTTTATTCAGACTTAGTACATGGGGAACTTTCAGCTGTGGAAACAAAAGATTACTGTACTAAGCCTTAAAATATAGTTTGTACCAAAAGATACACAAGATAATGAACAGTCATCTCTTATGTGTATCATTAGTTTGAACCTCGTCTTCATTGTGCGTAGTCTATCAACGAGCGAATTTGCATGCTATATACTCTCGTAGCATGGGTGATTAGTTCTCAGAGATATTCAGATACAAAGTATTTCTTTTTTCCCTTTTTAAATACAAATACTAATATTCTGAAGCTACCATCATACAAGGTACTCGAATGGAAAACAATTTAAACACACACAAGAGATGTTCATATATGAACACTTCAAATAAAACATTGTAAGTGAGTATTGCAATAACCTCACTTTTATTTCATATCACGTGTTGATTTAATATTTAATAAAGCTGCGTTATCTAGGATATCAAATAGCAACAAATAATAACCATCAGAACAACGGCTGGTTCTTCTTCCAGAACATAAGGTTTTTTTTAAATTATTGATATGACACGTGTGCGCTTTTACATTATATGTTATTGAAATGGGATCCTTCACGTCGAAATATTTTAAAACTCACATTGATAAGGTTACTTCTTTCCACTCCCAAAGGATGCAGCTTACGAAGATATGATATGTATAATTTTAGTTTGGTAAAAACTAGATGTGTCAGACGGAGAACATCTTCGTTTTATAACATTTTCTATTCGAATGATAAAAAATCGTTAATCTGATGAAAGTCAGTGTCAGAACACCTTCTAGAAAGGCTAGTTTTCAAATTGTTATCACAATATCTAAAGCGCAGTCAACAAGTATTGAAATATAGATTGCAATACAATTCAAAAGCCTAACAGTGAGTTATAAATGAATAATCTCAAATTAAATGTAATAGGAAGGATTCTTTTTTGGTTGCTCATAACACACAGTAGGTAGATTCTTTAACAGCGAGAAAACCTCTTTTTTTTCAAAATTAAGTACAAAGTTATACAATAAGGTATCTGTGCTTTACTCACCACGGGTATCGAAACCCGGTTTCTAGCGGTGTGATTCTGCAGACATACCGCTGTGACACCGAAGGACCAAGGATGACCTTAAGGATGAAAAACATGTTGTTCGACTCAAAGTTGCACATTCATGTTTAACTTCTTGTTTATTTTGTACTAATATTTAGGGTATTGACTGTATAATCTAACTAACTTCACGGTTTACACGTGCTTACTCTACTACTAATTAGTATTAAAGTTTTAACTAAGGTATTTCAAAATTTTCTTTTCACACTTCGCTGATGATGGAACAAACGTGTTCCGAAACATTCGTTTCATGGAAATATCAGATTCAGCTGACGTTCCAAACACTTAATTCGGTTAGCAAAGAGCCAATATAGAGTATTTGGGAGTACTGAAGCTAAAATGTCTTTAATTTTAATGCACTACAACAATTAAATATACCACTCCAAGAAGATTATTCCGAAATTCTTGAAGTTTTGTAAAGACCAAATATAAAGCGAGCTTCTACGCAATCTCATTAATATCAAATGCCTATTTGCCATAACGCTGAAGAGGGATTAACTTTCCTTAACCGAAAGTTCTTTTTATTGGCTCATACATGTATTAATAAGGATCCTGCATGGCTGACTTGTTATCTCTCGATGGAAGGATTAGTCTCAGTAAGTGGTCCACTATTCCGCATGTAATTACTACCAAAGTGCTCCTAATGTTCATAGATGGTGAGGACTGCTGAAGGCATTTTGTGAAACACAAGATCATCAGAAAGTAATAAAACGGTTTAAGCTACGTAAAGTGGAACAATACAGTTTATTCATTATGCGCTAATATTGCCTCTTCATTGGATAGCTAGACCTCGTGCTTGGTGATACGCGTTATATGTCATTGACTTTTACTATCGAAACGCTTAAAAATTAGTCATTAAACATTAACGAAGCTGTACTGTTCCCCTCCCCATGTGTAAGCAGACTTGTTTCCGAGGTAGAAAAGAGGGACAATTTCATCAGGTCGATGGCAGTTTAAAATAACACTGGTTTACAAAAATATATTTTTTGTCTGAGGCAAGAATGTGAATATGTGTTTTTTACTAATTTGGGTGTGCTGAATTCAAATTTATAAACAGTTTTGCTCTATCACCTCTATTTTTCTGGCTTTTAAATAGTCTCATTTTAGTATGTACAGAGTATATACGTGCTTATTTCAACAGTTGCAGCAGCTTATTACAGATAAAACAGGATAGATAAAGAACATTGACGGAATAAATATACTTGGATGACACAATGTACACAATTCATAGTACCGCAGACAGTTAGAAGTGTGTTTTCTTAGATGATCTGGTGTATTTTGCCTCCGGGATGTCACGCAAGAGCATCCAGCAGAAGTCTCCCATCATGCTGGGGTTCCACTTGCCTTGGTAGTTGCTCTCCATCTTCGTAATGTCTTGGTGGAATCTTTCTCCGTGCTCATCACTCACTGCTCCAAGGTTTGGAGGGAAGAAGTTGAGGTGGGAATGGAGAAAATGAATTTTGAGTGACATTCGGCATCCCATATCCTCACAAGTCTTTAGCAACTTCTCAATACAGGCTTGGTAATTTGGTACGCGTGTGTTACCAAGGAAGCCACTACAGACTGACTTAAATGCTTCCCATGCTCTCAGTTCCTATAAGGTAAGAAGCTCCTCAAAATCAGTATCCTTCAGCACTTCTCGGATTTGAGGTTCGACAAAGATGCCCTCTTTGAGCTTAGCAGCACTGAGACCTGGGAACACAGTAGACAAGTGTTGGAAGGCAGCACCATTTTTGTCCATGGCCTTCACGAAATTCTTCATCAAACCAAGCTTGATGTGAAGAGGAGGAAGAAGCACCTTCTTCATGTCAACCAGAGGATTCTCCTTGACGCTGTGTTCGCCAGGAACGAAAGTGCTTCTAGACCCCCAGTCTTTCTGCTTGTAATGCTGGGACACAGCTCGACTATCCCAGAGACAGAGAAAGCAACAGTACTTTGTGAAGCCCGCTTGCATACCCATAAGAAGACCAATGACCTTGAGGTCCCCACACAGACTCCACTGGTACTGGTTGTACTTAACAGCTTCTAAAAGAAGCTCCATATTGTCATAGGACTCCTTTAGATGGACAGAGTGTGCAGTGGGAATGCTGGGATATTTATTTCCGTTGTGCAGAAGCACAGCCTTGAGACTTCGCTTGGAAGAGTATGAAAAGACGCCAGTCTGAAGGATTATGTGGCAAACCAAGGAAAGTGAACAAGCCAGGTACATTTGTGCAGTAGCACAACTTGTTTTCCATGTCGAAAAATGAAGCAAGGTCTTTGTTCCGATTCCTGAAATTGGTGATCCTTACATCTTCCTGGACTAGGTTCCACTGTTTAAGCCGAGAAGCCAAGAGCTCTGACTGCTGTTTTGACAGATACAAATCACGAGCAAGGTCATTCAGGTCTTCTTGCGTGATCCAGTGTGGCTCGTTGCCACTTGTTCCTGAATAAGAAGAGTCAATATCTTCGGAAGAGATTAACTTGGCAGAATCTTCCCTTGGAGGCATTTCTTCATCTGATGAAGAAAGAAGATCCTTATTTACTGGAGGTGTTGGGACAGGAAGATCATCTGAATGGGGAACGGGTCTCATAGCAGATGGAAGGTTGAAATATTTAATCTTTTTTTCTAGAAGATGCATTGAAACCAGTTATATTTGTTAGACAAAAATAACAATCATCTGCATGGCTTCGTGGCTCTCTCCAAACCATCGGGACTGCAAAGTTGAAAGCCGCTTTCTTGCCATTAAACCAAGCAGTTAGTCCATTGTAGCAGGGTTTACAACAGATGTGTGGAGCCCAAGATTTGTCCTGATCACTAATTTTACAGTCAAAATAATGAAAGTAGGCAGTTCTGAGGAGGGAAGTGATGGTTCGACGCTGTGCAACTGTCGTGAAGTCCCCACACACGTAGCAGAAAGAATTGGCCTTGTTGAGGCATCCTCGGTGTTTTGACGAGCTTGAAGCCATTGAAGAATCTGAAAAAAAACAAAGTAAAATTAAATCATATGTAAGGCAATAATAATTATGTGCGTCGTTGGAAATTGTAATACAAATATATACCCAAAAGATTGTGTAACACAATTGTCGAGGGACACCAACCTCCTGCGCTGACTGCCAGTGCACTACTGGTTGTTGATTGAGACGTGTTGGCTACGCTTAACTGCCAAAATCCGTCTTGATATATATATATATATATATATATATATATATATATAATGTAATGCTATCACTTACATTTATTGCATAATAACTAAAAAAGAAGACATAAGTCACACAACATTAGAAATTAACCCTGAATGCATATACGCCTTCATGTACAGTATGTGTACAAAATGTACAGTATGCATATCTAAAAAACTAGAGGTGATGAGTAAAAACGGATTTCAAATCTGAATTCAGCACCCCCAAATTAGGTTAAAACAGCTATTTTTGTGCCTCAATTTCTTTGTAACTTAGTGTAATTTTAATCACCATAGTTGAAAGGGCACCATTATGAGGAACAAATCTCAAAAGGAATTTCACGATTATTACCTTTTTGCGTACAATTTAACATTTTAAGAAGACTATTCGAAGTACAAGTGAGTTCAAGAACTATTCTTGTCTGTAAAATAAAGTGGACTGTTTTTACTGTGATCTTACTTTAGAACTGACTGTACATGTTAATGTCCGAGTTGAGTGAATATCTAGTGATGATGAGAAAACTTACTTGTAAAGAAAAATATGTAAAAACGTTTTTACATATGAGTGAATATCTGTTACAACTCGAGTTTGCTCAGTTATCAAAGTTATGGCGTATTTATACCACGTCTAAACATTTGTACATTTAATTAATATCACGGAAACGAGATACATGTAATATCACGAGTTATATGAAATACTATACTATCTCTCAGAGATCCTCGCAGGGTAGAACTTTAAGACGATTAACTTAAGAATATTGCAAAAAGCATCCAAGATCAAAAGATACGAGTGGTTCAAGACCTTGTACACACGGTTGTTATAAAGTTCTTCCACTAATTTGATTTCCTGTCAACATGTGCCTTACTTATCTGTTTGCCTGTCAAGATATTTATCTGTCTTATGATGTATACATGCGATTTGTAAGTCATTTGACTTCACTCAAGCGGGAAGGTTGGACATAACATTTTAAGCATGATTATCTTAGTTTAATTAAACCTGTCCTACTCTGTGACGTAGCAGTAATGAAGTGTTGATTATCTAAAATCACTGTAGTGACGCACAAAAGGACAAATTTACAATGTTTTAGTTTATTTCACACCGTGAACACTGCACCGCAACTAATGTGGAATGTCGATACAATATATCAAAATCAAGCGAGTCTCCAAACAAGTAGAGGCTCGTCAGTAGTAAATTATTGTTTTATTTTCAAAAACTTGTACTTAAGTTCTGACTAATCGAAATGTTAAGTCAAAAACATTTACGAGTACAGAGATTAAGTACTGTAAATTATAAATATTTTGGAACCTTACTACTATCTCCAGTCATGCTCTGGCGACCGTAAATCTTGTCAAAGGGACAACAGACTCAATTTAAAGCTATCATGACCAAAGCACACTTTCTCCATGCAAGGTTTTCATAATCCATGTTTTGGACGAGGACAACAAATTGATTAAACAAAAAGATCCACTCTTGCTGCAGCCGGTGAGTTGACAGGCGGTGAAAAGGATATTTATTTCAGTCACTAGCTGCTTAAAGTATGAAATGGTTGAACTGAAGGCATGACTGCAAGTTTTATCTCGATGAGTTGATACTCTATTGCCTTGGTTACATGAACAGTTTTTGTTTCCGAACTTTGTGTTCTTATTACAAGGTACTGCAGTTTACTTTAAACGCCTGTGGTGCGAGTTGTTATAAGTTTGTTTCTAGATGGTCCCATGACCTCGAGTTGATTCATATTCCTTTCGTTTCGATGCTTTTAAGTGTATAAAATATGCTCGTATTGAAAAGCAAGACCACGATCCAACCCCATCTTTAATAGCTCTTTCACATAAAATATTCATAACCTCAGATTGCACATCCTTCCTTATTTTATATAACACCACACTAGCTACCAAATGCCAAACAACGTCAAAACATACTTCTGATATATTGCCATTCAGAAATGTTTAAAAAAATAATTAGCTGTAGCTGTTACGCGACTAGAAGATTGTAAAATTATTTCAAAATGGTTTCCTATATGCATATTGCAATTTGGAAATTCAACAATGTAACCGTAATGTAACGCACACCGTAGGCTGAGGATTAATAGTGTCTATAGTAATATTGATATTAATTTAAAGCATTTTAAGATAACTGGCACTGCTATCGAGTATGCATGTTTCAAAAAGACTACAGTTATAAAATAATGTGACATTTATAAATAAAAACAATATGGTTTTATTTGCTTTTTCTATTTTTTTTCTTTTGCACAAGTTAAGCAATACTTTTCAGATATGTAAGGTCACGCTAAGTATGACGATAAAATAAAAAAACGTTATTATAATAAGCAAGTTAATACACAATAACCATACATTTTTAAGCCATAAAAACACATTAAGCAAAATACGCTGCATATTAAAAAAATACACACAAGATTCCAGGACACAAGCTACAACGTGGGATTATAAAATTAAGTTTTGGAGGTGACTGGGGAAGTATAACCCATGTTACGGTGGGAATACACTGTTTATCAGTCTTAACCTCCAATTTTCTAGTCTCACATAAGAAAATTAGAAATGTAGAAATTAAAAGACCGAGAAGTGGGTGCTCAAGCCCACAACGTCCCACATCTATGTCACCCTTCACTGCTTGCAGACAGTTGTGGGAAGTTGACTGCTCTCCAAAGTTAAGATAAGAATAAGAAAAAGATAAAAATAAGGAAAATAAAGTACTACCACTTGGAAGTAAGAAGTAACTTACTTCTTGAAATTGGCATTTCTGCCCCCAGTGTGGTAGAGGCACTAATTAACGACACCCAAAACAAGGATATATTTTATAATCCCGCGTTGCAGCTTGTACCCTAGGATTTTTGTTTGAATATGCAGCGTATTTTGTTTTATGTCAGTGTGTTTTATTCATGGCTTAAATGTTTATGGTTATAATTAGTCAGAGGTTGGGATTTGCTGTTTTTTACGCAATCCTTGCTAATGATTTTGTTTACTTATTTGGCTTCAAGTGTAATTATTTAAATTTTACTAAACTTTATTCAATGTATGTCAATGGTCACTGACTATGTCGCATCTTCCATTCTACTGTTCAAGCTTTTTTTTTAAGAAGTATAATAGCCTTGACCAGTGACAGATCAAATTGAAACTATAATTTAGCTTAGTAAGCTGGTAATAGTAATTATATTGCTGGAAATATAATAGCAAAAGATGTCTTGCATATCGTGCTATAAATGCTTTTCACCCTATTACTTACACTAATCCAAGCGCGTAAAGCGTGCGACTCGTAATCCGAGGGTTGCGGATTCGCGCCCACGTCGCGCTATACATGCTCGCCCTCTCAGCCGTGGGGGTGTATAATGTGACGGTCAATCTCACTATTCGTTGGTAAAAGAGTAGCACAAGAGTTGGCGGTGGGTGGTGATGACTAGCTGCCTTCCCTCTAGTCTTACACTGATAAATTAGGAACGGCTAGCACAGATAGCCCTCGAGTAGCTTTGTGCGAAATTCCAAAAGCAAACAAACTTACACTAATTCATTAATATGAATTAATATGAGGTCACTCATAAGTAATGTCCGAAAATTTAATACAAAAAGTGCATCAAAATTTCTGCCTTTGTAGAAGGCTTTAATGACTAAAATATGTAGTAAAACATGTATAAAAATGTTCAGACAAATAAAATAAACTAACCCAACCTCACTTTTTCAGATCATTAATCAAATAAACCTTGATGAAGATAGATGTGTCTGAGGAGCACATTAGGCATATGTTTTATGAATTTAGAAAATGCAATAGTGCAGCAAAAACTACAGAAAACATTCAATGTGTTTATGGTGCGACGTCTCTCAATGAAAGAAAATGTAGAAGTTGGTTTCAGAAGTTCAGATCAGGTGACTACTATAGCTTGAGAGATGCACTACGTTCAGATCGTCTTGTTGAGTTTAATGATGAGTTGCTACTGGCTGCACTTGAAGATAGTGATGTAACAGTTGAAGAACTAGCACAGAAGCTTAATTAAACACACTCAACAGTTCACAGTCATCTGCAACAGCTTGAAAAGGTGTCAAAACTTAGAAAATGGATCCCCCATGATTTGCCAGAAGCCAACCTTAGAGAAAGAGTGGATATTTGCATTTAGGTGAACGTATTTCCTTTTTATTTTTTTGAGAGGTTAGTGACTGGAGATGAAAAATGGATATTTTATATAAAAAAAATTAAGAGCCGCAGACAATGGTTCAGTGCAGATAAACTGGCTAAAGCACAGCCCAAAATGGACCTCCACCCTTGGAAAGTCTTGTGGGATATTGTTTGTGTAATCCACTTTACTCAATATAACGATTATATTAGACTTCTATTGTCAACACTCAGAACACTTGAATGTTACACTGAAAGAAAAGAGGCCTGCTTTGATCAATCGTAAAGGTGTTGTGTTACATCAGGATAATGCACGACCCATACAGCAAGGATCACATCTGCAAAGATTGAAGACCAAGACTTGGGGGAAAAAAAAAACTTGCATATCCTCGTTATTCTTTAGACTTTGCCCTTTCTGATTATCATCTATTCCGAATTCTGCATCTTGATGGCAAAGTACTTGGAACACATGAACACATGAAAAAGTGGCATTCAGAAGCTTGTAAATCGTTGCAGGAAGTAGTTAACAATAATGGAAGATATTAATTAAATAACATTAAAAGCGTTTGAAATCCTCTATCTTTTTTTGAACCTAAAATCGGATATTACGTAAAGGATTACCTGATAATTTATTTATTAACATGTACTAAATGTAATATGCGGGTTAAACTTCAAAACCATTACATATAAATTTACATAATTTCAAGTTAAAGAAAGTAACAAAAAAAAACGTCCAAAACCTAAGATACATTTTATAATCCACGTTGTAGCGTGTATCCTAGGATATTTTTTTAAAAAATATGCAGAGTGTTTTAATTTTAATGTGTTTTGTTTATGGTTTAAAAATTTATGGTTATAATATAATTAATCAGGGGTTGGTATCTGCAGTTTTTAACGCAATCCTTCCTCATTATATATTAGTAAGTTCAAGTTTTACGTTTGTAAGATGAATTTTGATTTTTCGTTTAACAGCAATATAATGAAAACAACAACAGTGAAGTCTACGTATCATAACATTAGTCAAGTCTGAGGAACGTATTAAAATTGATGTATATTTAAAGTAAATATTCACATAAGAGTTGCGTAATCATTCCAGTTTTCTTATAGCTTTATTTATAAATTAATTAAATAATAAATGGAAATAATTTAGAAAATAGAGCTGTGCAAGAAGATTAAATATTGCTAATAGCAATGATGCTATACTGATGAATTGATATATTCTATTCTTTACGAGAAAGAACGATATATATAACCTTGTATATCCGTTAGTAAATTACTTTCTTCCACGATTTAAATAGCTTGCTTTGATTAGAAGTAAATTAACTAATCATTTATGCTGAAAATACTGGACTATAGAGGGTTAATTGCATTTGCAAATGTTAATCCAGGTTTAAACGCCTATTCAATCTTGTTTGTTCCTTTCAACACTGTGTTAATTAATCAAAATGCTCACGAACAAACAATTAGTGTTTGTTTTGGTTAAAGTATACAAATACACAATGGGCTGTTTGTGCTCAGCCCACCATGGGCATCGAAAACCGGCTTCTATCGTTGTAAGCCTATAGACCAAACAATTAGTACAACTGAACAAAAATTTATAGAAAATCATTGTTTGTTCGAATCACTTTTCAGAAAAAAATGTGAGATATGGTAAAGAAATTACAAAATTACACAATGACTTAAGTTGTGTCTATAGCAGGGGTCTAACCTCGAATCTTGGTATGAATGGCAGCCGAATAATTTTTCTTCCTAGTTATTGCAGCGGTACGTAGTAGTTCCGAACTACCAGTTATCAGAGCTGAAGCGTAGAATATACGGTGTTACTTATAAACACATTCACTCATTTTCTGTGAACTACTAACAATAAATTAAAGAAGGTTTGGATTTTTGAAAGAACGAATATTAAGGTTTATTAAATGGAGGCCAACACTGAATAATGTTAAAAATTTACATAAAGTGAAAACATTCCCATCAGACTAAAGTTTAAAATAGTCAGAAACAGAGGATGTTAATTAGTCTATCAACCTAACTCAAAACTTTATCTTGACGGAAACTGGATGTTTCTTCTACACCTTTCTAATACCGTTAACATTGTACTTGTTACACTTCATTAAACACAAAAATTCGAATAGTTTTTGTGAAACGATGTTTTGGCATCACAGTATAGACAGAGATAATTTTATAACACTTTTCCTACACGTTTATACAAAACACTATGACCTGAAGATGACCAAAGAAGGTCGAAACGTTGTACTGTACTTTATTTTAATTAAGGAGCTAATACTCATACCAGCCGTCTTGAGAATACATTTTTACTTCATTGAATTCTTGTCATCATGAATCATGAATGTATTACGATTCTACGGCTTTACCAAACCACGGAACTAAAACTATAATATTATCAGCTCTTTCATTTCAGGTTAATATAATAAATTCTTCCATTACATAAATCACTGATGTAAGTAACTGTTCGTGTTGTACTAGGGTTTAGTGATAATGTAGTTCGAAAAACATAATACAAAACACAAGCCAACACACTTATTCATTTTATCGTCTCTCCAATTCACTTTACGAAAGTAATATAATGTAATACGTTGCTATAAATGATCATGTGTTAAGCTTAAAATCAATTGCACATGAAAACACAGGAAACCGACAGAGAAGTAGGTGTTGATTTATCCGTGTAGGCTGATACTCGTAGTATATTCGGATCGCGGAATCAAAACCTGTTGCCGAACACCATTTCAGCCGAAAAGAACGGTATAATGTGACAGTCAATCACTATATTCGTTGGTTAAGAGTATCCCCGAGAGCTGACAAAAGGTGATATTGACTAACTGTCTCTTCTGATCTATCACTTCAAAATTATAAACAGCCAGCACAAATAACCTTTGAATACCTTTTCGCGAAATTCTAAACAGTAAAATATATAACCCATCTTTGTTTCAATAACGTGCAAGAAAGTTGTGTACTCAAATGTAGTTTCTTGCTAAACTTGTTTTCAAACGGCTTTCAAAGCATTAAAAAGCCTATTATATCCATACACGGTCAAAAGAACTATGTTTTCAGGATAATATCGTCACATAATTCTACATATATAACCAAGTAAAAACAGCAAGTAAAACAATTATTTTGGACTTCTTAAAGCCACAAAATGACTATAGCTGTTCTTAATTTTGAGCTAACAGGAATGCTACGTCCATCGCCAAATTCAACTCTTAAGTGGGCTACTCTTATCTGATTGAAAGATGAAGTTTGAGCATTAATCTTATAGCGCATCTATGACCTCAAAGGGAAGACAGGGATTGAAACTAACGGTTCGCGAACCATCAATCATCAAATTCACAGTTTGAACCCAACTGAAAGAAAACGAAATCTTTCTACTAGAGAAACTCTCATATCCAAAAAGGTTCACTTTACTGGCATTTATTACCCACACTAACCTCCTCCTCTATTTTTCGATTTTTATTGGAATAACTCAAGATGTTTTATGGTCTATTTATGCTAGGTTTTTTAATTTTGAAGCGATAGATCAGAGAAAGTCACTCAATACTTCTCCCCTTCTGCTAACACTTGGACCACTTTTGTCAAATCGAATAATGGGATTTGACAGTCGCTTTTATAAGTTTAAGGAACGGAGTGCAATTTTGTTTGTGGGATGATAATGGAACATGAGCTACAGAAACGTAACCCATCAGTTGATGCTAATCCCAGCTAAAGATTGAGAAACATTTTCTCTCAACTAGTATTTCCACTTTTTAAAAATCAAACTATTGTTCTACGTAGACTTACGAATGTTTGATTTTGATGTACAGTTAATTAAATAATGAACGTTACAATTAAATGCTTTTTCTTTCTTCGTCTTCACGGCCGAAATAGTAAGAAAGATCCTCTTGTCAGTCACACAGAAGAAATTATGCTGAAAAAACTGATTACATTTTAATTAGCATGAGGAATCCCTAATTTAAGGAAGCTCAACAAATTACATTTATGAGAACCAAACCGATCATGACAATTAAGCCAACTGGAAACAGCGGAACTTTGATCACGAAAACGCTACGACAAAACTTTTTTTCTTTGTTTATAGTGGATATAATACCGATACTATATTTTGAAATACATTGAATAATTACTCTAATAAAAATGACAACAAAATTACTGAAATAAACACTTCTTTACCACAAGTAAAATATCAGTATATGAATAATGTTCTGTATATATCATTAATGTTTATATACATGAAACGTTATAAAAAAGACTTTAGAAATATTAAAAATAGTTTATTACGGTATAGCTGTTTAATGTTATTTGGATAGATATTTCTATTTAGTACATCCATGTAAGATAACAGGTTTAAATATTACTCGTTGATATTTGTTCATAAAGGTGATATAAATCAACTTATAGTTGGAACATTAATGGGAATAAAAATGGCACCAACTTCTGCACTTTAGTCATACAATATTTTATAATTGAAAAGTTCAGTTGTTTATCAAACTATTTTCAAAGTAGTTATATTAGGTACTTAATACAAAATTGGAAAATGTTTCTAGATAGCTGTTTTTCTTATAAAAAATATGCATCGAGTTGGGAATGTTTTGAAAATATGAATCGAATTAATTTTAACGTCTACTAAGATGACTAATTTAGGTCGATCCTTTTTAGATGCAAGGAAGATAGCAAGATTAAAACGGATCTATATTACATACCTAATAATTCACACCAGTATATAGATTTTTTTATTATTATTATAGAAATCATCCTATACATCATGAATCACAATAGTGGTTCATAATAGAGATCGCCCAGGTAGTTCACAAAAATCATAGTAGAACATATAGGCAAGAACCATCTTAAATACCAGACTTGTTTTTGAAACAATTAATACCTTCTGTTGTAATGGCTAAATTATAGTTTATAACAAAAAGTTGATTTTCATGTTATTTAACAAAATACACATTTCACCATTTATTCTTCACATTAGTTTTGTTTCACACATGTACAGAAAAAAACTGATTATTTTGCTCAGACTTGAGCAAACCTACTGAAAAGCACTTACCTAGGTCATAGGATTATTTATGTTGATTCTTCAAACAAAAGGGAGATTTTTCAGTTTTTTATACTAGTCAAGTTTTTTTTGAAGCCATTAAAGCACCACATCCTTTAGCAAAAGTAACTAGGTATAACACACAAGTACTAAACAAACTGCTACAAAGGTTGTAAGACTATTTTTAGCGGATTCTTTAAAGTCAACGGTTCACCTAAAATTTGAGTGCTTCTTCGCTGCCAACAAGTTTCCGAAGTCATTTAAGCGCTATTATACTCGTTTCAAACGCTCTGTTTCGAGTAAACAATGGTTATATTTATAACAATGTCTCCTTCCTTGTTATTATAATTAATGATTATAGTTTTACAAGCCACTACTGATAAAACGGCTACAAATATTTTACTGAAACGTGGGCAGTAGTAAAAAACGCAGTATTCAGTATGTTGTAGAATAATGTTAAAATTAATTCAAGCGCCTTCCTTTTTAGTCCTGAAGAATTTCTAAGTCCTTCACTTTCCACCAGTATTTTACTGATATGCATTAATTGGGAACTGGTTTGTACAACTTAGAGCGCAACAACTGAAAAACTGCCGCGGTGAAGATTTATTTCTCGAGTTACTTGTAGCTTGTCTCTACGCGGTTCTCTATGAAATTTCAACGAGTTTTTTTAACAGTAGACGAACACTCTAGTAGAGACCTCTACTTTTGTGAATTGTAACTTATTCTACTATCTTTCGCACTTCGCTTGTTAAAAATGCATGTTTACACGAAATCTCACGCACACAAAACCACCTGGGTCAGTAAATAATGGCTGGATGAAAAAAGCCAATGCAGCGATAAACTGTTGGAAAACATGTAACATGTAAATGGACATAAACTTAAGAGACAAGGTAATTAAAAATTATTAATTTTAAAAGTGAAATAGAGAACGTTAAAAAGTACAGGAAAAGTTAAAAATTGGCCAGTATTGTAGACATGAATTACAAATAGCTGTTAATTATTTTGGTCTGTATGCATTTACTCCCAATCTGCAAGTGAAGGATTACAATCCCTTCACCGAAAATACTCACCCTTTCAGCCGCGGGGAGTTATAGTGTGATGGCCAATCCAACTATTCGAGTTTGTAATGGATGGTGCTGACTAGTTGCCTTTTCTCTAGTTTATCACTTCTAAGTTAAGGTCGAGTAGTTAACCGTGAAATTAAAAGAAATTTCACCTGTGGTCACGTGACTCGCTTTGGTATACAGTGGATAGTGTAGTTAGTTCACTAGTTCATTTCAATAACGAATACGTTCTGTTTACTTGTTGTTAAACAAATCTATATAATGTGCCATCTGTACTGTGCCAACCACAGGTACTGAAACTTTGTTTTAGCATTAAGCTTTCAGACTTTATTTTCTTAAATCAATCATACCGTCACGTGGCTTAACTAGAATGAGTGCATGACGTTAAATCATTTTTTACCTTAAATCGGATATTTTGTAACAAAATTTACGAAACTTACTCTTTTACATAGTAATAGTTGTCAAGGAGATTGTTCATATAAACAGTTTCTCTGCAACTACTACGCCTTCACTATCCCACTCGAAGTAGAGATGCTTGATAATGTATAAAAGAACCCTCGTTGGCACCGGATATTAAAAAAAAACGAAAAGTTAAGTAATTATGATATTGAGAAAAATACACACTTTCCAACGAACTATATTAACCAAAGTAAAATTTTTACATTGAAATGAAATGAATATATTAATTTTTTTCATAATTTATTCATTGAAGTTATTGCAATGAAAAAAGTAATTAAACGGAACAGTAAATTCTAGATAAGTTGGTGTAGTGGTTACTATTGTGTTTTTGCGATATATTTTGACACTGGTTGTTAAACTAACGTATATAAGTTACTTTCTTGGGCTGGACATGAGCTAGTGGTTAACGTGCCAGACTGAGTTGAAGGGTACATGGTATTCATCTCGTTACCGAAAAATTTAGAGCAATAGTAATAATAATAATAATAATAATTTCCTTATTCAATATAGAGCGAGGAAAAGTAAATTTCATAAATGTTTGAAATACCAATAAAGCTGGAAGGGCTCTCACTACAGCGCACGTTTTTATCACACTATATTGATCATATTTAATTCTCAAAATATATGAAAAAGTGGCCGTGTGTCCGTCAATACATTGACCACGTTTGATATACTAACGAGGAATTACATTTTACGTACGTTCACTTCAATAAGTCTTTCACGTATAAATTATGTTGTATTGAACTAGCGTGACGTATTCTCAAAAGCTAATGATTTACTTCAACGGAATGACACTCACTTCAACAAACCATCAGTGAAATTAATAGTTTTTAAGGGTGTTTTGATGTATCTACTGAAGTTTGAAACCAGGGCTTATGTTACTACCACAAAAAGTTAATGAAAAAAGAGCTTATCTTAAGCTGAAGTGAAGTTTAACAGGGCACGCATTAACTAACTGATGTGGCGATTTCCGGGAGTTGAAAAAATAAAAACTAATACCGGATATTAAAAGAAGTGACCCATAGAATGATTAAAAGATGGAAAAAATTCAGTATTAAATATCATGTAAAGAACATTGATATCCTAGTCAGGTAAACTGTAAATACTTCTAAGAGTTGATGTTCAGTTTTTTGAAAAAAAAAAAGACATTCAGTGCAATAACAAAATAAACTTAAAGTCCAAATTTTATGTTGTTGATACACGATGATAAACATTTATACTATTTTTCTCCTAATATTTATCATCTCAGTGTCGGCGCGAAATATGGCGAAATTCTTGTTTTACAGCTACGGTAGTACAGCGGTAATCTTCAAATTTACAATACTGAAATTAAGGGTTCGATTTATCTCAGTGGACTTAAATAGCCAGATATGGCTTTGTTATAAGAAACGCACACACACATTTTATATCTTCAAGAGCATTTCCGGCAATAAACAAACATTACGTTTGAGTTATAATAGGTTAATATTTAAGCCGTACAAACTTCTATGAACTCCTACTAATTTCATTTTTATGTAAACTACATCATTAACAACACAATTTTTTAGCTTAAGTAAACATCATACTTAGCCTCTCATTTGTTTCAATTGGGTATTAATTTAGTTTGTGAAATTTTAGTCATATCTTATCACGCTTTTAATACTTTATTTTCAATGTTATTTCTGTTCAGAATAACCACCCTATCAACAATATCTAGTTCTATAAAAATAGTGCTGTTTCTGTTTAACTTAGCTGATTTAAAAGTTTTCTTCCTTTATTCTGCATATTTAATTTATCTTTATATAAAATATAAATTGCTAAACTAAAGTATAATATTTATTTATAATATTATTGAAATTTGGAAGCTCTTAATTTTTAAAATATTCCTTCAAGACAATCGATTTTTAAAAGGTGTAACGGAACTTTAAACCTACTACTAACACCTTCTTTAGTTGTGTAAAATTCAGTATTCAGTGGAAATAAACGTGTTACCAATATAATAGGAATTGCTCCGATTTGATATTTTCTTCGATTTAAATGATATACTAAATACTATATACTGAAAATAACTATGGAAACTATGGTTTTAAAAGGTTTATATTATAGTAATTCAACCCCTTCATTGTGGAAATAGTTCGATCTAGATTACTGTCACCTTCTCACAGGTCACATAGATTTGTCGTCATCTAACCAATAAGAAAGGGCCACATCACGATAAAGTCGAAGTGAAGATACAAAATACTCCAAATGTTTTTCGAGGTCTTCCCTCGACATCGAATTCAAGGCATTGGATGTGCAGATTCCTTGTCGCCCGAAAAAGACCAGTAGCTCGATATCGGACGTTGACCTGGCACTCGGGTTTTCTTTTTGATTATTACCCAATAACGTCTCGCTGCAATAACTGTTTTTCATCACGTCACTTTACACTAAGATTCAAGTCCTTTAAAATACGAACAGAGCAAAAAGAAAATCTTTAATACCCACGGTTACATTTGACCTCAAACCATTTTTTTGTGGTTAAATAATTTCAAACCGAAATCAATGCCATGTTATTTATTTAAGTCATCTAAAACTGATTTGAATCGTCTAGTATGCTTTGTACGATATAGATAACAATTGAGAAGAGATTCTTCTAATATTTCACTGTAAATAGAGGCATGAATGTTTCCTTGAGGACAGTGTCGTAACAATAACTGAGTTTAGTCTTTATGGACGTATGCCTGCTTGACAGTCGCTACTGAGAAGAGACAATTAGAATACCTGAAACGTGTGTCAGGTCATAAACGGAATGAGCAAAAGTTGAGGAGACATGCATGCACTTTAGAGATGAATCCAGTTTGTTTGATAGCTGACCTGTATCAGTCAACAAAACATGGCAGGGGACTCGTAAATGTTTATGGCCGCATCTTAGCTGATGATGTTGATTATCCACAAAATACTGATGGTATCCTGACTACTGACATGTATAGGAAGACTCAGATTTATCATGTCATTATCTCGGAAAAAACGAATAATCTTTCCGTAGGGCTAAAACACCACATAGCAAGTATGGCGAAACGATAAATCGACAGTAAAGAGACATTTGAAAACTAATAGCCATGACTTGACGTATGAAGTAGACATTATTGCGGCTGTTTGGGATGATGTAAAATCTAGGAAAATTACAAGTGACTAAATTTCTCGTGGTTGAATTGGAAAGAGTAATTTAGGGCATTTGGAACAATGTTTTACAAATTATTTATAAGCTGCATAGCACCATGAAAATAAGGTGTAGTTTTCTGGGGAAAGAGAATAGTTTATCTAACACAAGTGCATTGTATATCCTATTTGTTTTCCTTCTATGTTTATCATAATGCTTTATACTCTTAATAAACTCACCGTGTAGCAGCCATTACTCGTGGTTTGAAACTCCTTATGTGTATTGTTTGTTATTTATTGTTAATAATAAAGCTATACAATGAGCTATTATGAGCAGTATCAAAATCTGGGTTTTATCGTTGTAAGCCTTCACACTTATACCTGATATTTTGCGGGGGACTTCTACCTCTAAAGAAAAACACTCGAATGAACGTACTCGAAGCAGGCGAAAAATGGTCACTTAGTTTAAATGAATACTAACTATTACCACACGTTAATCACAATTTTTAACTACTTGACTATGGTAGTCCATTTGTTTTAAACTGAAAGATTAATTTAAAGATACAGTTCAGTGTGCATGCTTGTCTATGACCGAGAAAATATAAATTAAGTTCCGTCGTACTTACTAAAAGGTTATTGATGTGTCATTTGTTTTAGCTACACAATGAAACAAAAGCAGTGAATCAGCATAATAAAATGTTTGAGTTGTTTATTCACAGTCACAAATAGGCCATTAGTGAAGTTTCCACAGCGGGTATCAAACAATGAGTTTTAGCTTTATAATCTTGCACGCTATAATGGAGATACAATCACAGGTGATAAAATAAAATCCTAAGAGAAAGTACGTTGATATGAAAACCACAGACAAATTAACATAGAATTCTTTTCACATTCTGCAGAGAATTAAAATAAACAAACTGGTTCTTGGTCACCACAACGGCTACAAACATTAAAAGATAGTGTTTTGTTTTTCAACTTCATCCTAGACGTGCCAGAACTTTTAAGAGTTAAGAAATGAATAAGGCAAATTCTCTTCCAACGAGCTGAAATCTATAAAAAAGAAAATCCACCACGACGAATCAGCGGCAATTCTATAGGCTTACAATGCTAAAATCTGGTTTCGATATCCATGGTGAGCAGATCACGGATAGCGCATTGCACAGCCTTGTGTTTAACAATAACCACACAAATCCAAAACGAAATAAAAGTTAAAATTCACCTGAGAAGAATTGTGTTTAATCCTAAAATTTGTGGGCGAAATAAGTGAAACATTATTCTATAAAATTATTATGTCTCTCCTCTGCAAATAAATGTTGAAAATATTACAGAACAGGTTTTATCAGTTTGATAGTCAATTTGACAAACCAAGAGTTTTAAGTCCATCCGAAGGTCAACAGAATTGCAAAACCAAAATTTCGGTTTGGATTCCCTCTCGGTGAAAAGTTCATATAGCCTATTTTCTTATTTCTTGAAAGTTAAAGCAACTGTTAGACAGCTTCTAATAGAAGATAGAGTTCAGCTAAAAGGAACTAATTGATCATAGAAAACGTACTTGACAATTTCCCTGTAACATCGTATATCTATACGGTATTTTGTAGAAGTACACCATAAAGGTTTGGTTTTAAAGATGTTTTGTCAATATTTTGATCTGATAATAAAATCCATATGCAAAAAAACCAATATAAATTTCACATTAAATAACAAAATTAGTCGGATTTGCAAGACTTAATATCTGATAATAATTTATGTAAGCTATATATTCCTTACAAAATACTAAAGAAATAACGCAACGGGTAACTTTTTCTTCAATACACAGTATATGCAAAGAGTGAAGTGCAGTTATAATTTCGAATTAGCTTGGGAAACAAAGACTATTTGATAATCTTCCCACCCGCTCTAAAACTCAGATTAATACGTCTCATTTCCATTACTAAACAAGTGTTAATGTTAGATAATATTTAATTTTAAAATTTGTGTTAATAAATCCTTGGATTAAAGATTAGATGAGCCAGTAAGTGTTATTTTTAGATTATACATTTAACTTTAAAACCCAAATTAATACATCGTCATTCCATTACTAAACATTTTATTACTAAATATATGTATTTGACTTATTTTGCTTTTCAAGTAAGTGTCTCATTCTAACAAGGGTTTTTTCCAAGGACGAAAATGCCTGAAAGATCCAACTTGACAGTGTATGATTGGTTGAACCTATACAAATACAATTTATTCGCCTATGCACTTCGCTAAAATAACAAAACGACGAAATCAGATCTTAACCTCTTGGGAACGTTACACGTTAAAATTCAACAAAAATAATTCTTTCTTCATACTTTTAGTATTAGTTTGTTTTTTTGCAAATACAGTTTTGTGGTTTTGTTTACTTAAAAATACGAGTATTTTGAATAAGACCGTTAGCGGATACTACAGGCCAAAAATACTAAGGTAATATTTGTATCTGGAGATAGGATAGAAGGAATGTAACATTGTTTAAATATAGAAGAAATATTTATAAAAAGGAACTGCAACGTAGACCACCAGAAATTATACAGGCTTCTATACGAATTGGAAAAAATGTCTTTCGATAAGATCGGCAGGAGTTAAAAAAGAGAAAAATATAAAATTTTCTTGCTTAGCTTGACACTGATGAGGTTTATACATCTGAATGAATGCTCATGTCACGTACAGGTTAGTTTGACATTGCGCCCAGAGATTAAATCATGTAGGCACGCATGTATCCGACTAGAAAAAAAACACAAAAAAACCTACATGTGTTTAGACCTTATATTCAAGTTATAGAGACCGTATATATTGTTTTCGTAAATAATCACATACAGGAGCTGATTACAAAAGTAATTTACGGTTTAATGTGCAATATCGTAAAAGCTTCTATTATACGGTATTTTGATATCTGCACAGAATATGGTCAGTTATTATGGGAAAAATTATTAGAAAAATCAAGTTATTAAAGGACAGAAGTACAAAATGTTTTGGTAGCTACGTAGAGGAAAGATACATTATATGGGAGGATAGAAGAAGGTACAAACATCTAATACTCTTATTCAAACGGATACAATTATTGGGGTGTGAGCAGAAATTGTTTTGATAACTATAGACAGATTTGAAGATTTAAAATATTAATTTAATTTGAATGTTGCTGTAGAAGGGGCTTGAGTATGGAAGCTATTTTTTTGTTATTTGAAGACATGTTTCTACCTTAACTAGTGTCACTTAATAGGTGAATTTAAGTGAAACTTGGGGATACATGTTTTATACTGTGATCATGGTGATGAAGATATTGGCTGTGAAGTGAGAGCTTTACGTTGTGTTTTGAAACTGTTTTCTATACATAGGCCATACTTTAGATGTGCACGTCAGTCGTCAGATCACTGTGGCATGTAGTGGTAAAGTAGGCCTAAATGAGAGTTGAAATGTATAAGGACTTTTTGGAAGGTGGTGGGTGAAGCCTAACATTGAAACTAATGTTTTTTTTTCTTATATCTTAAATTTGAGATGACCCCTTTTGTAATATGCAATAAAATATGACGTTTTAGAAAATTATTTCACGTAAGCTGCGAGTAATGGCATAATCATGATGTGTAATTAGAAACTATATCGTTATCTTGCATGTATTTAATAAAATATAAGAACAAATATATACATTTGTGTTGTGTAATTCAAGTGCTAAATAAAAAACTATTTGAAATACCCTCAACTTATCCCGATATCGAAATGTTTATATTAGGGTAACGAAATATTATATTATATTGTATTGTATTATGAGATACGTCAATCTCGTGCTTAGAAACTGAATCCGCGGGTTAGCTAGAAAGACTGTCTCAACAGTTCTTTGATAATGAAACAATATAAAAATAGGTATACTTATGAAATATAAAAAACGTGTAACACTCAAATAACTATTTTTCACTTAATGGAAAAGCTATGTAAATGGCTATTTGTTTTGTGCCCGCCACGGGTATTTATACCCGATCTTTGACGTCATAAGCCATTGGTGAGCTTAATTAGATGCATTTAATTCTTGAAAACAACAAATCTTAAAAAAATAAATTTTCCGTAGCGTGATCATGGCCCTGTTTGATAACTTTTACTATTTATATTATTTGCTACTCAAGAACGAAATGACCGAATATAAAGTTTCTAAATATCCCTCCTGTACGTATTCTAAATATGAAATGATTATATAAGAGGATTTTTGTCACGCGTTTAATGAAATTGGCGTTGTTGTTTGGCGTATTACGGCGCAAAGCAACTAGGTTGTCTGCGCCAAACAACCATTCAAAAATAAAGTAACAGTGGAAGTATTAAAGTATAGAGGGAAATTAGGTTTAAACAAAAGTAGTGGACCAATGTCGGATAAAACACTTAAATAGAATTTAAAAGGCCAACGGTCCTTACGAAAAACAAAAATAACATTTGTAAGGGTGACAGTGTCACCATCGTCAATGACACTATCCAACGTCTGGCACCACCGAAGGCAGGTCGAGTGGCTCGACCACGACCAGTCTCCCTCAAAATGAAAGGAGAAAGATCACTGACCCGTGAGTCACTTCTAACCCCAGGAAGCCTCTCTAATCTGTTTTGAATAAAAGAAAAAAGTCATCTACACAAAGGATTTCTCAGACAATGAATGCAAAACGAGAACTCATGGTGTTGAGTCAAACTGTGATGGTGACTGTTGAACAGTTGTCTTTATGTGGTCGTTTTCCGATAATCTAACTTTATTCATGGAAATAATAAACAAGAGAAACTGAAAAAAGAAAGTGGGCATTTCAGTACCCACTGTTCCCACTCACCATCAAACTCTACCAAAATGCTAAACACGGACATTGCAGTAATGTCATAGTTTCGTGATCACTAGACCCAAAACACCAGCATCAGACAGTGTCTACAACACCTGTTGAAAATGTTCAGCATTACTACTTGGTTGACCTGTGGCCAAGCGGACCAGCATATTGACCCTGGGAGGGGGGCCACCCCAAGCGCGCCTGTCTACATGAATTCAAGGCTAAAGTGATGTATTAGAGTTAGATCCTCAACCTGGATCATCTACTTCACGGGTTGCCGCCCACGGCAAATACGTGGATGGATGTTCAGATCCCAGAGGTTCTGTACTTTTAGTTTACCTTCTCTGGGAGTTTTCTACAGCACGTACAGGAATTCACCTCGAGAGGTACTAGGCAAGATTAACTACACAATTGCTTTGAACTTGTTGAAAAAGAAAGCCGAGTCTTCACGTTTAAAATTCTTTATTATTGTTATTTACAAATTACCAAGTTATATTAAGTTTGACAATGTGATAGTCACGAATGGAAGAGAAGTTGCTTGAATAAGACAAATAATAAAAAATATCAGTCAACAACGATATATTTCAGTGGAAGGCTACATGGATCTTTGAATCACGAGTCAAAAAATAACCAATTTTCTGAACAAAATAAGGATAGTTTTTTGTTTAATCAGAAAATTTTTTCAGTAAAATTGATTTTGTAGAAGATGGACCTCCCTTGTTTTATGTACTTTGTGGGTCGCAGCATACTGCAACAGAATGATTTTCTTTGAATCAGAAGACCAGGAAATCAGTTTAACCCGTTCGAGATTCGTTAACCTATATTTTGAATTTCCATCTCAAAAAATGGTGTTTATCAGGAAACCTTATTTTAAAATGTTCGCACTATAAACGTTTCTTCGTAATCTTAGTAACATTACATATGTATATGTAAAAACGGCTGGTTTGGGTTGAGAAACTTTTTTTACGTACAGGAGCGAACAACGTTTTGACCTTCTTCGGTCACCGTCAGGTTCACAAAGAAAGGAATAGATAACTGAACGGAAGCTGACCACATGTTTGAAAGAGGTTGTGTAATTGAGTGTCAGAATGTAGAGGGCGTGGTTAGATGTTTGAATATATAAATTTATATTTATTTTATTATTATTATTATTACATATTATATTTTTAATATAGGTATAAAAATGTTCCTTTGTATTGGTTTATTTTGGGCTTGAGTTGTTGTATGAGTAATGTTTCTTTAATTTTGGGTTTGTTTATGTTTGTTTCTTTATTTAGTATTTGAGTGTTTTCTATGGTTATGTTGTGTTTATTTGACATGCAGTGTTCGAAAACGTGTGAAGGTGACTTGTTTTCTTTGAATCTGGTTTCCATTTTTCTACTTGTTTCTCCAATATAGAAGTCGTGGCAGTTAACACATTATATTTTATAAATAACGTTGGTGTAGTGTTTCTCAGTGTAGTTTTTACATAGTATAGACCTCAGTTTTGTGCCTGATTTTTGAATAAATTTGGTATTAACTAGAATGTCATATTTAGTTACTAGTTTTTGAAAAATGTTGGTTATTTTTTGCTGATGTCGGGAATATATGGTATGCAGCAGTATATGGTTTCGTGATTTTTTTGATTCGTGAGATATATTTACTTTAGTTGGTTGATTTTGGTTTCTGTCTAGGTGTGTGCGTATAATCTTTTCTACGGTTTGTGGAGGAAACTTATTGATGTTGATGAAGTATTGTTTTGTCTAATTCGTTGTTAATTTCACCTGGTGAGCATAGTTTTTCGGCTGTGTTTATTTGGTTTCTTAGTATGTTGAGTTTTTGTTTTCTTTCATGTGCTGAGTCCGAAAGAATGCATAGTTTAGTATGGACGATTTTTCAGTGGATTTCTGTTATAAATTGTGTATCGGTTCTTGTAAGTTTGAGGTTAAGAAATAATATTTGATTGTTTTCTTCTTGTTCACATGTGAAGTTGATGTTGGAATATATAGAGTTAATGTGATTGAAAAAATTAAGTGTGTGTTCTGTAGATGTGAATCCTGCAATCATGTCGTTTACATACCTGTACCAGTATAGTGGTGGATGTAATGCTGTGTTAAGTGCTTGTGTTTCAACTTGTGTCATAAAAATATTGGCTAGAAGTGGTGATAATGGGTTGCCCATGCTTAGGCCATTTGTTTGTATATACTTGTGATTGTTGAACATGAAGTTTGTCTTCATCGTGGTGAAAGAAAGCAGTCAAATATCATTTCTTAACCTCAAAATTACAAGAACCGATACACAATTTAAAACAGAAATTCACCGAAAAATTACCCATACTGGACTATACATTCCTTGGGGCTCAGCACATGAAACAAAACAAAAACATACTAAGAAACCAAATAAACACAGCCGTAAAACTATGCTCACCAGATAAAATTAACGATGAATTAGACAAAATAAAACAGTACTTCATCAACATCTATAAGTTTTCCCCGCAAATCGAAGAAAACATTATACACACACCTAGACAAAATGCGAAATCAACCGACAAAAGTAAATATATCTCGTGAATCAAAAAATCACGAAACCATATACTGCTGCATACCATATATTCTCGATACCAGCAGAAAAATAACCAACATTTAGCAGAAACTAGTGACAAAATATGACATTCTAGTTAATACCAAATTTATTCAAAAATCAGGCACAAAACTGAGGTCTATAATATGTATAAACTACACTGACAAACACCACACCAACATTATTTATAAAATACAATGTGATAACTGCCGCGACTTCTATATTGGAGAAACAAGTAGAAAAATTGAAACCAGATCCAGAGAACATAAAAAGTCACCTTCACACGTTTTCAAACACTGCAAGTCAAATAAACACAACATAACCATAAAAAAACACTCAAATACTAAATAAATAAACAAACAAACAAATGCGAATATAAAGTTGCCTTACTTATGCAACAACTCAAGCCCAAAATAAGCCAATACAAATGTTGGTTGATTGATTGATTGATTGATTTAGTGTTTTTGGCACAAATCAGCTTGGCTATCTGCGCCAAACGTCCGGTAAAAAGGTAAAAATAAAGTAAATATAGTAAAATACGTAAAAGAAAATGAAGGTAAAACAAAACATCATTGAAAAACAGAAAAAGTATAAAACCAATGCTGACACCTAGTCTACAATGTTAAGAGAGAAAGCAGAGTAAAAGAAGTTGTAAAGTATTTACTCTAGCAAAATGGTAATGATCATAACCCACCAGGAAGACTAACAGGTAAGTTCAAGAACCACCGTCAGTCACCTGAAGTTGGTCTTTCCAGTCCTGGTTCCGGGTTATGTGTCATAGCCGCCATTATCAAAATGTAAAATAATAGAAGTTTTAAAAGACACATAGCAAAATCGTAATAATGAGTAGCCAAATGTCCAAATAAAAGGGTAAAAGTCAAGTAAATGGAGTAAAATTTGTAAAAGTAAATGAAGGTAAAAACAAAACAGCAATTAAAACAGAAAATGGCGTAAAACCAATGTTGACATACAGTCTACAAAGTTGTAGAGGACTTCCTGTAGCAGAATGGTAATGATCATAGCCTGCCAGGAAGACTAACAGGTAAGTATAAGAATCACCGTCAGTCACCTGAAGTTGGTCTTTCCAGTCCTGGTTCCGGGTTATGTGTCATTATGGCCAGTATTAAAAGGTAAAGTAATAAAAGTGTTAAATGACTTGCAGCAAAAGTGTAATAACAACTCGCCAGGACGACTAACGGGTAGTTCAAACGGATAGTTCAAACAGCAGCGTTAGTCACCTGAAGTTGGCCTTTCCAGTCCTGGTGTCGAGTTATTTAATGTTCTGGCCATTTTCCAATGTCAAATTGAACTAGAGAGAATGAAACTGTAAAAAAGGAACCACAATTAAAAAGGTGTAATGAATAAACATGCAACACTTAAATGAGATTAAAAGATTAATGGCCATTAAAAAACTAAAAACTTTATCAAGGTGGACAGTGTCACCATCACCAAAAACACTGTCCAATGTTACAGATAAACCTTGGGAAAAAGCATGTTTAAAATAGTGCCGTCGTTGAGAATTGTAACGATGGCAAGAAAGTAAAGTGTGGCTTACAGTGATTTGAGTGTTACACAAACTACACACTGGTGCGTCAGTTCCAGATAAAAGAAAACGATGAGATAAAAAACTGTGACCAATGCGTTGTCTAGTTAGAACAAGTTCCTCCTTCCGAACCTTACGGAAGCTAGACGGCCAAAGCCCAATATAGGGTTTTATTTGAAAAAACTTGTTTTGGCGTTGCTCATTCCAAGTCGAGCCTTGAATACAAGACCATAGTCCATGTACGGAATAAGCACAGTGGTGATAGTGCCCGGAACAGATAGATTTAGCTGCCGTGTCAGCAAGTTCGTTCCCGTGAATATCAACATGGCCTGGTATCCAGAAAAACTAGATAGAAGTGGCAGTTAATGAGAAATGGGCCAGTC
Source organism: Tachypleus tridentatus (assembly GCF_004210375.1). Lineage (NCBI taxonomy): Eukaryota > Metazoa > Arthropoda > Merostomata > Xiphosura > Limulidae > Tachypleus > Tachypleus tridentatus. The sequence goes on along the minus strand of NC_134831.1, from coordinate 32,186,907 downwards.
GGTTTTGAATATCAGCAAGAACAGGGTGTGAGCCAACGTGTAGCGATTCCAGGACCTGTATAAAACTAAGCGAGTCAGTATAAACAGTGCAGTTGGAGTACTGCTCAGCTGCAATATGATCCAGGGCAAGAGATATGGCATACAGTTCAGCAGTGAAGACAGAAGCTGTAGAGGGGATTCTACGCGCAACTACCGAACCGCAGCAAACCATAGCAGAGCCCACTGAATTACCTGATTTGGAACCATCTGTATAAATGAGAACGGAATGATTGTTTGAAAGATGTTCATGAAATAAAAGACGGTACTTCCAATCTGGAGTATCTGCCTTTTTCAGATGACTGAAAGAAAGGTAACATTTGGGGGCTGTAATAAGCCATGGTGGGATGAGCTGATCTGTGGAATCTGCAATGTTATCGAAAAACAGACCCAATTTATCCAATTGCGCCGGATGCGAAGACCAAACGGAGCAATGGCAGATCGTCTGTTCTGAAAACGTACGGCCCATCGAGGAAGGAAAACACATCCCCAGGTGGGATGCTTTGATAAGGAACGAAGTTTCGAAGAATATTGTAAAGATAGTTGCAAACAGCGAAGGTGCAGAGAAGGTTCATGAGATGCAACGTATTAGCTTTGAACTGGAGAGGTACGGAAAGCCCCAGTGCCTTGGTGATGAATGGGGTCCAGCATCTTTAAGGCCGAGGGTCTGGCAGAGCCATAGACCATTGATCCATAGTCGAGTTTCGATCGAATAAGAGCACGATATACCTTTAACATTGAACATCGATCTGCTTTCCAACTGGTAGAAGAGAGGACACGGAGGATGTTCAGTGCTCTTGTGCATTTGACCCGAAGCTGCTTTAAGTGTGGTATAAAGGTCAGCTTATGATCAAAGATAAGCCCCAAGAACTTGGTCTCAGGGACTACTGGCAGCGAAACTTCACCGATACGGAGTTCAGGATCAGGGTGGATACCTCGTTGGCGGCAAAAGTGCATGCACACGGTTTTAGAGAAAGAGAAAATTAAAGCCGTTCGCCATAGTCCACTTCAGTACACGATTGAGGGCAGTTTGTACTTGTCGCTCAATATATCTCATGTTCGACGACTGACATGAGATGTGAAAGTCGTCGACATACAGCCCATTCGCAATAGTGAGAGGGAGTTGTTCAGTGATGGCATTTATCTTTATATTGAAGAGTGTGACACTCAAAACACAGCCTTGAGGGACTTCAAGTTCCTATACAAAAGAACGGGAAAGTGTCGAACCCACACGAACTTGGAATCTCTTGTCCATTAAAAAAAATTAATAAACTTGGGTAAATGGCCACGTAACCCATATGTATGGAGGTCTCGCAAAACGCCATACCTCCATGTTATGTCGTAAGCCTTCTTAATGTCAAAGAATATTGATTCAAGATGTTGGCGTTTGAGAAAGGCTTCTCTGATTGATGTTTCAAGACGAATTAGGTGGTTTGTGGTGGAGTGCTGTCGTCGGAACCCACACTGGGTGGGCGAGAGGAGGCTGTTTGATTCGAGGAACCAAACAAGACGAGCATTATCCATCCTTTCTAAGGTTTTACAGAGACAGCTCGTCAAAGCAATTGGACGGTAGTTTGAAGGAATCTTGGGATCTTTCCCTGGCTTAGAGAAAGGTAAAATAACAGCCTGGCGCCAGGCTTTAGGAAAAACATTCTCCTGCCAGGTCCGGTTAAAAACAATCAGAAGGACATCAAGAAAAGCAGGAGATAGATGGTGCAGCATGTCATAATGAACATCATCAGGTGCAACAGATGTACTGGCAGGCCGATGAAGGCCATTTTCAGTTCCATCAGTGTAAAAGGACAATTATAGTCAAAGAAACAGTCAGTTCGAAAGGAAAGAGGTGAACGCTCTGCCCGAGTCTTGATGGTCAAGAAGATGGAGGAACAAGTAGAAGTGCTAGATACCCAGCAAAAGATTTTACCTAGGGTATCAGCGATGCTCCGGACATCAGCCACCTCCTGACCATCAGAGAGTAAGATCGAGAGGGGGGCAGAATTGTAGTGCACATTAACCTTTCGGTTTTTGTCCCATATGATCTTGGAACTGGTGGTAGAAGATATGCTAGTGGTGAACTTAATCCAAGATTCCTTCTGGCTTTGACGTCTTACCCACCTAGCATGTGCACGGGCTCGTTGGAAAGCGACGCGGTTTGAAAGTGTGGGATATCGAAGAAAAGTATTCCAGGTCCGTTTTTGAGCTTTCCGTGCTAAGCGGCAAGCAGAATTCCACCAGGGACGAGGATATCGTGTCCATGTTTTAGGAATACACTGAGCAGCTGCTTGTATAATACAGCCAGTTACCGCTGCGACACAGTAGTCTATTGATGGCTGACAGACGATGGTAGGATCAAGTTCTGCGAGAGCAGTCAAAGTGGACCAGTCTGCCTAATCCAGCTTACACCTGAGCACGCGGGTAGGGTGGCATCGACCACGACCATTCTCTCTTAAAAGAATAGGAAAAAGATCACTGCCTAGTGGATTACTGTTAACCCTCCATGAGAAATGAGAGAATAATGAAGGGAAGCAAACCGAGAGATCAATAGCGGTAAAGGACTGACAAGGTGCGTGAAAATAAGTGGAAGAACCAGTATTGAAAAGAGAAAGCTTGTGATCAGAGAGCATACACTCTACAGAGTGACCCCTCCTATCAATAACAGCACTTCCCAGAGGGATGATGTCCATTAAAGTTTCCCAGAATTAGAAAAGGAGACGGCAACTGTTCAACGAGAGCATCAAGGTCTGATTGATCATATGTCTCTCCAGGGGACAGGTAGAGAGAACAAACAGTGATATATGACCCAAGGAAACACGGATGGCTACGGCCTCCAAGGGTGTTTTGAGTGACAAAGACAGGGTGGGCACAACTGATCAACCAATAGTGCCACCCCTCCATGTACTCGTCCATCACACAGACTGTCATTTTTGTACAGAGAAAACTGCCGAATGATGACTGTATCAGCAGGTTTGAGAAATGTTTCTTGTAAGGAAAGACAAACAGGATGGTAGGAAGCAATCAGTGTTTTGATATCATCCAGATTAGAACGTAAACCTCGACAGTTCCGTTGTATCAAGGTGGCCATTGTTAATGACGGGTAGGTGAAGTGGCTGGAGAACCCTTCTGTTTACGACCACGTCGTTTTTTCTTACTGTCCTTAGTCGGAGGAGGTCTATCAACCTCCATGGATCCTGCCCTGTATCGAGTGAGCAGGTCTTTGTTATTGGAAGGGGATTCCAGTGACTGAGGACGCAAACGAATGATTGTTTTACATCGTGGGGTGGGAGAAAAAGATGTATCAGAAGAAATGCCTGTATTTGAAACTGAAGGACGTGGATCTTGAGGTTTGTTGAAATGTATGGGAGGAACAGAGATGGGTGTGGAAGTCAATTCATCAACCTTTTTATCCGTAGAGGTCAAAAGGCTTTTCATTTGTTTTGAAAACGATTCTCTTGGGGGCACAGAGAGATCTGTCTGCACTCCCACTGTAGTTGTGGAATGAAGTGCAGCAGCATATGTCCGAGATGGAGTGGTGGGCAGCAATTTTCGGGCCTCAGGATAACTAATGTTATATATCGTTTTCAAACGTTGCACCTCTTTTTCCTCTAACCATTTTGGACAAGAACGAAAGTAGGAGAGGTGAGAACCATTGCAGTTGATGCGATGTGGGTCCATGTCACGTTCATAAGCATCGTGGTCTTTGCTTCCACAACGAGCACATGTCAGGGAACCACGACATGATGTCTTTGAGTGGCCGAATATCTGACATTGGAAACTTTGGAGAGGGTTTGGAATGTATGGCCGTACCCTGCAAATGACATAACCTGCCTTGATGGTGGCAGGTGCACGTGATGAAATAAATGTCAAAACGAGGGTATTTGTTGGCAGTGTAACTCCATCTTTGCGAGTGGAGATGCGCCTCCCTGCAGAAACTCCTTGAGTGTAGAGACCAGCGAGAATCTCTGACTCAGTGACGTTCTTCAAATCCCTCTCAACAATAACTCCTCGTGAAGAATTCAATGTAGCATGAGGTGTAACCTCAATAGGTATATCCCCGATTGCCTATGAATTCAAGAGGAGTTCACTGTGTTGGGATGTGGATGTTTTAACAAATATGTCTCCAGATCGAAGCTTCTTTACTGATTTTGGAGAGCCAGCAAGTCCCTGTAGTTCTTTCTGAATAAAAAAGGGGGACAATTGCCTTAAATGTTTTTCCGAAAGAGAATGTAATATAAGAAAATGAGGTACGTGTGTCACAGATGTTGAAGATTGCTGTTCAGAGTCTTCAAGACGTGGTCGCTTACCCATTGACTGTTTTTTCACTATTCTATTTAAATTTTTTGAAGGAGGATCCATAGGAAAAAAGAAAAATTTCGGTACTGACTGACCCCACCCACCATGGAGCCCTACGAGGGGACTCACTACAAAGTCATGCAAGGACAATGCAGCAACGCCAGGGTTTCGTGAACACTAAACACCAGCATCAGGCACAATGTCCACAACACCCGTTGAGAACTTCCAACAATGGTACTTGGTTGACTCTAGCCCAAGTGGACCAGTCGATTGACCCAAAGGGGGCCACCCAAAGGCCGCCCGTCTACAGGAATTAAAGGCCAAAGTGGTGTGTTAGGGTTGGACCCCTCAACCACCAGGATCCTCTCCTCCCCTTCACGGGTCGCTACGCACGGCAAACACGTGGATGGATGTTTAAATCCCAGAGAAGGTAACCATACAGAACAGAACCTTCCTGGGAGGTCCCCTCACCACGTACAGGAACCAATACAAAGGAACACCTTTATACCTACATTAAAAATAATATAATATATAATAATAATAAAATAAATATAAAATTATTTATTCAAACATCCAAGCACGCCCTCTACATTCCGACACTCAGTTACACAACCTCTTTCAAACATGTGGTCAGCTTCCGGTCAGTTACCTCTTTTTTTTTTGTGAACCTGACGATGACCGAAGAAGGTCGAAATGTTGTTCGCTTCTCTATTTAAAAAAAAATTCTCAACCCAAACGAGCCGTTTTTACATACATTTTTCTCTACAAGTGAGTTTTCTCGACATCACTACTCAGTAACATTATATTACCAAAAGTGTATGCGTGTTATTTGATGTCAAAAGTAAGCAATGATTAATTTTATTGCTACAAGTTTTGTCATCATTAATAGCAAATATCTAAAATTATGGATTTCTATCAAACTGAAAAGGATTTGAGAAAATATGAAAGACCTGCAGTTTTTTTTTGTATTGAAAAGGAAACAAATTAACCATGGAACTATTTGTTTCTAGAGAACAAAATCAATCAGTGTATAAACCCTTTTATCATGAGCTAGTAATTAAGCAAAATGCATCATTTGAGTGAAAAACCTTTAAAGGTCAAACTTTAAACGCCATATATTTTTTGATGTTGTATAATTTACGCGCTTAAAATTCGTCCTTAAAATGCCAAAGACCTGCGTGACTTAATAGTTGGTGTGTCCGCCTGAACTGTGAGGAATTATTACGACCATGAACGATGCTCGAATGTAAGCTACTCGAAAAATCACTTATTTTTTTACAGTTAAATAAATCTACTCGCCCTTTCAGTCGTGAGTGAATTATAATGTGCGGTCAATCCCCCTATTCGTTGGTAAAAGAGTAACCAAAGAGTTTGCGGTGGGTGGTGATGATTAGCTGCCTTCCCTTTTGTCTTACGCTGCGAAATTAAAAAGGGCTGGTGCAGATAGGCCTTATGTAGCTTTGCACATAAGGCCACGTGACCACATGAATGTGCTCTGTAATTTGGGGTTCGCGGAAGGACCATAAGAGTAACTGATAAATCTCACTCTCTGATCAGTAAGAAATTAGCTGAGGTTTTTGGTGACTAACCTATCAGTTAAGAATACAGAGAGGATCTATACGTAGATAGATCCAAGTTTGTTTGTACTTTTTTTTTTTTTTTAGTTTATAGGATTCTAGATTGCTTGCATATTTCTTTCTTTCAGAATTTAGTCCAGTTTTTGCTCCTCAATTTGACATTTTATAACCCGCAACACGTATTAATATACAAATATTTCCATCTACTCTTCTTTCCAGAGAAAGGCAATTGAAGTTTAAATTGAGCAAAAAACTAATTTTTTGTTATTATCTTTTGTCTCAGTTTCTTTTAACCTTTTGCGAAACTTTGACTAATATATCAATAGAGGTAAACACTTGTAGTTTAAACAAGTGTGCTTTCATTAATTTATTGTACCCCTTAAACTCGGAACACTCATATAGAAATTACACCATATTTTAAGAGAATACAAGATTGGGGAAGATGTATTTGTTTGTAGTTAAGCACAAACATATGAAATGAGATGTGTTAATTTTAATTTGAGTAAAAACAAGGAGTTATGAATAGACAATCCAGACATGTTCCAACAATTGAATTTTGCACAGCTGAAGAATTGCTGACGCAAGTTTTTTACACTAGAGGAATTTTTCACAGTAAACCCAAATACTCTATAGTGGATTCTAAACAAAAGGACATCGCTACTACAAACTGGAATTCTAGATTTGTTACAGCTAGTTTATTTTGGAGCTTCTCTTTATCTGTTTCAATTTACGTCAGATTACAAGCTCTGTAGGGATATGTTCTTATTTTAGTGGAACAAAGCTTCGGATAAAAAAATTGTGTATTTTGCTTTGTTTTTCTGATTTCAAAGCTATGAAAGTTATTTATTAAAAAAGAAAAAAAATTGATACCGTAAAATGAACTAAGCTTATAGTGACAAATGCCTTAATTTCTGCAAAATTACAAACTTTGCGAATCACATTAGAAAATCTTGGAAAGTTAAATGCAGAAATTACGCACCACTCACTAACTTAATGGTTATCGCAGATATGATAAATTATATCACATAACAGTAAATGGGTTAAAATCTATTTTAATAGCCTCATCTTAAAGTAAACCACACGTTATGCTTTAACTACCTTGAGAAAAACAACTCCACATTAAAAACTATTATTATTATTAGGCATATGAATATGAAACAAACTTGTGTCATAACTATAATGTTAATTTTAAAGATGAACCGTTTCAAAACAACGTAATAAAACGGTCTTCCGATAGGACAACGGTAAGTTTACGGATGGACACAGTTGGTAGCCAAATGTATCCTTGCTCTTAAACGAACAAAGTAACGAAATGTCTTCTTTAATTTACTTCTCCAGGATTGCATCGGTTTCTTCAATTCGCTAACAGAAAATAACTACATGAGAAGAAGCTTTCGAAATTAAATTTTCTGGTGTTTTTACACGGTTCATCTTTAAAATAACGTTATAGTTGTGACACATCAAGTTTGTTTCATATTCATATACCTAGTAATAATAATAATATTTTTTAATTTCTTAAGATACGTTTTTGTGCTGAATGAAACACGAATCTAATAAAGTAAAATACCACTTTACATATTATTCTCGTTTGCTCCCCCCCCCCCAAAGTTCCAAAATTTACCATAATTATGTTAGCACTGGTTGCATGATCGCTAAAAGTATCCTAAACCAACAACAAATATTTATTTTGACAGGAAGCTCCTTTTTGTGACCAAACCAGGTAAGTAATATTTATTAACCATTTGATAATTTTTCACTATTTACTGGTTCATAAGTTTTCTCGCTGTATCTTATACTTGTAGTCTTATGTGAAAGAATCTTATGGGTTTTGATTAATGCGAGACTTTTATGTTATATGCCTTTAATTGTGGTTGATACTACTTTGAAATATGTTCGATATCCTTTAGACTTAGGCAGTTCCACGTTTTAATGTATATTTATTTCTTTATTATAAAATCTTGTTGCATGTCCGATATTGTTTAATTTTGGTTGTTATTACATTGCAAAATATTTTCATTGTGGTTGTTTCAGCTTTGTGACTTATTCAATATCGTTTTATTATAGTCCATATTGTGTTGTAACATGTCTGATATTTTTTGCTGTGCTGTTGCCACTTTGCGATCTCTCCGGTATCGTTTAATTGTAGTCATTATTATGTCGTAACTTTGAATATATTTTTTATTGCGCTGTTGGCACTTTGTAACGTATACAATATTTTGATTGAAACTGTTCCATAAAGAGTAAGTGCCTTCAATGAATGTAAATAAAACTTTTTACTGATTAGTCTTTTCTGAGATTACACCTCTTTCAGATGAAAAAATTGGTAGCTTAAAAATCTATGGAACTGTATATAATACGTAAACAGTACCTGTAGTTGAACGTAGTGTCTACATTTTCATTCTGTTTGCTGCAATAAATATTAATATTTTTATTATTTCTCACTTTGTGAACCTGACGATGACCGAAGAAGGTCGAAACATTTTTCGCTCCTCTACATAGTATTTTTCTATCCATACCAGCTGTGTTTTACATATATACTTTTCTCTACAAGTGAATTTTCTTGTCATCACGGATGATCTTAATTGTGTTGTCTTAAGCCCGAGTTTGAGATACCTTACCATTCAGCGAAATGTTTGCTTTAAGAACGTGATGAATTCACTTGTTGATGAGGAAATGCACTTTAGTCTTCAAGAGTTTCATAAAGTGGCTTGTGTAACTGACAGTTTTATGCGAGACTAAATAAGCTCTACGACAAAAATATTTCCTAGTCATCTAGCGCTTGAAACTGAAACATTTCTCATGTCCCGAAAACTTTCAGATATTTTTGTTGTTATTTGACAAGTGCCTGTGAACAGTGAAGTCTAAAAGAATGTAACGCAAAAGCTTTCTCCTTTTGTCAAACGCAATTAACTTTCATTTAAAATTATGCGATTCATGACACAACAAGTTATACAGCCATGCAAAACGGCAGTAAACAATTCTTAATACTTATTATGTTGAACAACAATAAAATTGAAAATAGTTTAAGTCATAAAATTCTTTGGTGTGATAACATCTAAAACAATCATGTTCTTGTGTTGTTTTTCCAACGATACAATAACGTTGCTCTCCTTGCGTTGCTCTGGTAACAGCTCTTTCAGTCGTTTGCTAATGTTAAACTGATCAAAATTCTTCGGGAGATTATTTTCACATTATTTAACTGAAATGTTTAAAAATGTTCTTGATTCTCCCTAACTCATATTACAGATAACTCGTACAGGTTTTTTTTTTTTTTTTTGTAAGTCAAGCTATGGTTATTAAGTGTTGGTGTAAGTGTGTTATTTGTTCTTACTGGTTTCTTTTAACAGTGCTTGCAGTTATACTTTTCTAATTTATATTATAATTCAGAGTAGTTAGGATTTCAACTACCCTGTTAGGAATTCTGGAATGGATGATAGATTTTGGAAAAGATAGCAACTTCAAGAAGTCGACTGAGGCTAAACTCTTGAGAAGTTTTAAGCTTCAAACTGTGAAATCGATCTTTTGCGTCCAATCATTGTTGCTTCTGATAAACCTACTCACGGAAAAACGGTTACGGCGTCGTCATTCTCGTTGGTTTATAAGAAAAAATCGCTTGAACACCAAAAGTTTTATTTTTTATTTCTATGGAACGATAGAACAGTCAATCAAACAAAAGTTCTCAGTGGTGGTTGTAACTATGTATTATGTGCTATGGCCTTATATATATAAACTATGAAACTAATTGACTATTTTTTTGTATTTTGTAGAACGCTTTCTGTGGTTGAGCGTTATGTCCGAAGACTTAGAAAGCTAAAAAACCGGTTTCAATACCCGTGGTGGGCACATCGCAGATAGCCCATTGTGTAGCTTTGTGCTTAACTTCAAACAAAACACTACAGAACAGTACTTAAGACGTTTGACATAAAACAGGAAGATTTTTTTTATTGGACGACTGAAACTACGTACCATATACTGGCGACGGAGTTAAATGTCCCAAGGTTAGGATAATATCTACCATCAATTGTACGTCTTGTTGATATATCAAATCGTCGATAACACGATTTATCATCTAGTGTACATATAAATATCTCAAGGCTAGAATAATAGGTGTTGTAAAGTATCCTATAGCTATACTAACATCCGCTAATCACCGCATATACATTTACACAATACCATTAGTATATAGTATTTCTCTGATTTTGTTTTTTAGAGTATAATATTGTGGTACTTTGTTCTCAGTTTCTTTGTCATCTCATTAGCCAATTGGGTTTCACTGATTAGGGAGTAGATATTTTGCCCGTCCCGATCCTACATTTGGTCATATGGGAAGGAAGTTAGTTGTTAACAGTTCGACTGATTCAACTAACACAAAAAAGGATAGTCTTGTTAGATTGTGTTTAGAACACAAAATTAGGTCTGAGCTTTGAAGATGCTGTTTAGCTTATCTAACTTACATAAATTATGGGTGTTTAACTTTTTGATCAGTATCGCTATCTATTTGTCACTTTGTTCATGATTTGCTTTTTGGCTCTTTTTCTTGTTTTGTTGTTATACAATTAACGAAGAAGTTAATAAATAAACGTTAATCAAAATCAAAATTAAGAAACACATTTTGTTACCTACAACTTTTTGCATCATTCTGTTACATTCACCTGTAAGTCGTTTAGTTCGTATGTTATTGTGAAAGTATCACATCACCACTTTCCATGTGGCGAAAAGTTTACTAAATATTCTCTTTTTACTTTATATTCCGAATAATGTAATACTGGAGCTTCGCGATACGATTTTAACCAGCAATGTATATCTTAGCTTTGTATAAAAGTAAATGATCATGACAGTGATACATATTGAAGTTACGCTGATGAAATACACTAAAGAAAATATGGTAAAAGTCTAAAAAGTTTAAAAAGCTCTTAAACAAGAGCTCATTTACTTTTATTTTCGACTTAACTTATTTTACATAACAGCCCTAAATTGTGTAAAAGTAATTTTAAAAAATAATTTTAGACTAGAAGTTTTGAAATATAGACTCGAATTGTCTAGAAATTCATCACCCTCGATTTCACATCACATTTCACATGAAACCATTCACATTTTAAATTATCTAAAACCTATGACTTACTGTATTGATTGACGTTACACTTTCTCCGTGTATTCGAATTTCATTTCCACTTATGTGTACTTGTCTTAAATGAAGTTGACAGCTCTGAAGATCTTGCAGTTCTAAAATGGAAATAAGTTGGAAACCTACCTACTTTTTACTCACTAAACTCTGCAGTACATTCCACACGCGTTATACTATCAAATACTAGGCCTATCTATCACACGGTGTTCGGTTTGCCTGCTTACATAAAAAGGAAAACTAAAAGCTACTAGTGCTATATAATTAGAGGGTGAAAACAAATTAATATTGTAAAACATAGAGAAGCTTAAGAAGTTAAACCTTAGTAAATTTCCAACATAATTTTTTCGACCTAAGAAAAAAAAAAAAAGAACTACGAATACTGCTTGCTGTCTCGAAGTGAACATTAAAAAAAATCCGTTTTGACCACACTAATTTATGTCAGTAGATAAAATTTAAAACACGAATTTTTCTGAAATATGAGCTTTTCCAAAGTTAAAAATTGGACTTTTTTGTTTTCCAGTTTCGCGCAAAGTTACACGAGGACTATCGACGCTAGCCGTCCCTAATTTAGCAGTGAACTAAAGGGAAGGCAGTTAGTTATCACTACCCACCAATTCTTGAGCTGCTCTTTTATCAATGAATAATGGGATTCAGCAACACATTATAATGCTCCCGCGGCTGAAAGGGCGAACAGGTTTAGTGTGACTGGTTCGAACCCTAGATCCTCAGATTACGAGTTGAGTGCCCTAACCACCTGGCCATGCCGGGTCTTAAAACTTAGAAAACACTATATTCTATACTTTAATTATATTTATACACATTTTGCAGCATTTACATGAAGCTATTAAAGTATACCTATTTTGAATCAACGGGTAAAACTTCTGAAAACCCTTAAATCGAAGCAAGTTTCTTCAGATTTTTCTAATAAATTCCAGAGTTTAAATTTTACAATTTGTTTCAACGATATCTTAAATTAATGTGTATCATTTCATCAAAATATTTTGAATTCTAAGTTAAAATTTTTCTAACAAAACTTTGAGTGAAAGAGTAGTTTCTTTCAATAAAGTCTTTACTCAAAGTGTACAGACTCATCTAAAAAACTCTTGAAATAAAAGGTTAATTTTTTCTAACAGTATCTCAAGTCGAAGTATATAACTTATTTTAACAAAATTTGAATTCACTTTTTTAACAAACCCTCGAGTCTGAGTAGATTTTCTTCCAATACTCTTTATTCAACCTTCATATCCTACTTAACAGTTTTATAAGACGTTACTTTTTTTAACTCTTAAAGATTTGTTTAATTTTACCCCTCGTCTTATATAGAGATTCAGAGAGAGAGAGAGAGAGTTAAATGTTCGGTTAATAGCATATTCAACCAAAACCACATTGTTCCTTTAACTTTTGTTTTAAGTAAGCATATTGTCATCATGTCAAATTGGTTACGACAACATATTTATAATTGTATTATTTGTTTGTTTCTTCATAACCAAAAGTTTTCATATGCTGGTTACAAATAATCAATACATTAGTTATTTAAAAATATTGAAATACCAAAATATTGAAACTATTGTATCAAAAACCCGTTAATTTTTGTAACGTATGACAATTTTGTAAAAATGTTTTTATTAGTAGGTCACTATATCCTAAGGTCTCGTATTTTTTGTAATAGAAAAGTTATTCAACTGTGACGAAAACTTTGTAAAAGTTGTTTATTACATGCTTGTGACCATTATACTTTAACATTTGAACATAAAAAAAAATGTGGTCGTATTTGATTACCCTAGAGCGCAGGTTAGCACAGTATAAGATAACTGCTAAGAAAATCGTAACACCCTAGTTTTGTAGAGGTCGTTCTACATGCCGAACTTCAAAGAAATATGCCTAATTTGCTTAAAAAAACCCTTCAGGTTCGTCTCATATACTGGCACATACGGAAACGTCTTTTAACAAACCTCCGAGGCAAAGTGTACGATTACTGACACACCCTTGAAGTGTTAGTTTCTTCTAACAAACCATCGAGTCAAAGCGCATAGTTTCTTCTATCAGTTCATTGATTACAATGTGCGGTGTTATGCGTACACCTCCTTGATTAAAGTATAGACTTTCTTCCTACAGTTCAAGTCAATTCATATAGTTTTTTAAAGAATTCTTCGGTTCAAAGTGCATATACGTATACATTCACTCTTAGCCAAAGAGTATATGCATTTGTGCCTTTGACGAACTTGCATTAAAGATATTTGCTACGTCCAAGGTAAAAGGCCAAATTCTTTCATGTTGAGACTTTAACTAAAATATTTCAATAGTCTGAGACAAAATACATCACTAATTAGACAGTGAACTGATTGACGTAATATTTGACAGTTTTCAATGAAAACACATACAATGTGAACTTTTTGTTCTATATATGTTATATAATCCGTGTATCTGTCAGTTTGAATTCAACGATGTACGTTACGTCTCTTCATAAAATACAATTCTGCTGTTACGTAAACTGAGCATACTTCAAGGAAGTTTAAAAGTTGCAAGAATTACTTAGAAATATTGTAACTAACGAGGATTTCGGAAAGAACGTGGTGAACTCAGGTTAGAATTTTATCGGCTGTTTACATGGAGCTCAAATGTAGGAAATTGAAGTTGGAAACCACTCGAACTGTCCACATTACACTTAAACAAGTTTCTTAGGTGATTTATTTTGTCCAGTCGTTTTTTTTTTCCATTACATGTTTTATTTTTTCATTAATTTAGATGTTTTGGTTCGGTTCACAGTGCTTCTTTTTCACTTTAAAGACTTGCACATCCTCAGTATCACTAAGGTCACTTTAAAGACTTGCACATCCTCAGTATCACTAAGGTCACTTTAAAGACTTGCACATCCTCAGTATCACTAAGGTCACTTTAAAGACTTGCACATCCTCAGTATCACTAAGGTCACTTTAAAGACTTGCACATCCTCAGTATCACTAAGGTCACTTTAAAGACTTGCACATCCTCAGTATCACTAAGGTCACTTTAAAGACTTGCACATCCTCAGTATCACTAAGGTCACTTTAAAGACTTGCACATCCTCAGTATCACTAAGGTCACTTTAAAGACTTGCACATCCTCAGTATCACTAAGGTCACTTTAAAGACTTGCACATCCTCAGTATCACTAAGGTCACTTTAAAGACTTGCACATCCTCAGTATCACTAAGGTCACTTTAAAGACTTGCACATCCTCAGTATCACTAAGGTCACTTTAAAGACTTGCACATCCTCAGTATCACTAAGGTCACTTTAAAGACTTGCACATCCTCAGTATCACTAAGGTCACTTTAAAGACTTGCACATCCTCAGTATCACTAAGGTCACTTTAAAGACTTGCACATCCTCAGTATCACTAAGGTCACTTTAAAGACTTGCACATCCTCAGTATCACTAAGGTCACTTTAAAGACTTGCACATCCTCAGTATCACTAAGGTCAATATGAAACGATAAAAACTATAAAACAGGTTTTGATACCCGTGATGAGCAAGGCACAGGTAGCCCATTGTGCACTTTTTTATTGGACAAAAAAAACCGTTACAGAACGAGGGGATGCACTTGTGACATATTTGGAATTTCTCATTTTATTTTTAATTATCTAAAATAATTGTAATTAGTTATCTACAACATAGTTTACCACCTAGTATGTTAATAAACTGAAATTGTTAAAGCATTGATTAATAAAAATACTTTCACATTTATGCACTTTTGTACAATTGTACTTGACATTGAAACAAGCTACGTAGACTTCTAGAGGAGAAACAGAGAAAAACAGTTGATACCTCGTGATTAAATATTCATTCAGTGAACTCTTTACGCGCTTGCTTTCACACACTAGAATACAGGTAAATGAAGGTTTTTATTGTTTCACACTTCTCAGTTTCCCTGTATCAGCACTTCTGTCTTTCTCCTTCTACAACGTGTGTTATATTGAACAGTTTAATTTTTTTGTTTACAAGTGGAGTAGAGATGTTTGAAAATGCTGCTCACAAGTTTGTACGCCATTTTCTAGTATTCATTTAAAACGTGAAGAATATAAACTTTGATTTATGACTATTTTACTAATCTGTAAATTGTAGATAACCCACTATTCTGTAATATTATCTTCGAATTAAATACAAGTCATACTACACCACAATTTGATATTTCTGTGACTGGTGATAGTTTCAAATTGATACTGCTTATCAATAATTGTAAGACCTTGGAATGCGAACACTGTTACAATCACATACGAAGAACAAATATAACGGATGTACTGACAGAATACGCTAATATAAAAATTCACAAAGATCAGGGTATACAGAACAGTTTTACCAATCTACAACACTGGATGCGAACAAGTTATGACTCATTCAAATATGCTACTAAATGTTACCTCATAAAACATTATCATAGCAGGTCTTAGCAGACAATGTTAGTATTGACGGTCGCCAGAACCACACTCCTCTAATGTTTCTAGTTCAGGATGATTATTATTAGAGACATTATTCTTTATACCAATCTACCACACACACACTTCACTTTTTTCTAAGCCTATTAATTTCACTAAAATTACAAATTTCACTTCTCAGTATAGTTTGAGCTTAGATTAATCCATTAACTCCACGCCATTCATGCGTAGCAAAAATATAAATATTCAGTCTTGTAAAGTTTTCATTATTGTTTGTTTCTACAATGCAGTGCGATACTTTCTCTTTAAAGTGGAGGAACTAGCGCACTTAGCTGTAATGCTATCGTTATCCACCCAGTGAAGAGTAGAGCAGAAGTTAGAGACACCGGCTACTTAACTATAACACTATTATTGTCCATTCATTGGAGGAATAGAGCGCAAGCTATACTTGGTTGGTCACCTGTATCTCCACGTTTTTTGTACATTCAGTGAAGGAAGGCGCCGAGAACAAGTTAGACATAGGTCATGTAACAGTAGTGCTCTCTACGGCATTTTGTATTTATAGTAATGCCACTAAGGCTATCTACCGCACTCTACAAATTTGAACTTTGGACCTAAGAGAAAACAGCCAGTCAACAGGATAGTATCACCTACCTTCCAATATAAGGAATTGACTTATTTTTATAACTTGTTTACATATTAAAGTGCAGAAACATTTTTATCTTAATGCACAGATTTGAACCTGTCTTACCATCTCTGAAATTCTGAGCTACAATACAACCGTGTCAATTTGCGCTGCAAAGTTGAGGAAATAGAATACAAGTTATAAAATTACCAGGCCAATAGGGATTAATACTTTTTATTCCTTCTAGTTAGAAGATCAGAGTTTGTATTAGAGCACTAACATGTAGAATACAATATAGAGGTTGGTTTGTTTGGCATTCAATAGCGCAAAGCAACTAGGCTATCTGCGCCGAACAATCGGTAAAATTATTAAAATACGATAAAAATCAATAAAACAAAGTCCAATTTTCGAATTAAAAACAAACAGATTTTAGAAAGGCTAATGACCATTAAAACATAAAAATATAACTGAGGTGGACAGTGTCATTGACGATGGTGGCACTGTCCAACGTCAAGGGTGAACCCATAATAAAAAATGTCTAAAATGGTGTCGTCACTCATTCTCGTAACAACGGAACGACAGTAAAATGTGGGCTATTGCGACTTAAGTATAACACAGACAACACATTGGAGCATCACTTCCACATAAAAAAAGACACGAGTAAAAAAAAGTGACCAATGCTAAGTGTAATTAAG
Organism: Tachypleus tridentatus; assembly: GCF_004210375.1. Classification (NCBI taxonomy): domain Eukaryota; kingdom Metazoa; phylum Arthropoda; class Merostomata; order Xiphosura; family Limulidae; genus Tachypleus; species Tachypleus tridentatus. Next base: position 32,170,145 of record NC_134831.1, on the reverse strand, counting down.
ACAACTTCCTCCTTTCGATCCTTACTGAAACAAAACAGTCATAGCCCATTAGAAAGTTTTATCTGGAAAAGCTTGTTATCACGTTGCTCACTTTACGTCGACCGCCAACTGGCACAGAGCCGAACCTTAAATTCAAACCGTAGTTGGAATAGGCATGGCAGTGATAACACCAGAGCAGACAGACTTATCTGCTGTGGCAGCGAACTCGTTTCCGCGAATATCAACGTAGCCTGATATCCAAAAGAACTGAAGAGAAGTAAATGATAAAGGAAAGTGGGTCAGTAATTCTCAAAATACAGCCCCATGAAAGTTCAATTTTCTTTTGGAATGAAAGGGAAAGTGTCGAACCCCACACTAACTTGGAATTGCCACTTCATTAAAAATGTTTAATAAAAATGAGCAAATAGCCACGCAACCCGTATGAGTGGAAGTCTCGGAGAATGCCATACCTCCACATCGTATCATAAGCTTTCTCAGGGTCAAGTATACAGAAACAAGACGTCCCTTAAGAAAGGTTTTCTTGATTGAAGATTCAAGTTTAATCAGGTGGTCCATGGTGGGGCACTGTCGTTGAAACCCACAATGAGTGGGCGAGAGGAGTTGTTTGATTCGAGGAACCAAACAAGACGAGCATTAACCATCCTCTCTAAGGTCTTACAGAGACGGCTCGTCAAAGCAACTGGATGGTAGTTTGAAGGAATCTTGGGATCATTCCCAGACTTAGAAGAAGGGAAGACAGTAGCATGGTGCCAAGCATCAAGAAAAAATTCTGCCAGATTCGATTAAAACCAACAAGAATAAGAAAAAGAGAGGCAGAATTGATTGTGCAGCATCACTTAGCGAATATCATCAGGTCCGAGTAATGAAGGGTAAGCTTGAGTTCCACCAGGTTAAATGGGGTAATTATAGACTTAGTTGGTTAGCTGGTTGATTTAGTGTTTTATTGCACAAAGCAGCAAAGCTATCTGCGCAGTAACAACCTGTGTTACTGTAGTTTTTCTCTTAACGTTGTGTAGGACTTTCTGTAGTGTAACTGTAATTATCACAACTCGCCAGAAAGACTAACAGGTAGGTACAAAAACCACCATCAGTCACCTGAAGTTGGCCTTTCCAGTCCTGGTTTCGAGTTATTTGACGTTATGGCCATTTTCAAAAGTATTAAAAGTTTTAAAAACTTGAAGCAAATTTTATTTACTCGCCAGGATGACTGACGGGTAGTTCAAACAGCAGCAATAGTCACCTGAAGTTCGCATTTTCATTCCTGGTATCAAGTTATTTAATGTTATGTCCAGTTTCTAATTTGAAATCGAACTAGATGAGCTGTGATTTTTAAAAGGAAGCCACATTAAAAAAGGTGTAATGTACAAACTAAAAACATAAATGACATTAAAAAAATTAATGTCCTTTAAAAAACTAAAAACATTACCAAGGTGGACAGTGCCATACAGTCTCGGAGAATGCCATACCTCCACATCGTATCATAAGCTTTCTCAGGGTCAAGTATACAGAAACAAGACGTCCCTTAAGAAAGGTTTTCTTGATTGAAGATTCAAGTTTAATCAGGTGGTCCATGGTGGGGCACTGTTGTTGAAACCCACAATGAGTGGGCGAGAGGAGTTGTTTGATTCGAGGAACCAAACAAGACGAGCATTAACCATCCTCTCTAAGGTCTTACAGAGACAGCTCGTCACAACAATTGGATGGTAGTTTGAAGGAATCTTGGGATCCTTCCCAGGCTTAGAGAAAGGAAGGGCAATAGCCTGGCGCCAGGCATCAGGCAAAACATTCTCCTGCCAGATACGGTTAACAACAATCAGAAGAATAGCGAGAGAAGCAGGAGATAGATGGCACAGCATGTTAGTGTACATCATCAGGTTCAACGGATGTACTACCAGACCAATGAAGGGCCAGTTTGAGTTTCATCAGTGTAACGAGACGATTATAGTCATAGAGACAATCAACTCGAAAGGAGAAAGGTGTTTTTTCTGCTTGAGTCTTGATGGCTAAGAAGGTGGAAGAAGAAGTGTTAGATACCCGGCAAAACCTTTCACATAGAGAATCGGCAATGCTCCGGTATCAGCCACTTCCTGGCCATCAGAGAGCAAGATCGAGAGGGGGACAGAATTATATTGCCATTGACCTTTCGAATCTTGTCCCATATGATTTTGGAACTGGTGGTAGAAGATATGCCGGTTGTGTTAATCCAAGATTCATTCTGGCTTTGACGTCCCACCCACTGAGCATGTGCACGGACTCACTGGAAAGCAATGGGGTTCGAGAGTGTGGGATATCTACGGAAAATATTCCACGCCCATTTTTGAGTCTCCCATGCCATGTGGCAGGCAGGATTTCACCACGGACGAGGATATAGTGGAAAACGTGTCGTGGTTTTAGGAATACATTGAGCAGCTGCTTGTATTATACAGTCAGTTACAGCTGCCACACAGTCGTCTATTGATGGCTGACAGACGATGGTAGGATGAAGTTTTGCGAGAGCAGTGAAAAAGGGCCAGTTTGCTTGATCCACCTTCTACTGGGCACGCGGTTCGGGTGGTATCGACTACACCCAGTCCCTCTCAAAATTATAGGAAAATGATTACTGCCTCGTAGATTATTTGTCAACACCCATGAAAATTGGGAGAATAATGAAGAGGAGCAACTTAAGAAATCAATAGCAGTAAAGGACTGACCAGGTGCATAGAAATAAGTAGAAGAACCAGTACTGAAAAAGAAAGGTTGTGATCAGAGAGCATACACTTTACAGAGCGACCCCTCCTGTCAATATCAGCACTTCCCCAGAGGGGATGATGTCCATTAAAGTTTCCCAGAATTAGAAAAGGAGACGGCAACTGTTCAACGAGAGCATCAAGGTCTGATTGATCATATGTCTCTCCAGGGGACAGGTAGAGAGAACAAACAGTGATGTATGACCCAAAGAAACACGTATGGCTACTGCCTCCAAGGGTATGTAGAGTATCAAAGACAGGGTGTGCACATGCTGATAAACCAACAGTGCCACCCCTCCATGCAGTTGTCCATCACACAGCCTGTGATTTTTGTACAAAACGCCGAAAGGTGACTGTATCGGCAGGTTTTAAAATGCTTTCTGTAAGGAAAGACATACAAGATGGTAGGATACAATCAGTGTTTTGATGTCACCCAGAGTTGAACGTAAACTTCCACAGTTTCATCGTATCATGGTGGTCATTTTTGCTTACGTATAGGCGATTTTGGTGGAGAACCCTTCTGTTTACAACCATGTCTTTTCTCCTTACTGTCCTTATTCGAGGGAGATCTATCGACCTCCATGGATCCTGCCCTGGATCGATTGGGCAAGTCTTTGTTGTTAGAAGGGGATTCCAGTGACTGAGAACGTGAACGAATGATTGTTTTATATCTTGGAGTGGGAGAAGATGTAGTATTCTAGGAAATGCCTGTACCCAGAACGAAAGGATGCGGATCTTGGAGTTTGTTGGAATGTTATATAGATGTTGAAGTTGGTTCATCAACTTTTTTACACATAGAGGTAAAAAGAATCTTCATTTGGTTTGAGAACGATTCTTTTGGAGGCACAGAGAGATCTGTCTGCACTCCCACTGTAGTTGTGGAACAAAGTGCAGCAGCATATGTCCAAGATAAAGTGGTGGACAGCAATTTTCGAGTCTCAGGATAAGTAATGTTATGAATCGTTTTCAAACACTGCACCTATTTTTCCTCTAACCATTTAGGGCAAGAACGAAAGTAGGACGGGTAAGAGCCATTGCAATTGATGCAATGAGAATCCATTTCATACTCATAGGAATGATGGTTCTTGACACTGCAACGAGCACACGTCAAGGAACTACGACATGACGTCTTCGAGTGACCGAACCGCGGATACTGGAAACATTGGAGATGGTTTGGAATGTATGGCCGTACTCTGCAATTAAGATAACCTGTCTTGGTGGTGGCAGGCGGACGTTGTGAGCATGAGGACATTGCTCGGCTTCATAATTCCATATTTGTAGAAACTCTTTGGTTCCATAAACCAGCGAGATCTCTGACCTTGGGATATTTTTCAAACTTTTCTCAACAATAACTCCTCGTGATGAATTGAACGTAGCATGAGGTGCAACCTCAATAGGTACATCTCCAATTGCCTTTCAATGCAAGAGGAGTTTACTGTTTTTAGATGGGGATGTTTCCACCAATATGTCACCAGATCGAAGCTTCTTTACTGACTTTGGAGAGCCAGCAAGTCCATCTAGTCGGTTCTGAATAAGAAAGGGAGACATTTGCACTAAAGGTTTGTCTGAAAGTGAATGCAATATAAGAAAATGAGGTACAACAGGTGGCACAGATGGTGAGGACTGCTGGTTAGAGTCTTCAAGACGTGGTCGTGTACCTATAGACTGTTTTTCACTATTTTAAGATTTTTAATTGGAGTATCCATAATGAAGAAAATTTCGATGCTCACTGACATCACTTATCATGGAGCCCTACAAAGGGATGCAATGCAATGTAAAACAAGGACGCTGCAGCAACGCCAGGGTTTCGTGAGCATTATTACCCAAACACCAGAATCATATACAGTGTCCACGACACCTGTTAAGAACATCTAACACTGGTATTTGGTTCACCCTAGGCCGAGTGGACCAGTTGATTGATTCAAAGGAGTCTACCCATCTACAGGAATTAAAGCCAAAGTGGTGTGTTAGGGTTGGATTCCTAAACCACCAGGATTTTCTCCTTCCATTCACGGGTTGCCACGCACAGCAACCACGTTGGTGGATGTTTGTATCCCAGAGGAGGTAAACTGAAAGAACAGAACCTTCCCTGGGAGGTCCCCTCACCACGTGCAGTACAGGAATCCACATCGAGGGGGTATGGTCACAGAGACGATAAGCCCGGAAAGAAAGAAGTGATTGCTGTGATTAACTCTTGATGGCTTAGAGGGTGGGGCTATGAGACAAAAGTGCTAAATGCACGAGAAAAGCTTTCGTTGAGAGTATTGGCAATGCTCTGGGCATCAGAAACTTCCTGACTATTGGAGAACAATATCGAAAGGGATCGGAAGTATTCTTCTCACTGCCCTTCCGAATTTTGTCCCATACGACTTTAGAACTGTTGGTAGAAAAGATGCTAGTTGTAAACTTAATTCAAGATTCCTTCTGGCTTTGACGTCTTACCTGTCGAGTACGTGCACAGGCCCGCTGAAAAGCGATGTGATTTGAAAATGTGGGATATCTATGAGGATACCGTGTAAAATGTGTAGAAGTTTAAGGAATGGATTGAGCAGCTGCTTGAAAAATAGTCAGTTACTGCTTCCACACAGTCGTCTATTGATGACTTACAGGTGACGGCGAGATAAAGTTCCAAGAGAGCAGTTAAAGAGTTAGGATTTATCTGGTTCCAGGTTCCATCAAAGCTGGGAAGTCGATTGACATTGAGTATGGATAGTCTCACTCAAAATTATAGGAAAATGATTACTACCCCGTGGGTCACAATCATCCCCCAAAAGAAATGAGAGAAAAGTGAAAGGGATTAAGTAGAGATCAATGGCTGTAAAATACTGACTACGTGAATAAAAATAAGAACAAATATTGAAGAGAGAAAGATTGTGATCAGAGAGCATGCGCTTTATTGAACGACCCCTCTCATCAATATCAGAAATGTAGAATAAAAGATAGAGAACCATCAGATCAGTTAGATGTAACACTTTCTTTCCGTCCATAGGAATGAATAAAGCTTGTATTAGAAAACAAAAATGTAGTATATAAGATAGAGAACCACCAGGTCAGGTAGATGCACTTTTCCCGTCCTGAAATATTTGTCAGTAACTGCTTTTATACCATACAGCGAAAAAAATGAAACTTAAAAATTGTTACGAAATTCTTTAGAAATTGTTCATGTTAAAAGGAAAATTAAAGAAAAAACGAAGCTGGTTTGTTAACTGGTAGAACTACTTGTAGAGTTCTCACTGATGACAGTATCTTTTCATTCTTACAATTTTTAATTTTATTTTAGATTAAACGTACTATATTCTAAGAAATAAAATCAGCAGCCAGCAACTGGAATGGCATGTACAAAATTAATCAGCTGATGAAATGAAACGTTTAAGAACAAGAAATACGATTTGAACATATTTGAAATTAACCTTTGACACTGCAAGCGTATTCTAAAAGAATCCTGTTTACCTTCTTCACATTAGGAAAATTAAAAAATAAAGTAAAATACTTTAAGTTATTGTAACTTATTTTTGCCACGCTCGCCTCACTTGATTTCGATTCATGACACTTTAGTTACCGTATTGGTGTTCGCACCACGTACAACAGTGGGGTAGTACTGTTCAGACACGAGCGAAAGTTTTGTACTAGTGCTTAAACCGTGAGTATAAGATTCAACATCGAATTACAAAGAATAAAAAACTGGAAACTAGCACGTTTCCCTGATTGACAATAGAATCTTATCTTTCCAAAGAGGTTCATATTGAATTATTAAACTAGTTAGTAAGAAAGAAGAGAAAAACGCAAGTAATGTCATTGTTAACACGTGTGGATTCTTGGAATTAGCTCATGGTTGCATTTCACGTAGGGTGAAGCTACAGGGGGATGTGATGAAATTGTGAAATTCAGACCATTTTGTGTTACGTGACTGAACATGTTTCTCATTTTATACGTCCATCTAAAGGTCACTCATTGACTGTAGTCACCAGTCGCTAAACACTGAAGTGTGTGTTATAAAAGTTAAAATAAAAATCTAAGGTAAATCAATCAAATCTGTTTATCACACTATTTACATTCAGAAGTTCAAATGCAATAACGACTAGTTTTACATGAGAATCAATTGGGAATTATTTTTCATGTGCGCTCTGGAATCACTTTTATGTGATCATCGGCTGAATGATTAGGTTTCCTTTTCTTTTTCCTTTTACATTATCTACGAGGCTAAGTAAGTTTTCCAGAATATGCTAGACACTAGACGTCTTAACATGGGATAAATTTAATGAAATATTAGCATAACATTACACTATTTGCAAGAATAATATGAGGTCTTATTATTTGTATTTAAAAGTTTAGTTTATTTTGAACATTTGTTTCGAATGGAAATTTCAGGATTTCAGAGTACGAAAGCCGCTTGTTCTTGCGAGACGACGGCTTGCAATCATATATTCGAAACGGTACAACGGATACAAGATGAAACAAATAGATATTACCTATTACTTGTTTGACAGCAGATGTAAAATGTTAAATATTGAACTGGTGAAACTGGTTAAAAATTATACAAATAATTTCCATGACTATTAAACTCAAGAGAAGACAATATTTAAAGTAACTTGATTGGGAAAGTCAGACGTGTTTTTTTACGACTATCAAATACTGGGAGTAATTAAAAGCGTCCAGAAATTGACTAACTTGTACTTGAGTAACCTCTAATGGCACGTGAAGAAATAACGTTTAAGAGTGTGTAAAAAGCATTTAAAGAAACAGCGATAATGAGAACCCTTTGGAAATTAGGTATTTATTTTCACTGCTGTTGAAGTTCATATGCGAAAAAGTCTAACAACTTCGTCCACACCTCTGACCACTTCTTTCATTGCTCTTATTGCAAAAACGTCGATGCATTAGTAATTGTAGTATACGAAAAAGGAACCGATAAAAACTCGTTGCTTTATTACCGTATTCAATTTTCTGAAGTAAAAGCTATTTGATGAATGACTTAAAACAAAACAGAACTTTCACTCGTGAATTTAAACAATTTACCTGGGAAAATGGAAGCTTAAAATCCTACCTCAAGGGGCTATGACGTTAAAAACGAAACTACAGCGAAATAGGTTTTCTGTTTATCTTTTTTTTTTTTTTTTTTGCTAAGTAATAAGAGTCTTAGAAATCGTTTGTGCAGGTTGACTTAAGTGTAGAATGGGTATCTTCAAGACACTGGGCTTCTCAAATCACTAGCGAAACATTTGATCGAAAAGACTGGGTTATTGAAACGTAGGAAACTTTTTTTCCTTACCTTATCAATTCTATCGTACATCATACACTTGTTGTACATCAAAGACTGTTGTACAGAGACGTATTTAAGGAAGCTCTAAAGAGCCCATAAACTTTAAAACATAAAAAAACTTAAGTAACTCGTGTTAAAATGTTAAAATACTGAAGACACAAAGTGATTAACTTCTCGCTTTATCTAAACTTGTTTAACGATCTACTGATATACATTATACTAGCAGCTTATAGATATAGAAGTTAGAGTTTGACGGCTTAAGTTAGTTTTCACAAGTTTCGATAACTTAAAAACAAAGACAGTACTTAATCTATGTCGAATAAATTATACACCAAAATACTGTAAAACTGGTCTTAATTAGCTTTTTATTTAGATTATTACAGCAAGTCTAACGCATAAAAATAAAGCTTTACATTGCTTCGTAAATTCGCTAAGAGTAATACATGTTCTATGTAGTGCATATAGACTGGATATTGAAGAACTTTCAAGAGGTGTATTATTATCCCCGCCCCGTTAACAAGTACGTTAAGTGAATTATTACCCCTGTTGACCCATACTTTCAGCGTATTATTACGCTCTTGATAAAAACCTTCTCAGTGTATTATTACCCCCTGATAATGAATGCTTTCACCGTATTATCATCCCTATTGATACGCGTTTTCATTTTGAACTCGTCTTAACTTCATTGTTAAGATTAGTGTATTTATATAGGTGGGGACGCACTTTGCAATATTTCGGTCTTTGTGTTTTGTTGTGCAGTATTACACAGAACAGTTTTCATTACAGGTGTTAAATTTCTTTACGTTTAACCGAAAATGTATATTCTCGAACAGAATATCAAATCTATCTTGTTCACATTTCAAGTTATGATACATTTGTTTATTGTAATTAAAGGAATATTTTTTTAGATAGTGATTAAAGTCAAATTTAATGTTCCCACAACTTACCTTAATATTACGTTCATCTATAACTCACCTTTCTTAGAAGGTATTCACCAATCAACTAAGAAACAGAAACCGCTCAAACTATTTCATTAACTGCAGTTTATCAGTCCTCTGTACAGACTTCAGATGGATCTGAATGCTTGAAAAATCTGCGAGAAATACTTAATGTTTGTACATTCCGTTCCACTGTTGTAGAAGAAATCACATTATACAAGAATTTTGAAGTTCCAAGAGATTAATTTTAAGAAAGCGAGATATAGACAAATACCAATGAACCTTAAAATACGTTACTAAAAATACTACACAACCAAATACTACACGAATGACTTAAAACTGAAAGTGTACGAGCAAAAGCGTTTAAAACCTTTAATACCGCCCTCTAGTGAGAAACTTTTGGCATTTATTATAAAAACACGTTTCATAATATATAGACATTTTGAATTGTTGCCACGAAGATCCAAAATGTTTTAGTTTTATTAATTTAAAAATAACACGTTTGAAACATTGTTTGTAACAGTACAATGTTTGCCATTCAACTATTAAACATTAGAAAATCACACAAAACTGAGAAATAAATATAAATCTTTAAAGTTAAAAGCTTAATTAAACTATTTTAGTAAGATGTGAATTAGTTTTATTGTTCTAAAACGTGTGACAGCAATCTCTTATACATTATGCCACATTTCTCACCCTTTGTCTTATAAATTCACAGACTCACGCATTTAAAGGAAATAAATTCATATTTTATACGCATCTGATAAAGTTGAGCAAACGTATGGTACATGCTCCAGGATTGTTTATAAAGGTTAAGAAAACGTATGGTACATGCTCAATGATTGTTTATAAAGGTTAAGTAAATGTATGATACAAGCTTTGGGACTGTTTGTAAAGGTTGAGTAGACATACGGTAGATGCTCAATGATTGTTTATAAAGGTTAAGTAAATGTATGATACAAGCTTTGGGACTGTTTGTAAAGGTTGAGTAGACATACGGTAGATGCTCAATGATTGTTTATAAAGGTTAAGTAAATGTATGATACAAGCTTTGGGACTGTTTGTAAAGGTTGAGTAGACATACGGTAGATGCTCAATGATTGTTTATAAAGGTTAAGTAAATGTATGATACAAGCTTTGGGACTGTTTGTAAAGGTTGATAAGTATAGTAAGATCTTCAAGACTGTTTATAGAGGTTAATTAAACAGTGTACAACCTGTACTACATTTTACAACGGTTCAATAAAAGGACGATGCAGTTTTTCTAAACTATTTCAAAAGTTAAATAAACGTACAGTGCGAAGTTAGTGATTGTTTATAAAGATTAAGTAAAGATACAATTTTTCGTAGCCAAGAAATGCAGTTTTATTTCTTCTTGTGCGTTCTTGTTAAGTGTGCTACAGCTGGAACTAATTGCGTACACTACTGCAGGAATTTATCTTCCCCTGACTGAAAAAAAATCCGACAAAACTAATTAATCAGATTTAATGGCCGTTTTTGTTAATGTTTTCTGGTTTTATTATGAGATTAATATATATTATCTTATTAACCTGCGAACTTTACCATTTCAGAACACTAAAGTTATAAATAGAATTCCGGTTTTTAATCTGGTACAGTGTAATATAAGAATTTACAAACACCGAAGGACATTTAAGTAATTTTCACTTATTTTTAGTAACAGTTTTACAATATGGAATGTATTTGTTAACGAGTTCATTAAAAATCACGTTCAATCCCAGCAGGGTCAGGTGGTTAGGGCACTCGACTCGTAATATGAGGGTCGTAGTTTCGAATCCACGACACATCAAACACGCTCGCCCTTTCAGCCCTTTCACATCTGAAAAAACGAGAAGTTCATGTAACGTTTGATGTAACGGCGATTCGAACCAGCGATCCTCAGATTACGAGTCGAGTGCCCCAAACAACCTGGTCAAATCGGACCTGAAAAATTGGAAACCACACATCTGTGTTATACAGTTAATTTAAATATTTAGTTATGTTTGTACACATTTGACAACAGTTATTAGAATTATGTACCTATTGTAAAATGTACCTATTTAGAATAAAAAGAATAATTTCTTCCAGAAACCCTTGAATTTAAGTGTGTAAGTTTCTTCAAATAAGCCCTAACTACACAAGGTTTATTTTTGGAGAACTGTTAAAGATAATGTCTTTTTTATCTAACTCAAATTTTCTCTTTAACTCAGTTGAGAAAACTGATCATTATACTAGTTTCTATTCTTAGTTGTTTTAGTCAGTTTTTTGGTATTGGTCGAGTAGTTTGTATAGTAAAAGATAATTCCTTGTTCAATTTTCAGTTTCAAACTACACTGCACAACAGATGTCCATGACAAACTTGTATCGTTTGTTGTGCAGTTACACATTTTCTTGCTGGTAATAAGGTAACACAGTGTAGGTGACGATGTTGTTGTTTCTGGTCATCCCTGCTTAAGAGAGAATGTTGGCAGGTTATCGCAAGTGTAATGCATGGTTAGAAACAAACGAAATTTTCTTAGAGAGATATTTTAGTAGAATTTACGATCCTAGATATTCGACAACATGTTTTATAATCGGTGTTATACAACTAATAAAATAAACTACATTATTTGGATGCGTTATAAAAAGAGTATGTCGTTATTCCCTGATGTAAAATGGACTGCAATGGTCGACCCTGTTACATAATATCGCACACTGAAGGGCATTACTATTTCACGTTGGATTAGCAACTATAATCCAAATAGGAATTATTTTGAGCTCATGACCTAACAACATTAAAATTTGAAGTTCGATTATCCGCAGCGTAATTTTGCACTAGGGCAACAAAAACAAAATGAGGCACAAGTTTACAAAGGCATATCTATAAAATTTGTGAGATAAATAACTTCATCTCTGAGAATTACGCATATCAGATCTTTATTTTAATACACTAGAAGTATCTACATACCGAATTTAACAGTTTTTTTTTTGCATTCGGAGACCAAATAAAATCTTTGTGAGATTCATATTTGACCTTACAACGTTTATTTTTGTATTTTTTGAGCTAAAATCATTGTTTAAAATAACAATATAAGTTGTTGATAAAAAGAGAAAAAACATAGAGAAGCAATAATTCCTTTCTTTCTTTTGTCACATGACATGTTAAAAAGAAGCCACAAATCAAGGGCGTGATTACATTCTCCTAAAAATAAAACTAAGAAAGAGGTTTAACGTTCGCGAACTGCAGGGAATTCAAGGACTTTTTAATTTTTTTCCAAACAAACCTTTGTCTGTGAAAGTTAGAAATCGATTCTAACGATACCAAACATAAAAAAGGCTAAGCAAATTAAAAAAAGAGCCATGCAAGTCAATTGAGTTTTATCGGTAAACAAAATTACTATGATGGATCAATAGGCCCGTAGCGGGTAGAGCACAGCTAACCTATTGTGTAGCTTTGTGTTTAATTCTAAACAACAGACAAGAATAACCCATGACCTGATTAGCTAGTTTCATTCTATTACAGAGTTTTCAAACTGGGGATCAGCCTAAACGGGGTTAAAAATCATAAAGAATATTTAGGATCTAAAGGATATTTTAGACTATGTACGATAAGTTATGTTGGTGTCAGGGGTCGTCAAGGAAGGGAGGCAGCAAAAACTGTTTTAGCGTATCATTTCAAAACAAGAGAAGGTTATACGTACATAACCGTTGTATATCTTCACTCCAAACTGTGAAATAAGCAAACAATTATAGTTTCGGTCTTTCTAAACTTTCATCACAAAATGAGTTTGTTCAGACTGATATAAGATTAAAACTTTTTATAAGTATATATATAATGTCAATATTGTATGGTGAACTATATTTAAACAGCAAGGTTAAAAGGCATTTAATTTATATTAAGTAACAATAGGCTATAATTTTCTGTAGCTTCACTTCAGACTAGCCAATGTGGATCAGAACGTTCTTTTGTTCCGTTTTAAATTTTCATTCAAATTTATAACAGAGACGTGGGAGTTAATCAAAAGTATTGTTCAAATTTTTATCATTCTTGTTTAACTAGTTTTGCTTAACCTGTCAATAATAATAATTATTAACAATTCCACCATTTCGGAATCATCTATAGCTTTTACAAAATTTCTTTGTATTAGGTACTTAAATTCATTTTTGTTATTGATTTATTCGTGCAATGAAACACAATGAGCTGTTTGTACTGTGGCCATTGTAAGGAATCAACCTAGGTTCTTGAATTATATGATAGTAGATATTTTCTTTATCTACCTATTGAGACTAGTGGGCAATCTGTAATGGTTTTCTTATGTGAGAGCCTGTAGAATAACTTGTAATTTTTCTTGCAGAAAAATGTTGAAGAAGTTTCTTGACTAACTTTATACAAATGAGTTCTCCCAACTTATCAATGTAAATATAATAGAATAACAAACGAAACCTGTATTAATGACAAACTGACTATGATTATAAATGTCGTAAAAATGGAAGTAATTTTTTGCTTTATAAAAATGATAAGACAAAACTTAATGGAATAATTTCCAGTGTCCTTGTAACTACAGTTATGTGGAGATGCTATATCTAGTTATGAACACAGAAATACTCAGTACGATATAAAAAAACCTATAAGTTGAGACTAAACTAAAATAACAGTAAACATTTGTTAGTAGATTGAAATAAGAGTAAACATTAGTTACTGGATTAAAATGACAACAGATTTCTGAATTGTAATAATAACAAACGTCAGTTACTGGAGTATAATAATAAAACATATCTGTTATTGGTTTAAAAAAACAATAAACATCAGTTGTTTGATTAAAATAACAAGTATCAGTTGCTGGACTAAAATAACAGTAAATACCCGTTATCGGATTAAAATAACAATAAACATCCGTTATTAAATTAAATTAACAATAAACATCAGTTATTGGATTAAAATAAAAGTAAATATCCGATACTGGATTAAAATAGAACAGTAAACATCAATTATTGGATTACAATTACGGTAACTGTCAGTTCCTGGTTTAGAATTACAGTAGCTATGAGATGTTGGATTAGAAATACTGTAACTATCATTTGCTACACTAGAATTATAGTAGCTATTAGTTAGTAGATTAGAATTACTGTAACTATGAGTTGCTGGATTAGAAATACGGTAACTATCAGTTGCTGGATTAGACTTACAGTAGCTATAAATTACTATATTACAATTATAGTAGCTACCAGTTACCAAATTATTACTACGGTAAGTACAAGTTTCTGATTATAATTATGCAATTGCCGGTTACTGGATTACAATTACGGTAACTGTCAGTTGCTAGATTATTATGAAGATAGCAATTAGTTTATGAAATATGAATCAGCCAGTTTATAATTTTCCACTTTTTACATGTCTTACGTATTGTCTCCAGGTTCATAGGAGAAATTTTATCACATTGTTTAATAAGTTGATCTAACATTTTACGAAAATGCGTACGCAGAAATATTTAAAATGTTGTTATATTCAGTTCCTAAAATAAGATATTTGCTAAATGAAAAGATGTAACACTTTTTTTTAATATCTATCGTATTCTAAACCACTTAACACTTTGATCGTCGGATTTACTTTGGACAATTGACGAAAAGCGTCGTGCACTGCAGCAAATATTTACTTAGCTCTGTTGATATTAGAAACATTTTAATATTTATTTAACTTTTAATTTTTCCATATGTTTTAGCATATGCAGTAATAACAATCTGACCTATCTTCTCGGAACTGAGAAGATATGGGGTCTTTAATATCATCATAACTTAGTATCATGTTTTCATAGATTATACAATTAAATTCCATACTTGAAGTGCGTGTAAAAAATGTGGAACTTCTAGTTATCCACACGTTTAATATATATATATAAAGTAGTAAAATAAATAGATCATGAAACAAAGTGACTTTATCTAATGAGTAAAACTAGTAAGTAACCAAAGGAAATCTTGAATTATAAAATAGTTTATGAAATTTATTATAAGATGAATAATTATTAGTTCTCAGTTGCTGAAATGGTCTATCGTGGTCAAAGGCTATCCTGTCCGTACAATAGATCTGATGACCTACGGTTCATCCTTTGGGGCCTCTAGTGCGACGGGAAAGTGACTTAAAAATTCTATCATTTTATCCGATAAGAATAATCAAATTTGGAGAGTGAATGTTATTGAGTAACTGCTTTCTCATCTAATCTGTCTGTTCAAAATTAGGGACAGCGTTTCGTAAAAATATCTTGTGCAATCTTGACTGAAAATTCGAAACAAAGAAACAATTTCTAAATTAATAAAACCAAAATTTGTCATTTAGGATAATAAAAGTGGTTCTAGGATATATAACTTTCATTTACTTGAATTTTTGTAAACTAACTATTCAATAGACTGTATATTTTACTGTGGAAGAAGCGTTCCAGCTTCATAAAACAAAAGAGTAGGAGTTGGCTTAATTAATTGCTAGAATTGCTTTCGTTTTTAATGAAATATTTTTTTAGATTAAATCGTAATTCTGTAATTCAGTTAACCATGACAACTACTTTGTTGTAGTTTTATTATTTAGTATCATTTACTGGAAGAAGCCATTAATTTTAACTTGTCTAGGATATCGCCAACAGCGACCTGAAAGTGTTTGAGTTAAACTAAAGTATTAACGTCAGAAGAAGCAATGTTCTGAAAGAAAACTATAAATATTAGTCTTGTCAAATCTGGAACGGTGATATGTGTTTTATTTACAGAACTATGAACGAAGAAAGCACCTTAAAGAACATATTCCTGTATTTCTAGATGCCAGTTATAGGGTTGCTAAAGGTTTTGTTTTGCTCTCGTGATAATTTCTTTGAACATAATTTAATTAACATTTGAGTGATTGTTCCCTTCTGCGAGCTCGTTTGAAAAATACTAATCCAATAAACGTAGTAGTAAAGCAAAAATGATAACAAAATTCCACTGCCAAACGAATAGATGAAAATAAACTACGATTAAATACTGGCGCTGTGTTTTCTTTTTCGCCTCTTTTTTATTGTTTTTGCTCATTAGCTAGATCGAAATGGCACATTATCATTTCTAACAAACGAAGGGAAATAGTAAACTTTTTCAACCTTTGAAATAAAACGCCGCTTCAGATTGAAACCAAACATGCTCTATTCATTGAAATTAAATTGCTTGTTCAGTAGGTTGCGAGATTCTTTATTCGTTAACTTTTTGTTACGTATAAGGAAATGGAAAAAAAAGAAATATATTAAAGATTTAAGCTTTATTTTGTAATTTAAAATTCTTCTAGAAAACGAAGGATTCACAATTTATGAAATACGTAAAGAAAGGCTATGAATATAATACTTGTTAGTTTTTGTTTGTGTTTTGAATTTCGCTAAAGCTACACTAGGGCTATCTGCGCTAGCCATCCCTAATTCAGTAGTGTAAGACTAGAGGGAAGGCAGCTAGTTATCACTACTTACCACCAACTCTTGGGATACTCTTTTATCAACAAATAGTGGGACTGACCGAACTTTATAGCGCCCCCACGGCTGAAAGGGTGAGCATGTTTATTGCGATGGGAATTCGAACCCACAACCCTCGGATTACGAGTCGAGCGACTTAACCACTTGGACATGCTGGGCCGAATATAATGTCAAGAGGAGAAATTATTGACTCTTTATCAGCTATAAACCAATCAGTGATATGCTGGCGCACGTACTTCCGTGATGGTCAGTTAGTAGCTTTATAAAACTTGATGGACGTGTTTATACATATGGTGTCTTCAGCCATATAGTAATGTGAAGAAAGAGAGAAATTAGTATTTAAAAAAATAAGAAAATTGCACAATTTTTATTCTCTAAAATAAATCAGAGATGTTTTAAGTGATGCATTTTTATTATTATGAAACATGAAAAAAATATCATATAAAATATTCTGAATATATACTAGATTTAAAGGAGAGAATATTTGTAAATTTAAAACTACACAATAGACTATGTACACTGTGTCAACAGAGAGAAATCGAGCCAGGACTATTAGCTTAGTGATCAGGGATTAGTTTCTAGGTTGCATTTTTTTATTGAGAAATATGAAACTTTATACAATTGCTTCCAAGATTACAAAATATATCGGTAATTTGTCTTACTGTGTTTTCTGACTCATGGATTAAAATATGCTGATAAAAACACATTTTTAATTTGTACTGCCACGAATATACGAAGATTTTGTACCATTTAAAACTTTTAAAAGTTTACCACATAAGTAATGAATTATTTTTCGTTGTGTTATGTGTATACGTAAAATAGTAAATTCGGCACAAAAAGAGGTATCTATATATGTGATAATGAAAAAGTTAAGTGACGACGGTTACACTTACGTTCTGTAAGGTACAGGTTTAAAAGTTCAACAACTTGTTACAATGATCTTCACGGGTATCGAAACTTACCATTTTGCGACGTACGTTTGCATACTTACCGCCGAGTCACGAGGGATGGTGTGGGTAGGGATTGTAAGTTTGTATTAAGGAGAGACAATATCTTTAACTGAAACGTCATAACCTAAATGAATAAATGATCAAAATTATACATTTACTGAAAATACTTTAATATTCAACAGCAACAGTATACATACAAGTTCAGTTAATTTTTCAACCTATATTGTTGATTCTTTTTTAGTACAGAGCTACACAATGGGTCGCTATTGTCTTGTTTACAATGGAAATCGAACCCATGGTTTTAACGTTGTAGTTACGTAAACTTACTTCTGACCCACTAGGGAAAAGAAAATGGATACTATGAGTTGCTTGTTTGTAATTAAGTATAAAGCTACCTAATGGGCCACTTGTTTTCTCTCCGCCACGGGTATAGAAATCCAGCTTCTAACGTTGTTAGTCCGCAGACGTAGCACTGTGCAACTGGGTGTGTGTGTTTGTGTAAGCCACAAGACAAACGAACTAAGATTACACATTGGGTTCTAACTTTAGATAATCATTGGTATGATTGAAATGGGTATTATCACTTTCAACAGACGAAGAGAAAGGGTCTTGTAACCTTTGAAAATACATTGGATTATCGACGAACGTACCTAATCTTTAGGATTTTAGAAATATCGTGCACTAATCGTATTTAGACGTTTTTTACTTGATTTTCTTACATACATGTTTTATAATTTTACAAGAAAAAAGTGTTTTCTTTCTTCTGTTGTATTTTTTTCTTCTAGATGATAAAATTGTGGGTAAAAAGGAAGTATATTATTGTCGAATTAATCACAATTTATAGGAGTTCATATTAAATTAATTCTGAACCGTAGTAGTTTTTCAACTAATGGGGAATTATAACACTTTCTATGAGACAATCTGAATATTGTAAAGACATTTTAAGTTTAATATTAATAGGACTAAGACTGTTAGTTATTTATAAAAATCAACAAGAAACTTTAGTTCTTAGAAAAGAACCAACGAAAGACATTTATTGTCGAAGTCATTGATAAATGGAAGTGAAGTGTTTATCTAAATACGTTTTTCGTTGTTGTTGTTAGCACTAAAAGTTTTAGACCTCCATACCGATGGTTGACATTCATATTTATTTTATATTTTAGGCAGCTAATTCTGTATTTGTAGCAAAAAATCTCTTATTATTGTGCTTTCTCGAGTAATGATACAAATGAATTTTATACTGATTGTATGAAACTCAAACACAATTTGGTTAATGAAGAAGGAAAAAATAAACCGTAATACACGGAACGAAAACAATCTCATCATGATTTCAAATGGTTGTCATTTATTACAACTTCCACCACATCTATTTAATTGTGATGACCTGATGCCTGTCTGACACTTACAGTCATGTGAAAAAGTTAGGACACCCTATAAAAGCCTGTGTATTTTTGTAACATTTTTGGATATATAGATATTTAATCTCAATTTTAACAATACTAAGAGATTATAGGAATATAACTAAACAATTAAAACTGAAGAAAAGACTTTTCAAGATCTTCTGTAAATGTAATTCTACAAAAATGCATATTCTAACTTAGGAAAATGTTAGGACCCTCCCACATTTATTCCTACTTAAAATGGCTCAACTCACACACAGGTGTATCACACGAGGTGCACATGATTAGAAGATCGTTACTCAGCATTTTGAACGAGGCTTGCCCTATTCAAACCTCAGACATTTAGTTTGGTGTGCTCCTGACTGTTGAAGTGAGAGTAAGCACCATGGTGAGAGCAAAAGAGCTGTCTGAGGCCTTCAGAAAGAAAATTGTAGCAGCTTTTGAGTCTGGTAAGGGATTTAAAAAGATCCCCAAAATTTTGAAATCAACCATTCCACTGTCCTGAAAATAGTCAACAAGTGGAGGGCTTTCAAAACAACTGCCAACATGTCCGAGTCTGGTCGTCCAAGCAAGTTCACCCCGAGAGCAGACCGCAAGATGCTAAAAGAGGTCTCCAAACACCCTAACATGTCATCACGGGACCTACAGCAGGCTCTGGCTACTGTTGATGTGAAAGTGCATGCCTCTACAATCAGAAAGAGACTGCACAAGTTTAACTTGCATGGGAGGTGTGCAAGGAGGAATCCTTTGCTCTCTAAGAGAAACATTAAGGCCAGACTGAAATTTACCAGAGAAAATGTAGACAAAGACCAGGACTTCTGGAATAATGTTCTTTAGACAGATGAATCCAAATTTGAATTATTTGGACACCAGAACAGAGGACATGTTTTGCGTAAACCAAATACAGCATTCCAGAAAAAGAACCTCATACCAACTGTGAAGCATGGAGGTGGAAGTGTCACGGTTTAGGACTGCATTGCTGCAGCAGGATCTGGACAGCTCACAATCATAGAATCCACCATGAATTCTACCGTGTATCAGAGAGTGCTTGAGGATCATGTGACACCATCTGCAAGAAAATTAAAGTTGAAGCGGAACTGGACCCTGCAACATGACAATGACCCAAAACATACCAGTAAATCCACCAAGGACTGGCTGAAAACTAAGAAATGGAGAGTTCTGGAATGGCCGAGTCAAAGCCCATATCTTAATCCCATTGAGATGCTGTGGGGTGGCTTGAAACAGGCTGTACATGCAAGAAACCCCTCAAATATCTCACAGTTGACAGAATTCTGCATTGAGGAGTAGAGCAAACTTTCTTCAGACCGATGTCAGAGACTGATAGATAGCTACAAGAAGCGTCTCACTGCAGTTATTTCAACGAAAGGAGGTAACACTAGCTAATAGGGAGTAGGGTGTCCTAACTTTTTCCTCAGGTAGAATATGCATTTTTGTGGTATTCCATTTACAGAAGATCTTGAAAAGTCTTTTCTTCAGTTTTAATTGTTTAGTTATATTCCTATAATCTCTCAGTATTGTTGAAATTGAGATTAAATATCTATATATCTAAAAATGTTACAAAAATACATAGGCGTTCATAGGATGTCCTAACTTTTTCACATGACTGTAAGTACATTGAATGACGCATGATTTTTAAAGTAATTTGTGAAATACATTTGCCTAGAGTATACGGATGAAAACTCAAAATATTGCTGAGCAATGCATATTAGAATGTTTGAAAAACCACTCGATTCAATGTACAAATACAGATTTTCATGAGAGAAAGTCAACAGCAGTCGCCTTCGGTGACTCATGGATAAGTTTGAGGGTTTCTAACGCTAAAAATTAGAGTTGAATACCTGCAGTTGGCATACCCCAGCGAATCATTATGAAAGTTTTGGTATAAAAATATAAATGACAACCCACCAAAAATAAATCTTTGTTTAAAGTAAAAAACAAAACAAAACCAAAGCTTCTTTGTTTGCTTGAAATTAAATACAAAGCTACACTATGAGCTATCTGTGTTCTGCCCACCACGGGTATCGAAACTCGTGTTCTAGCGGTCTGAGTCTACAGAAATGCTGCTGTGCCACTGGGGGAGCAAATCAAATGATTTTTCATCAATAGATAAAGTATTAGGCGGATAGCCTATTGGGTCAAAATGTTTCAAGTGTTTTATATTTTTTTTTTACTTGCACAGCTACATGATGGGTTATCTGTGCTGCAACTTTCGCGAGAATCTAGCCCCCTAATATCAGCGATCTAAGTTCTTAAGGTTACCACTGAGCCGCTTTTGGAACGTTTTTGTCATATCAGGTTAATTTTGTGATTTCTTGACGTTTTTATCGATTTTTGTCCAATAGAATTCCAACATTGGTTCAAAATATTAAGTTATGTAACTTTTTGTGGATACTGATTTAAAATATTACTTTAGGGCACATTAAATCATTTCTCAGAAGCTATCATGTCAGATTGTATAAAGTATTAAAATTTAAAGCTTCGACATCATCTTCTTTTTTAAATGTTATTATGGCTGAATACTTCATTAATGTAGGGATGAATACCTAACATGTGACTGAATGTAATCCAATAGCTACAGATTTTTCTTTTCTTTTGTATTGATTTGTAAATCAAATACATATTATCTTCATGTAATTTTAATTAGTTTTGGTTCCAATATACTTAATTAACTTATAACGATTCGTCACAGAATTGCGCCTGACGTGGCAGAGTTGTTAGGCGGTCAAACTGTGGACCCGAGGGATCATGAGACATCTACCTTTGCTGCAAAAATCCCAACAGAAAACAATTTAGAGCTCATTATGTGGGTGACGTTGATGTGTTGGTGGAATTGCTGAATAGATACCTTCGTATCAGTCTGCGTATTTAACATTAATGAAGTCTGCTGGCAGATAGTACTTTCTTACATTTGTATGAACATTAGAAATAAATAAAACTTATTTTTCGATCCTAATGTATCCTATAAAATGATACGTGGATGCGCTTTTTTAAAAAAGAATACAAGTTTTTATGTGTGTTTTATTTTATCTATGGAAGCCATTCCCTATTTCCTTTGCATTATTTCAAATTATATAACTTTCTTAATGTTTTGTTAGTAACCTAAGAAATAAGAAAGTGAAAAATATACCTTGTTTTTGTGTACAAAGCTGATCAGCACAGGGATCAAATTACGATGTTTAGCGTTATGAGCCATAAATCTTACCGGTTAGCCACCGAAAGAGGGGAAGATTGAAACTAAATGGATGTTCAACCGGTTATATTTATTCGTTTTTTTTTTAAAGTCTTATCAACGCATTCGATTAATAAACTGTCGACATACAAAAAAAACCCATTAAACACCGATTTATTTGACTTAATATTTACAAGTAGCCACAGTTTTATTATCATATATAAATCTTTGGACGCCTTAAGTACTTACAATGAATAGCAATTGACATTTCGTTTTGAACACAATAAAGGCACAAACAGGTAAATATCTGAAGAACTTAAAATCATTAACGGTATACACGTTTATTTTTTTACATGAAAGCAGACACTGGAATACAGTTAAATAAGGTGCAATACACTTAACAAACGTAGAAGTCAATGATTAAGCACACAAAACTCACCTTTCTTTACACTTTCCAGGTTAACAACATTTAGGCTTAAAAGAAAATCCATTATTTGATTTCTGTATCGCACGCTTAGTACTAAAAAAAATAAAACCCGTGAGATTCAGACGTAGTAGTTTCTTTGATTCCTACTACACATTTTTTAGCACAAGCAAAATAGCAATTTAGCTTCAATGGGATTTTACATTGAGAAAAAAAGAGTAGTCAGTGGATATAAGTTTGTAAAACATTTTAAAAAGCATAATTTTTCTATTTATTTCAACGCCATTCAAAAGTTATAATTTTATCAATACGCAACCTTTGGTAGGATAAACATTATTTTTATATCCATAGTACTGAAACTGGTCTACGTAATTCCGAATAGTTTCATGCAATTCTTATGGGAAGTGCTCGAAATCATTAGATAGTTTATTTTCAAGTTGTTACAAATCTTATAGCATTTCTCTGAGAGCCTACAAACAGATTCATTAAGCTTCTGAGAGTAAGGTATTGACACTTTATAAATATCTTTCATTCCGCAACAGAAGAGACGATAAGCGGAAGCACAAGACGTTGGAGAAACTAAACTGCCTTTAGTTTTCTTCCAAAGATCACACGACATGCGTTCCCACGGTTCCGACAACACTTCTTGGTGGTAACGGTGGGGTATGCGCGAGGAATTCTCGTGTTCGGCACTCAACTTCTGCGTTCTCTGCCATGATTTGTACATGGGGTCTTCCTGGGGCGGTCCTCTTAGTCACAGGAAACGGTGCGTAGCAGGTGTCTGAACATGGAGTACTAGCATTCTCATCAGGAGTACATTGAGCGTCTAGAGAGTCCCTTGGCCAATCCTACATCCATGATCAAAAACGAAACTGTATCGTATTTGATTTAACAAAGGCTATCGCCACATTTTTATGTTTAAATATCCGAAGGAGAGAAGCCGAGATCTATTTATTACATCACGTACCGTTAACAAGAAAGTCGATGGGATTAATTCCAGAGATATGCGTATGATCCAAAGAATTAAGCTCTTTATAAAATTACGGAAATGTAAGTACAACTCTTATAATTTATAGATAGAATCCAACAGATATTCAAGCTAGTGCCCAAAAAGTTGAAGATTCTAATTTATCAATGCCAATTGAACCACTAGTAAGGGAATAACAAAATACTGTTTCACATTTGAGTGTATTTATGCCAACTAAACCGCTAAGAACGGAATTTCAAATGAGACTGTCAAACTATAATGCATTAAAACCATTTAAATATCTAAAAAATAAATATCAAAGCACAGTTTCAATTTCTAAACAACTTTATAAAGGTGAATCTCAGTAAAGTAGTTGTTATAACGTACAGATTCACGATAACACATTTAAAACCTGTATACAGTTCAAAATTCTGGTCAATAAAGCGTTCTTCTTTTTAGCCTATTAAGTAGTAAAAAAAAACAGTTACTGACATTTGAAGATTCTTTATTTTATCGAAAATTCAGTTTTGGGTAGCATACACTGAAAAGACTGTCGACATCTCACCATATTCGTTTGTAAGTAAAGTGATTTATCTGCTCCTTTCTGCGATATAAGGCGAATCACAGCAGCAAATAACCAGCATTACCAAGATTCGTGTCTCTATGTCAGTCTATGACAAAGCCCTTCAGGGCTGCTTGGAGTTCTCGTATTCCAAATGACTTTCCATTCTATGTTGAAGATGGTAACCATCTCTCAGTCAGATATACATGACACACAGTATAGAATGTTTCCCAAGACAAAAAGGTCCTAAGTATCCACGGGCTTATCGACTCACCAACACGACGCGAATATATGATTTAAAAACATTTTCACTATCTCTCAACGGGCAGACTGGCAACACCTCAAATAATACGCAGGTGAATCTTAATATGAAGAAAAACTAGATTTGTGTAGCAGAGTGAAAGTTCAGGTTCATTTTCAAGTTGAGTTCAAAAATAGGTTTAAATAAAGCGCTAAAAGCATTGTGAGATAAGACTGAGACAGAAAGGTAAATAAAAAAAACGTGAAAAATAATGGAATGGATCGTAAACTTTTATACTGATACAACGCAATCACGAAATATTAGTGACTGTTATATTCAGATAGTAAAGGATAACAGAAATTAATTCAGAATGCAAAAGCTATTCAATATTTATTCAAAATATATAGCAAAAATGCATAATCAACAAGAAATTATCAGGATGGTTAGGCTGAAATGTTTCTAAAAACACTATTAAAACTGAAACTTTTCCAGCTTATTCAAAAGAAGCTTAAAGAACAATCAGTTATCTTTACTTTTGTCTTCTGAAAATATATATGACAAGAGTATTACGGAGTAAACGAAAATAATACCTTTCCAGTTTGTTAAAAAAAGTTTTAAAAACGTTAATACTTTTTCTCTTGAAATCTTAGGAGAAAAATACATACGAAGAATCGTAAACGAAGATTTTTTTTAATTTGATAAAACTTTGGATAGACATTACGTACCTTTTTTTTCTTGCATTCAGGACCAGCTGAGAAAATCAAGAAAACAGAATAAATGTAAAATAAAACTGGTTTCAGATTTACTAAAATATTATGTAATGACCAAATACCTTTTTGTAAGTCCTCCGAGTTTTTAAAATGTCCGGGCATTCATCTTCTTTATCTATTGTCGTTCTCATTTCTATAGGATGAAGTAAACACATTTATAGTAGAAAAGTAAGGCAAATCATACATATTATTGATAGTTATTCTGAATGAAGAGAAACGGTTTCATTGCTAGTAGCTTGAGATTGTATGATCGACAACGTTCCGGGCTTCGCGTTCTGTACAGAAAGTTGTTTTCTAATTTTATGTTTTATACCATTGTAAAGCGCGGTCTTGTTAGATGAATCCTTAGTTTACTGGCTTCTGAATACACCAATTGATTTCTTATACAAACAGTTTTTTGTGCCTACAATTAAAGAAATGCTTTAAGCATTAATATAAAATATCATGAAAAGAAAAAGACCTTTTTCTTTGCTCCAGGAATTAGGGGAAACTAATTTTACAATGATTAACAAGTATAATTCTCCTTTAAGTTTATTTTGTTCTTAAAGTATGTACAATATATAAGAGCTTACTATTTAGATAAATATTTCAGTTAAACTTTCAAATAATATATTTTTATAGAAGTTTGTTTTAATTCACATATTTCTGCTTTTATTGAAATTATTTTAAAATTTTAAATGTTTAATTTTAGGCTACTTATAGTAATTATTATACATTAGAGATATTAAATGGACTTGTAAATGATATACGTAATGGAAATATATGCATTATTAAACTGACATGATTTTAGCTTGAAATGTATAAAAGATATATGTGTAGAAGGGGCATCTCGCCTGTTAAACCTTGATCGGAAGAAGTCAGAAATCCATCGCTAGTCATAGTTTGTGATCACTGTGACATTACTCCTATTTTGTAAGTTTCTTAGTAGATGATCTCAAACTTTGCTGGGATCAAATCTTTATTCTCGGGCTTTCTACTTTTATTCCTAGAATTTTTCTGATATTCCAAAGTTTCTATGGTGTTCCTCGTCAAAGATTTTGCACCAGTCTTGTATTCTATGTTGTAGTAGTATTCGGTAATGCCTGTTTTTTGTTGTTTTTATAGGTACACGAGTCGTGTTTCATCTGCATACTTGTTGGAGTTTTCTAAATATTTTACCAATGTAAGATTATTTGCAGCTGTAGGGAATACTGTACACCACCTATGTTTGTCGGGGATTTGTTTAACAAATAATGTACGTTTCAGAAAATTCCTGTTTTTGAATCTTGCTATATTTCTAGATCCTTCTGATTTGGTAACTGATTTAAACGAAAGAAAGACGGCAGACCTTTGTTATTCACGTTCTGCCCCAGTTAACGTGTTTCCTTGATTGTTCCAGACACAAACAAAAGCTTACTCAAAAGAGAAGAAATTTAAAGGTTCAAAAGATTGTTTAGACAAATACTTTCTTATATCATATAAACAACATTATGCTGTTGAAATCTAAACTCCTTTTAACTTTTACATATTCATAATTGTTACTGTTAGTGTGGAAAATTGATTCATAACACATAAACACATTCTATCTAATCTAAAGGTCTAAATCGGTGAGCCTCCATGTTGTATACTGAAATTATTACTTATGCTTTAGACATAATTCATTGATACATATATAACTTGTGTTCTTCACAAGCACAAAATTAGTACTTGTGCACAAACCTTGTTGTAAGTGGGCTTCCGGTTCTAGTAACACTGGATTCTTCTGGCGGATTTTCTTACTTTCATATCCCTTTTTCTGTTTAATTAAAATAATCAGTTTACATTTTTATACATTGTATTATATAAAATAAAACAACTATTACCAAACAATAATAATATGTCTTTGCTAAATTTTGAATTGTTTAAGTGTTTTCTTGTAATTTAACTTAGTCTTTATAAGCCTCTTTTTAACACATCTTATGATTTATTATGTTTCGAAAAAGCCGAAACATAACTAACAACACGAAATGCAACAGAAAGAAAATATGTTCAGTTGCTCTTGTTTGACATTTTGTTATTAATCATTTAATGATTTCTTTTTTTCAAAACAACTAGTTATTCGGTTCAATGATTATATCTTTTGTTAAGTTGTTAATTTTCAACAACACTTGAGAACAGTGTGAAGGAAACATTGATAATATTGACGACCCTGCTTTAATTGATTACCAAAATAATAAAACAATTAAAATACAATAGCAGTAAACAATCGACAACAATTACCGTTTATTTGTTGCCGTTAATACTTCGTAAAAGTGAAAGTATCAGTGCATCTCAGATATTTTTTATTTACAGCAACTTATTATATTATAAAAGTTTCGTTTTTCTACAAAGAGCTTGCAAGGAAGCGAAGAGAATTTCCTGTTGTAAAAAGTATATCTATCTATCTGTGATAAGTGTAGTATGTTCCAAAAGTATGTTTGTTTATTTTGTCAAGTTTTTACGTATTGCTCTCTCCTAAACAACGAGAGGTGCAATTAATGTTTAACGCTAGAAATCGGGTTTCAATACCTGTAATGGGTCAAGAAGAGATAGACCATTGTGCTGCCGTATGCTTAATTACAAACAAATTAAAACTAATGTTACAACTTGAATGCCTCACCCCACCCAGTCACTCTGCAGTAATTCTAAAGACTTATAACGCAAAAAACTTGGGTTTCGATACCTGTGGTCGTCACAGTAAAGACAGTTCATCAAGTAATTTTCTGCTTCGCAACAAAATAAACAAATAACTATATACAACTATATATACCTTGTAATTCGGACCGTCTGACGAACACAATATAGTAAAAATGCTATTTACATACACACCATTTTCCTTGCAATTCTGTAATAGGAGAGTAAGAGATACGGTGGTTTAAATTAATATTCGTCTCATCTCACCTTCAATTATGGACCAAATAATTTACTTTGACCTTGCGTCAACAATAGAAAGTAAAAAGATATTTTAATGCAGGACACGGAATTGGGAACACTTAATTTGGACAAGATCTTTCATGTATCAATTGCTAAAGAGGCTTTAGAAAACTCATTTCCTTATGTGTTGTTGGAAAAAAAAAATTACTTTTTCCTTCGGCGGCAGCTCCTTCATCATAACATCGTGACAACCATTTCTCTTATCATCCACTGGATACAGGGCCTCTCCATTGATCCGTTCCTGGTACTTACTTGGAGTATACATTTTGTTATCAGTACTTCCAGGCCTACTTTCCTTGGCAGAGTTCTCTGGATTAAGAAGATGTTTATTTTGACTCAGGATTTTATTTCTCATACACACTCATTAGAAAAAGAAAAGAAAAATAAAGGATTGAGATGAAAGAACAAACACAGTAACAACATCAACATAAGGACGGTTTCTAATATATACAAACAACATTTTACCCTTTCTTTTTCTACTTTAGGTATGACAGATTTTTTGAACGCGCCTCTCTAAATATATTAAAATTAAAAGGATATTATTTATGCTGTAAAAAGTCTCCATACACAAGTAATAATCTGTGTACATGTCGACCACATTTATACAGCTCCTATGGTAACATATGATACAGCTCTTATGACGAAATACGATATAACTCTTATGATGACACAGGATACAGCTATTGTGACGAAATATGATACAACTTCTGTCGTATGAATTCATTTTGACGATAAAAACGCTAAAAACACTAAAAACACAACAATTGTGCAGCATATAAAACATTTTAATAATAAAGACAGGTATATTAAACTGGTGTAATTAAAAGAATATTTTTAACCACGTGTTATAATAGGTAGAATAAGCATAGACAAAAAATCATTTTTGTCATGAATATTATTGTTTTATGTAAAATAAGTTAAAAAAATAATGTGATAATACTGTTCTTATGTATTACTCTTGCCGATAACACTCGAGGTTAATAAACAGATATCAATATCTACGAATAAAGAATCTTCCAAAGAGTAGAATGGGTTTTATGTTTATTGTTGTTAAAGGCCTTATTAAATTGAAAGGGAGGAAAAATCAACACTGGATTGTTGATAAAAAACAAACCTCTATGCCGGCGGTTACGTTTCCGCTTCCGGATGAAGCATATGACGAGAATAACGTTTGTTAAGACAAGAAGGGTGCCAACAATGGAGCCTACGACAAGTAACAGTCTGGGAATTTCGCCGTTGACTCCATCCGCCGAATCGATCATAGCTCCCGTGGAATCGGTGCCAGCAGCAGCGTCTGGTTTTTTTTAAAAAAATCCTTCTATAGTTAAAACCCAATTGTTTAAAAGCA
Source organism: Tachypleus tridentatus (assembly GCF_004210375.1). Lineage (NCBI taxonomy): Eukaryota > Metazoa > Arthropoda > Merostomata > Xiphosura > Limulidae > Tachypleus > Tachypleus tridentatus. The sequence continues at coordinate 32,140,988 of NC_134831.1, read as the reverse complement.
TTAAGGTTGTTATCATTAGTTTCGTGATGGAAACAAATACTGTTTAGTCTTTGTTTTAAGGAATCTGTTATATCTGTAATGAGTGGGTGATGACAAATTGCTCTCAATACCATGAATTCGATTTTTGAACGTGGTGAAGAGTAACTGGGATTGCTCAATTTTATTTTTTTAAGCATTTAATCAAAAAAACGAAATAATATGACGCTTTTTATATTTATTTAACACTAGTATCACGATACAGTATTGTCTCTTACAGCTTTATAAGCACATGCTTCTGTCTGTGGGTTCAGGACTTTTGTGTTGCAGGGATCTTAGTAACAACAAAAGGAAACATTAAGTGAACTAGAACTCTTTAAAAGATCACAATATCTTCACATACAGAGTTGCTAGAATTCGGCTTTCTAAAAAAACGCGAAAATGTTTCCCTATATCTGTCATTATCAACAGACACGGACAATGTTTTTTTATATCTGTTATTATCAACAGACATGGACAATGTTTGGCAGAACAAGGACGAATAACATTCTACACATGTTGACCAAGTTTTATAAAAATCAAATAATCTTTGACTGTGTTATAAGGTAAAAATGATGTAACAAATTGATCCCATTGCTAAGAGCTAGGAATGTTTTTGACTCTTTGTGACCTTGACCTTCCAGAAACTAATCACTTCCATGTGGGTAGTAGTCCAAATGTATACCAACTTTCTTTCAAATCCATTCAGTCGTTTTCAAGAATCTTTGTAAACAAATACATACACACAGAGAGGTGAAAACAAAACCTTCGGTGGCAAAGGTAAATATCACCAATGCACAGCTTTTTAAACACGACTTTCTACTGGTAGGTTAATTACTTTGTTGTTTGCAGGTTTCTAATAGCAGCATTAAACAAAATAAAACCACCATCGTAGATAATTCAATTAAATGTTGCTAGGGTTCTGCGTGTATTTTATATAGAAAATTAGTTACTTCATACAATGTTTTAAGCCTGTTTTTGACACTGAACTGTAAAAAACAAGTCTGTAATTTGAAGGCCACGAACAACAAAATTTTACTTCTAACTATATTCTCCAGTAGAGGCTAATACAGGAAAATATAGATTAATGTGAATGTATCAGCAAAGAAACGCTTGAAGTTTTAACGATTATTTTTTCTGTAATTACCATAACTTTTCTCTACTTGCTGTTGACCCATTTCTGCCTATATTTAATGTTAAATTTACTAAATAAACATTAAAAATAAGTGTTATTAATCAGTTTTAATTCAAGACGTCTTAGTGTACTAGAAGTAAACTTGAGGGCTTATAGTGTTAAAATTCGAGGTTCAATAATCGTAGTAGCCATTGCACCGATAGTCCACTGAGCAGCTTTGTGCTTAACGATAAAAAAATCACTCATAAAATGTTCAATCATATACTAAATTTTGTAAAGTAAACTTTTATTTCAAAACTATCTATAAACAGTGATAAAATTGACTATGACAGTCGTAAAAGAAAATACCTCGTGTTTGTATGTACGTTACATCAATGCTGTAGTCACTTTGACCAGCAACGTTTTGAGACATTATTTCAAAACTATAGTCTGTTGCAGGATCCAACCCGTTGATAATGGCTCCAGAAGTATTCGCTGGTAAATAATCGCTGTACATGAATTCTTCAGAAAATTTCTTTTTAAATCGAACCTTAAATTGCTGTTGAAAGCCTCCATCAAAGCCTGGTCTCCAAGCCAACAAAACAGAGTCGTGAGTGACGTTTACCACAGAGAGACTGCTGGGTGGATCTGGCGGGCCTTAAATAAATAGATAAATATATATGTATAAATTAATCAAGTTTTATGCTTACGCATTTTTAGTATCTTAGATTATATATTTACTCTATAATTATCAGCATAAATACTAGCACCAATATATATAGATTGATAAACATTTGTAAGAGCTAAAAGTGTCTTATATTTGGTGAAAAACATTGCAATTGTAGCAATTTACCAAAAAAAATAATTAACAACACGAATATAGTTGATGACTGAGGAGTTATAGCAAAACATGTAGCGCAGATAGCCCTCGAGTAGACTTGCGCGAAATTTGAAACAAAGCCAAACAAAACATGTAGGTTATTGAAAAACATAGAAGCCCACAAAAACTGAATATCTAAGTAAAAAAATACTGAAATAAATGTGTGTTTAAAGTTTCAAAGTCTTTGTTTCTTGTAATAACGTTTAAAAGCATTATAATGGAATGGAATGACAGTAATTCTGTAGTTCCTGTTTACCTATATGCATAAAAGTTAATGTAATTAAATTAGTTTTTGGTAAGTTTGTACAGCAACCCAAAATTCAAGGACATTTTCAACACTACCTGAAACAACAACCTTACCAACCTTTCTTTCTTAACTGAATTCTTATACTGGTTTTTCCTATTTCGTTTCTGGCTATGCATTCATAGATTCCGAATTCACTTGGCTCGATGTCGTTTATAAACAAAATACTCTTCCACAAATTACCCCCTACACTGACGTCTTGTTGAGAAAATTTCAATATGTCAGAGCCTTCTTCTTCTGGAATGAATCGACCATCTCTAGACCAAGTGAAGCTAACGTTTGGAGCTGCACGTGCCAGACACGAGAGACGGGCAGCTTTCCCTTCTTCTCCGGCAACTTGAAAGTTAACTAGCGACTTTTGAACGACAGGCTCAACTAAAATAAACATATAAATGTATAAACTTTCCGCCACACATTGTCTTAGAAGAAAAAAAAATAACATTTATGGTTTTATTCATTCTGAAATAAATGATAATAGAGACAAAGCAATTGTAAAAATTCACGTCAACTGATATGAAAACATAATAATTATCTATTGAAAAATTATTTTCTCATACTGAAAACGATACCTTTATTTAGAATATCTCCGTGATATTAACTACGTGTGCTTACACAGAGTTCCCGAAAGCGTTCTGTTTCAAGAGTAAATAAAACTAAGAGTAACAAATATTTTTATTTCTTGCCTTTGAAGAAATGGCATGTTGTGTTGTAGCTTACAGAATACATAATTCTTCTTGTAATTCGTGGTATGTGCACATTTTACTGATGTCACAACAGTACACATCGAAACATTAAGCGTTCCTTATGTGATGTCATATACTGACTGACTGACAGACAACACACTATTGTACAATAGTGTGAGTGGTTAAAACAGGTGACCTCTCTGGGCGGTCTCAGGCCCCCTGTCGGGAAAATATCTTATTTATACTTTAGTCTACACCAAAAGGATACTTCTATAACTAACTACATACTCTCGTCTACAACATGCTTTGAGATTATGGCAAAATTAGCGATTTGGAAAAATTAAGAGAGAAGGAAATCCGCAAATTCAAATTGCAAAAACAAACAACGTTTTTTAATGTTTTGTAGGTAACTTTTTGAGGTAACAAATTAATGATTATGACATCACGATTTTGTATAAAATTCTATATGGCTCTTTAAACCAGTTCTAACTGTTTTATCATAACTTAGCGAAACTGAGATGCGATTTGTTTGTATTCTGGGAAGCACTTTTCTGTAAGACACTGACGGACGAGGTATTTAAGTAATATTAAAGCACAGTTAAATGATAGAATGCCCAGAATAATAATTTTTTTGTAGGTATTAGAAGGAAAAGAAATTAGAGGATAGGTGATCAATATGTTTATAACAAAGATAATGTCTATAACACTTGCAAGGAAAATTTTAATCTGCAAATAATTGCATGATATTACACTGCAAGTGAGCGTTTTGTGTCGAAGATGTACTTCTTATCATGTAATTGCTTCTAGGGTGTACTCCTTAGCCTGCAACTAATTCTAAGATGTATATATTAGAATGCAATTGTTTTTAAGACGTATTTCGTAGCAAGTAACTGTTTTTATGATGTACATTTTAGAATGCATTTCTTAATACAAGGGCTGTTCAAAAAATACGCGGACTGTTTGAATTGCGCGGCTCCAGTTGGTTTCAGGGGAATCCGCTTGGAGTCGCTAGGTTTGCACAGATCAGCTGATAACGACGCCATTTCCCGATTGCAGATATCTTCATTTGTGTATTAGCTACGCGGTTTTAAGTAAAGTGCGATTTTTTTCGTTTGGCGGATTTCAGAATGAATGACCTGAAGGAGCAACGACCTGCTGTGAAATTTTGTGTTAAACTTGGAAAATCTGCGACTGAAACTTTTGCTATGTTTAACACGGCTTACGGTGATGTTGCTATGAAGCGTACGGCATGTTTCAAGTAACATGAACGTTTTAAGGATGGTCGACAGTCCATTGAAGATGATGAGCGTTCTGGACGTCCTTCCACGTCAACTGACGACCCACACGTCGACAAAATCAACACCCTGGTGCGGGCAAATCGACGTCTGACTGTCAGGGAGCTTGCTGAAGAGTGTGGGATATCAGTTGGATCTTGTTACGAGATTTTGACCGAAAAATTGAAGATGCACTGCGTTGCTGCGAAATTCAGCCCTCAGAACTCGTGAGTTTTTGGCCAAACACTCGATCACTGTTCTTCCCCACCCCCCTACTCACTTGACCTTGCTCCTTACGATTTTTTCTTGTTCCACAAACTCAAAAGACCCTTGAAAGGAAGAAGATTTGAGACGATTCCCGAGATTAAGGCAAATGCGACGAAGGAGCTGGAGGACATTACAAAAGAAGCGTACCAGGACTGTTTCAACAAGTGGAAACACCGTTGGGATAAATATGTGCGTTGGGGATGAGAGTACTTTGAAGGAGTCCCAGACCTGTAACTTCTAAATAAAGTATATTTTGTTTTATGACGTCAGTCCGCGTATTTTTTGAACAGCCCTCGTACGTAACTACTTCAAGACTGTATTCTTAACATGCAACCATTTCTAAGATGTATTTCATTTAATGCAACTATTTCGTAACAATTTTTTTTAACCATATTTATATATTTGGTAGTGTGTTGAAACATTTTAGATATTTGAAACAATGTTTATTTCATGTTTTGTGCTTAAATAAATTCTGATTTCTTAGTTGGTTGCTTATTAGGGTACTTCTATTGGTTAGACTGAAAATGATCCATTTTTTCGAAACTAAGAATGCAATTCTCACTAACTGACCATTTCAGTTGTCAGTTATCTCATAACTATATTTCTTGAACAGTCTTTCTGATGAAGCCGAAATGACGAACTACACAGCAGCAAAAATTTTAATTGGTTGCAATAAGTAAGGTAGGGTTATCTGGTTAGTTTAAGTATTTTACATATGTCTAGTAGAAAATAACGTTCATCATAACTAAGAAGTAGCATACTACATAGTTAAAGTGATATATTTTATGTTTAAAAAGTAGAATCTATCATGTTTAAAATATTTAAAAAGTAGCATTTATAATGTTTAAAAGTATAGTGTTTTATATTTAAAAAATAGTATCTATCAGGTTTAAAAAGTAGCATATATCATGGTTAAAATGTTTATCCACTATAGTCAAAATGTTTGAAGATTGGCTTTTTTTTAAATTTCGCACAAAGCTACTCGAGGACTATCTGTGCTAGCCGTCCCTAATTTAGCAGTGTAAGATTAGAGGGAAGGCAGCTAGTCATCACCACCCATCGCCAACTCTTGGGCTACTTTTTTACCGACGAATAGTGGGATTGCCAGTAACATTATAACGTCCCCACGGCTGAAAGGGCGAGCATGTTTGGCGCGACGGGGATGCAAATCCGCAACCCTCAGATTACGAGTCGCACACCTTAACACGCTTGGCCATGCCGGGCCTTAAAGAGTAGCATCTATTATAGTTAAAAAGTATCATCCGTCATATTTAAAAAGTAGTATTTATCATGTTTAAAATATAGCGTCCATTATGGATAAAAAGTAGCATCCATCATGGTTAAAAAGTAACTATGAAGTTGAAAAGTTTAATTTCATAAAGTTGATTTGGGAAATTGCAAAAAATGGTGCCTTAAGTTGAAGAAATGCAGTGTGTATCACTGTCCCAATACTTAACAATTACAATTTTGACTTATGTAAATTTTCATCTCTATAGAAAAACGCTGAGAAAGTTCCACTCAGAAAGTATTACTTGCTAATAACGAGGAAATGAGATGATTAAATAGATATGTTGCAAAGGCCTAAAATGCACTCACGACTCACACTTGACAACAAGCAGAACACGTGCTGTGGATTCCTCGCCTATACCGTTGTAAGACACGCATTCAAATTCACCAGCGTCCTCCTTGGAAACGTTCGAAACGGTAAGAAACGAACGTCCCTTTTCGGAGATGACTTGCATTCTCCTCGTTTCAAATCCTGGTCGATTCCAACGGATGGTGTCTTTTCTCAAAGGATTTCCTGTAGCCTCACACTGGAAATGAGCAATATCCCCCTCTCTCACGGAGGTAGGAGGACTTACTCTCGTCACAGATGCTTCATCTGTAAAACAAAACGCATTCTCTATCGGTATGATTAGTAACTTCATAATGATGTTGCCTGGCATACCACACGAATACCGATCACTCTTATAAAACTTCTTCACTATATGCTTTCTTTGTTTTTCAAGAATCGTGAGTATTGAAATTTTCCGAAGCGCAATTAGAAAATTAGATAATATAAAGATTATTAAGCTAATGAAGATACTTTTGACGATGATTAAATAAATGTTTTACGAGTCATAAATACCTTTGATGATGATACATATTGAGCACAGGAGTACTGTTATATATAACTGGAACTAGTACACTTTAAATTTACTCTTGTGTATGCACACTAAGTACAGAAGTATTGCTGTACGTGTAACTAAACTGGCACACATTTAAATTATTGTTTTCTATGTATGTGTATCTTGCAAGTTTGCAACCACGCAAATGAGATATTTGTTCTACCAGATGTTTAGTTTAGAAGACGAGATTGACCAATATATCTCATGCTGTTCTAAACGTTACTTTAGGATTCGGGAATTATTATTTGCATCAATAATTCAGATAAACTGATATTAGTTATCTAAACATTTCCAAGTTGCATCGTGAAATATCTTGTATCTTGACCAAAAAAGTACTTCGCATAGTTCTCGTATACTAGATGTACTTCTTCAGGGTTCCCTAAAGTGTTATGTTTCAAGAGTAGATAAAACCAAAATTATTAATTAACAAACATTTTTCTCTTTTTTTTTTGAAACTCATATGTTATGCTACGTTGTAGCCTATAGAATAGATAATTTTTCTCGTGATTCATAGCATGAACACGTTTTACTGACGTCACTACGGTATAAATTACGACTTTAAGCTTCCTTTATGTGACGTCATTTTAATGTCTAATGACTGATTGACAAAAAACACATTATCATCTAGGAGTGCAAGTGGTTAAAGCAGGTGACTATTCAGACTCATATATTATTCAACTTACCCTTTTTTTATAGAATGAATAATTCGTTATCTGTTAAAGCTCGTGTAACTTACATAAGACATTGATTAGAACAACTCTCCTGGTGGTGCCTTGAGAATTGGAAGCCTCACATACATATTGCCCACCAAAATTCCTTGACACATCAGCAATGTCTAAGACTGGACCTCTTGAAACAACCCGATGGGCGGTTATTCGTTTTGTTTCCCAAACATGGCTGTCCGAAACATCTAACACAGGTTCACCGTTTCGAATCCAAGTGTAGTCAATAACTGGTGGATTTCCCATTGCTGACACGTTAAACGATCCTGATTCACCCTCCACAGCGTCAAACTTTTCCATTTCTGCAACTAAAAATTCTGGTTTATCTAGACGAGAAGAAAAAAAACAACATGAACATAAATGGTGAGTTTGAAGTACACAAAATCAGTTTTGAGGTGTGATGTTTATATCTATTTTCAATTTTTTTTTCATTACGGCTCCTCGAGAATAGAATAAAATGTGCTAAAATTTTAACCATCGATGATTTAATCTTGAGTAACAGCCAAAACATTTTACGTTTTTGAGCCGAACGAAGGCCATTAGTTAGGGTGTAGTGTCGCACACTTAACAATCTAAGTCTCGAGACGTGATACCTCTGAACATGCTTTGCAATTTCATATGTGAAATCATTATAATAACGTTTCAGTCAATCCTAGCGACAGGTGCTACTGACTGCTAGCCTTCTTTCTGAATTCAGGTTGTTTTGTTTAGTCCATGTGTCGCACTTGGTAGTGTTCAGATTGTTTAGTCTTTATGTCGCACCTTATTAGTGTTCAGGTTATTTAGTCCATGTGTCGCACTTGGTAGTGTTCAGATCGTTTAGTCTTTATGTCGCACCTTATTAGTGTTCAGGTTATTTAGTCCATGTGTCGCACTATTACCAAGTGCTATTAGCGATAATTAGCTTTTAGTATTTTTTTTGAGTAAAAAATAGATCCCGAATGGATTAATTTAGGAAAAAACACAAACTAAAGTACTTGTCAATTCAAGTGGAATATTTAAACATACGTAAAACAATGTAGTTTAACAGTAATAGTATATTTCAATGTAATAACTTGATCATAAACTTTATCCGAAAATTTTAAAATTATTACAAAGCTTCTTCATAAACAGTATTTATAGTTTACCAACAAATAAAGATTTTGAGGTGATCCCACCCTTGGACAGCCTACATCTCAGTGGCCATGAGAAAGGCCTGGTTGTTTTAGAAACAATCCAGCAATTTTCATATTTTGACCTTGAATCTCTTTAGTATATACAACATTGTCTAAATCGTCAACCAATCCAAGACTGTTTGAAACTGATCAATAGGAAGTACTTAATAAACAGGCTTTACAAAATAGAAATAGAGTTAAGCTTAATTTTGACACCTCAGGACATTCCCCATACTTCATTGTGTTTACATAATTTTGGTTGAGATTGGTCCAATAGGCTTGAAGTAGAAAAGATGCAAAAAAACACATATACAGTATTTGTGTGTGTATATATCAAACAAACACACATATAGTCTTTGTGTCTGTGTGTGTATCAAACAAACATACATATAGTCTTTGTGTGTGTATATATATATGTTGTTGTTTTGAATTAAGCACAAAGCTACACAATGGGCTGTCTGTGCTCTGCCCACCAAGGGTATCGAAACCTAGTTTTTAGCGTTGTAAGTCCATAGACATACCGCTGAGCCACTGGGGGCATATATATATATATGTTAGTTTGTTATAACCAACAACCTGCCGAAACAAAAATTAAAAAAAAAATATTTTTTAATTTTCTATTTTATTTTATTTTTGTTTCGGCAGGTTTCTGGTTATAACAAAATAACATAATTAGTCAGAGGTTTGGATTTGCTGTTTTTAACACAGTCCTTTGTTTTGATTTTGTTTTAAGTTACTTAATTTTATTAGTATTAATATTATCTATATATATATATATATTAGTGAAATTAAATAGTTACATCTAAACGAAGCCAAACAAATAAACAAAATCATGAGCAGGGACTGCACTAAAAACAGCAGATTCCAACCTCTGATTAATTATATTATAACCTTAAATTTTTAAGCCATAAAAGAAACACATTAAAATTAAACATAATACGTTGCATATTTTTAAAAAGATCCTAGAGTACAAGCTACAACGTGGGATTATAAAATTAGGTTTTGGAGGTGAGTGTAAATAGGACTCACATTTTGGTGGGGATACACTTTTTATCAGTCTATTACCTCCAAAACCTAATTTTATAATCCCACGTTGTAGCTTGTACTCTAGGATCTTTTTTAAAATATGCAACGTATTATGTTTAATTTTCATGCATTTTGTTTATGTCTTAAAAATTTATGGTTATAATACATATATTTAGAGAATTAAATAAATCAACTAATTATATTAGTTTGTTATAACCAAAAAGTAAGACGAAACGAAAAATAAAATAATTAAAAAACAATAAAAATTTTACTTCTATTTCTAATAACTATTTTTAGTTATGAATACGGTCATTTAACAACGTGGCACTACTTTATACGGATGCACACCTTATTGATATAGATGTGGGACGTTACGGGCTTGAGCACCCACATTCCACTCTCCTAATTTCTTTTTCTACAACTATTTTTATATATTTTTTATGTTTTTTACTTTAGTTTTTCTTTATGTGAGGCTGGTGGTTGGAGATTAAGACTGACAGACGATGTAGGTCCTATTTCAGCAGTCACTTTCAAAACTTAATGTATATTTTATATTACACATTATAGCTTGTACCCTGAGATCCTTTCAATTAGTGAAGCGTTTTTTTAATGTTTTCTTTAATTTACTTTTGTATCTGCTTGCTTTTTGTTATAAAAAATTAATATAATTAGACAGAGATTTGAATTTGTTGTTTTTAACGCAGTCCTTCGCTTTGATTTTGTTTACTTAATTCTATCAGTATTAATATTCTCTAAATATATATATACATATTTAGAAAATATTAATACTCGTAGATTTAAGTACATTAAAACTAAATCAAAGTCAAACTAATATATATATTTATTAATTAATCTCAACTGACCAATAGCATGCAAGGCACAGAAATTTTGCTAGATATTTATGTATTTTTCTTACACACTAATACAAATATCTTGTTTAAGCTGTGTTATATAATATCGGCTTTCTATCGGCAAGGGTTTTTTTTGAAAACCTCGTAACCGTCAGTAACGCAAGTGAAATTGAATTATGTTGTGCATCAAAAAACAAATTTCGTAACACTAGTCGCACATACTAGTCTAGTAATAGAAGCAAACATTTCTTTCAACAGAAAACTGCCACTGTCAGGCAATACGTAATTCGATTTATACACAACAGAATGATCTACAGACAACATACTAAAAATCTATAAAACATATATTAGACCTGTAATAGATTATGCAGCTCCAGTATGAATAACTGTAAGCAATAAAATAATTAAAACCAAACTACAAACAATCCAAAACACACTCCTCACAACAGCATACAGAGTTTCAAGAACTGTATCATCTCAATTCATACACAAATATTCGAACATACCAACCATACTGGATAGACTCCTACATAGTACAATAATGTACTTTAATAAGAATTGGATGAAAAACGAATTACTATGCGAACTATATGGGTACATCATACATGATGAAGTTAGAGCTAAATATCTCTCCCCAGTCAATTTATATTTTAAACATAAAAATAAATAAATACATAAATAAAATAATAAATATTAATTTAAAAAAAAGTGCCACCAACAAACTTGACATTCTGCTGATAGAGCAAAATAACAACTATATATGTGTCACAATACATGGAAATTGCCCTGAAAAGGATCAGAATAATATACAGTTCAACGATTACAAATTCCAATACGGCAAGACGATAAGTACGGGGAGTAGGAAGAGGTCATAGAGAACCCGACCCTCCAGGGTATGAATATTTCTTACCGAAACACCGAGAGAGAGAACAGAATGATAAACTGACAATAGAAGAGTAAGCAATTCTAACGGGATAACAATGACGGAAATAATATTTTATTTTTTTAAGGAAAAATGCAGGCTTGGAAACCAGTAAAACAGGCTATTAGAGAGCAAAAATCATACTTGTTCTAAATAGTTTTTGTGCCTTGTTAGTACAGCGGTAAGTCTACGGATTTACAACACTAAAATTAGCGGTTCGATTCCCTTCGGTGGACTCAGCAGGTAGCCTGATGTGGCTGTGCTGTAAGAATACATACGAATTAAACGTCTCTTTCTTCTTTTTTGTTCACGGTATATAAAACGGTATTTTATATAAATTAGAGATTGAACAAGAAATAGCACAGAAAACATGGTTGACGAGCATGTTTAAAAAAACAAAAGTTTTCAAAGCAAAACCAAAGCCTAAGCGTTATAACTAAATTTTATTCTAAGCAAAACTGAAATTTAACCGTCACTCTTTCTTTGGTGTAAAACCGGTAGGGAATCTCCCCACTAATAATTTTGAATATTTTTGTTACCAAATGATGTTGTGTTCCATTATTGTCATTGTTGCATTAGTTTTAAGCCAAGTGGTGGCACTGAGGTTGGTTCTTGCTAATTTGTATTTTGTGTGAGTGCTCATTGTAAACTTGATATTACATACATGACTATGTAGTCCTACAAACTGTATAAACTGATACACACGTATAATATCTATGTGTAAGTACATAAAAATAGTTTCCTCGCCTTGTTGCATTTTCATTGGTTTCTACCAATCTGCTGCTGGATGCTTTTAATTTGTTATTACGCCCGAAGTTTATTTTTTGCCATGTCTACAAAGCACTTGTATCGCATATGGAAATAGACCGCAAGCATGCGTAGTAGAATCTTTATTTAACAAATTAAATATATTAGTAAATTCACTTTTCACTGGGCGTGGCATGGTCTGGTGGTTAGGACAATCTGTCAAAAACACTTAAATTCAGACGCAATATTTCAAATAAACCAGAGTGATTTTATTTTGTTTTAAATAAATAGAAAAATGCTTCAACTATTTTACATTTATACTTACAAGGAACATGACGATGACTGAATACATTCTGGTCTGCACCAAAATTGCATAGGTTAAAAACTGGTGTTAAAATCTTCTTTCATTATAAAAGCAAATAACTCAGTTGATTCGGCTTGGCCTTAATCTTTTTTAGTGGTGTAAATAAATATTGTAGATTTCATTGCAGTCCTTGGAGGTTTAAAGTAATTTTACGAAACTAACCGCATCCTATCGAGCTGAATTACATACATCTGTAACCAGTTTGTGTTTCAGAGACTTGCCGTTATGGAATAGCCCACAGTCGCCACTCGTCCAGTGATCGATAAATCTAGAAGTATCATGACTTTTTCGCGCCGTAAGTCAAATGACGGCGATGAATGTTTGACTTCAAAAGATATACTTCAATTAGTTCTTCTTCCGGCTTCTACAGATTGATATGTTACGATATCTGAATTTTTTAGGACAAAAACTGTAGAACTGTAACTGAAGTATTCAATTTATATAAATGGGTTTGGTGAGGTTGAGGGAAGTAGAAACAGGTATTTTAACTATCTTTAGCAATCTCTCTGATTTTTATGTACATTTCTTTAAAAAAAATACATATTCGCGTGTAGGTCTCATTTTGACATTACACACCCAAAAAATAGTTTTACACAATGATATAACTTCTATATTAATGCTCAAATACCTTATAAAACTGTAACTCGATATCGTGATAGGATAACATCTTAGCCACCGTCAGGTAACAGCACCGCTGTAGTTCCACTAAATGACAACTGCTCAAAAGAAAGTGAAATGCTACTTTCTGTAAGCAGCAATTAACTTTGTGTTCAAACAGTACTTTCTAAAACATAGAACTTTTAAGAGATTAGTCCACAGTATATTACACGAGATGTCTGCTGGTTTAGCAGTTGCATATTGGATTCTAAAGTTTTTCTGTATCTTCAATCATTACAGACAACCGCAGAAAGCCACGTTTTTTTAAGACCTATACCATCGCAACCAACCACAGAAAACAAATATTTGTAAATCCTTTACCACCACAGTCAAACACAGAAAACAAAGATTTGTAACTCCTGTACCACCACAATGAATCACGGAAAAATAATTTTAAAGCTTAAAACAAGTTAGATTTATCACAACGTAAATAAATAATTGAAATACAAAGCACACCTGTTCATTCTCATTGCCTATCTCTCTAATCCACGCACACACACAGACTATTTCATATTTTCGTGGTATTAACATTTAAGAGTCTGATATGTTATTACTTAAGCCATCCAGTTTAAACCGCTCAGAATATTGAATTGGCAGTAAATTTGACTTTCTAGTGTCCAGTTATTCTGTATTTATTGAGAGAAAAAAATAGAAGAAACCATATTTATCCCTCTCATAAAAAATGAGTAACAACATTTATTACAATTTTGGCAGATATCAGTGGTCAGACAGTTATGTACTAAAATAATGGATAAAACAAAACAAACGTTTCCATTAAAAAGTGAGTACCAACATCTATATAAGATTTTTGCAGTTATCAGGAAAGGAGAAACCAACTTTGTTCTTTTCATTAAAATTCGAGTACTCTTTTTCTTTAGTGATATTGATTCATTTAGCGAGTAAAACCTTCTAACAATGGCTAATAAAATTTCTACCTTGGAACGATCAAATCGTGATACGTTTACACTTTTTAAGTTACTTGAATCAAAAGTTGTGTTAACTACTCTACATTCGTCTCCATCCCCACAAGTTAAATACTACAATTAAGTGTATGAAATAAAAACAACAAAACTATAACTATTTTTGAGGAATTATACAAAAACAACTGCACTGTTAAGTAATTCCTGTAATAGAACATGAAAACAAACATTATAGACTTATTGAAGCTAATGCCATTAAATGTTTTTATATCATATAGTACTTAGATACCAATTCTTATTAAACGTGTCGTATCTGTGTATGATTTAATTACAGTTTATTGTCAAATGAAATAAGTATTTTGACAGAAATACTAAGCACACTTACAGAGCACTCTTAATGTTGCACTGTGGTGAACACTTCGTTGAAGCTTGCGGTTGGTAGCTTGACAAGTAAACTCAGATCTGTCGTCAGCGGAAGTGACGTTAAACCGTAACCGACTTCGAGACACTTTTCCTCCATAAAGACCATCAACGACTCCATCATGGCTGCCTGTGATCAGATCACCGTTTCTCCACCATTGAATAGTGGCTTCAGGGTTGCTGGTGGTTGACTCACAGATAAGAAGCACCTAGTCTCAAAAAATATAAAAAATTAAAACCCTTTGATCTCCATGTTTGAGTCCTTCTAAATGAAACTTATTTACGTTACATTACATTAATAAGTTAAATTTAGCTACAATTTAATACAGTTGAAATACTAACGTCTTAAAAGAGGTAAACAACAGAAATCCCTTTCTTATCAAGTTAAGATTATTTAACTCAACCAATGAACAACTATAACTAAATATAACTGGAACTTTTATGATTTTAAAAAGTAAAATAAAAACTGCTTAATCTGTTTAAATTTTTCTGTTTAAATAAATAATTACCCTAAAGTTAACCATTAACCGTAAAGTAAAAATATGTAAAATATAACTCACTGCTTGACCAGATTTCGGATTTAATGGCTCAAATTTAATGCTCACAGATGAGGGTGGAACTGGAATAAGGTTGAAGATGGAAATAAATATTACTTGTGAACATTGTTCATACCAAAATGTCTTGAAGATTTGTCTTCAAAACTTATAGCAAGAACATTTATAAGCCATTTTATTGTCGCAAGTTATTTAAAACAATACGATTTTTACTTATTCTTTGTACTTTATTTATGCAAAGTTTTCGTGTGTGAAGGTAAAACTAGCAGCAGCTGGCTAGAATAAGCCTTTGAGGACCAATCTGTAAAAGCAGCACAGATGAAAAAGAAGGACGTTTCAAAAGATTTCCACCTTTTGTCTTCAGAAAATGTCGTCTTTTCCTTCTGTGCCATGTTACAAATTAATTCTCTCGACTTTATCCAAAACTTTCACGCTGTACTTGATCATTACTGCTGATTTAATCGTTTTTTAGTCGTCTTTACTTGTAACTAAGGTGTTGTTAAAACAACATGGATTATCCACAATTGTCACGCTGTAGTTGGTAATTACAACTCATTTCATCGTTGTGTATTTCGTCCTTACTTGTAGCTAAGATGTTGTTTAAAATAAAGATTTTCTAAGCTTTGATTTTATAAACTTAATTAAAATTTATAGTTGTTATGACAAATGAGTGACATAATTATTTTTAATAGAAAAATAATATGATCAGGAAATTAAATAATTCAGAATACAAAAAACAAGAAAGACATAATGTTGATCGATTATCCAGAAGTGGTTTTGGCGTTTGGATAACTTTCATTATTAGACGACGAGCCAGATTCAATGAACTGCATCGAGCAAAAGTTTGAACACAAATATCCCATTACGCTTAGTAGGCCTGGCATGGCCAAGCGCGTAAGGCGTGCGACTCGTAATCCGAGGGTCGCGGGTTCGCGCCCGCGTCGCGCTAAACATGCTCGCCCTCCCAGCCGTGGGGGTGTATAATGTGACGGTCAATCCCACTATTCGTTGGTAAAAGAGTAGCCCAAGAGTTGGCGGTGGGTGGTGATGACTAGCTGCCTTCCCTCTAGTCTTACACTGCTAAATTAGGGACGGCTAGCACAGATAGCCCTCGAGTAGCTTTGTGCGAAATTTCAAAACAAACGCTTAGTAATTCAAGGCGTCCATACTAATGAGAAGGAATACTAAGTTATCTGTAATCACGACCAAGCAAATCTAGATTACGTATTCGATTGGTAAAATAAGTGTGATGTTTTGTCGAAGGCGTTACTGGGATTATAAAATCTTGCGAAATACAAAAATTATTCAGCCGAGCTGAATTTTGATTGACATGATGAAAGTTTTTCTTCTAATACTGAGTAGGTAAGTCAGAAACTTCCAAATGAGGTATATTATTAAGTAAGAGTGTATTTTTAACGTAGCTGAGTAATATGTTTCTAATATGATTTCATATTTTTTGAATGTATAAAGGCGAAAAACAATGACAACAACTTAAAATTCACTTAATATTTTACCACAACAATAACAAAAGTATAGAATCAGCATTTATGGACTTTAATTTACACAAATAAACTAAATTGACAGCTTTTGTAAGCTCTAATTTACTCAGCTTTGTATGACTTGATTGTTTAACAGAGGAACACGTGAGGAGTGAGTTATGATATTTACATCAGAGTTTCAGGCATTCGAATCATTCCAAGTATTTTTATGTGCTTTGTCTTACATATTTCAACATCAGTGCTATGTTCGTTTGGATCAATATTGTTTTGTTTTATTTCTTTAAAGAAACTACGTTCGTAATCATCTCAAGAAACATTTACTGCATTTTGTACAAGACTGCTCAAAACGCTTGATCATAAACATGAACCTCGTCGCTTTGGGTTTTTTTTTCTGAGATTGATTTTTCTTGAAAGAAATTAACGTATCTGATTGTTTTACAGAAACAGAATACCTAATACTCCACGTTTACATAAATACACACGATTTTATGTCAAACTTTAATTATTTATATTAATGAATTATTATGAATTACACGGAGCCATAAAATAGATAAAAATAACAATTCATCTTTGGTTTAAAATATAAATTTAGTATATTATAATAATACTCCACAGTAACTGAAGTGATAAAATAGAATGATTACAATGACAAATTTACCTCAGCTAGCATAATAATAACACTATATCATGGTTAAAATAACAATTTACACTTAAAATAATTAATCGTGGTTAAAAAATAAAAATATATCGTTGTTAAATCAATAATTCACAACCACCATGGTTCAGAATAATAAAAATCATGGTTTGATAAAAATTCAGCTTCATTGAAATAATAATTCAGCGTAGTTAAAAAATTCTAATATTTAATGGTTAAAATTATAATTCATGTTGATTTAAAAAAAGTCATAATTCAATGTGATCAAACTAATTAATCACAGTTAAAGTATTTCGTAGTATTTACTGAAACACATTAAGTAGTGAATACATAATTTTAATAGTTTAAATATAATTACATATTAAATAAATAGTTCATATTTTTTCCGTTATCCTAATAACTTCATATGCTACGCAACAGTGGCTTACACAGGACCGTCGGCGTCACAGACACAACCATGGGTCTTAAAGTTGCTGGGTTCGAGGCTTCGCATCGATAAATAGCACCGTTGTCACTCGCATCTGCTCGGATAACCAAAGTGTTCAAGATCCCTTTATGTAAGGGTTGAGTGGTCCCACTGAGCTAATGAAGGAAAAGTCAAACTAATTTACCCAACTGTCACAATACTATGATTTTCTGCGGTGAACACATGGTGATATTATTCATCTAAAATAATTATGGTTCTCATACTCACATACATACATAAAATCGCAAATGTCTTAATCGAATAAGTTTTTAAATTTTACACAATGTGAAACTAATGTTCATGTATCTCTTTTTATTCCTCTATTTATTTGTATGTTTATCTCTTTATTCATATATTACCTATCTGACTATCTATTTGAAAATCGTATGCCTCACTGCGCTATATGCATAATACAATTAACTTACTTGGATATCATTTGAATCTATGTAATCACAAGAAATTTTTAAAAGTAGGAAGAGCCTCACTGATTACTAAGGAAATTACTTATTAGTGCTGTGTTTTATTCATACATATTTATTTACTACGTGACAAAATCAATTCGTTACTAAAGAATATTAAACCATCGAAATGAAGCTCAAGCAAGGCAATTAAGAATAATTTAAAATAATGTAATAAATTACATGTTTGTTAACTAATCAGATGTAAAAACACGAATAACATTTTAAGTTCCCAGAATGAATATGCAACAGAAGTGAATGTGTCGTGTAAAAATTCACTTTAGTTCCGATTAACTAAACCATTGTTTTATTTAGGTATAAAGAGAATAAAGTAAGCCAAAACCAAATTTCACTGGTTATCTATTAAAAAAATTACCTCAGTATTTCCTTTAAACCATCGCAGGATTGCTAAGGGATTTCCTCCAAACGAGACACAGGTGAGCTTCTGGAAATCTCCAGCTCTGATTGGTTTGTCTTGAAAGTCTTGTATTGATGGAGGACCTGGCGGATCTGTGGGTAGCAATGAAATAAGAAAGGGAAATTGGGTAACATTAACTACTCTTGGTAGTTTGGAGCTTTTCGTATGCATACAAACAACTCTGTGTGCAAAAAAGATAACTGAAGATTTAATATTCGAATCTCCCTTTTCCCTTGTCGTCAGAGGACGTGGTTGATCACATCAAACAAAACATTTTATTGTTGACACAATTAGCTTAAATTTTTGTACTAAATTTAAAAAAAATATATTTTACATGCGTCTGTATGTCGGCGAATAAATAATAAATCCAAATTAATTATGATAATTAGGTAGTAAATTTCCCATTGTCATTATCAGTCGAAACAAAACAATAGTATATGTCAGATAAAAATATTAAAAACAAGGAAACGTTTACACTATCTCTTTTCTAGAATATAGTTCTTTACTTACTGCCTCCCATTGTGGCTCTGTTGTAAGGGCTTATAACACCAAAAATATGGTTTAGATACTCGTATTAGACAAATCACAGGGAACTCATAGTGTAACTTTGCGCTTAACATCAAACAATAGCTAAATAAACTTGTCACTATTTTAACCGTATATATTTAAATGAGAAAAGTTTAGAGATTGTAATAAAATAAATAAATGACAAATATAAGACATTCTTGTTTGCTAAATTTCAGGCAAAGCTGTACGAAGGCTATCTGCGCTAGTCGTCCTTAATTTAGCAGTGTAAGACTAGAGGGAAGACAGCTAGTTATCACCGCCAACTCTTGGGCTACTCTTTTACGAAACAATGGTGAAATGTACCGTCACGTTATAACGCCCACACGGCTGAAAAGGCAAACATGTTTGTTGTGACGAGAATTCAAATACATAACCCTAAGATGGCGAATCGAGCGACCTTATCACCTGATCATGCCGGACTGTTTATAAAATATACATTTGTTTTGTTTTGTTTTTCATATAGCAAAGCCACATAGGGCTATCTGCTCAGCCCACCGAGGGGAATCGAACCCCTGATTTTAGCGTTGTAAATCCGGAGACATACCGCTGTAAAATATACATATATAAAATTATCGTGAATTTATATTATGAAGATTTGCAAAAATTATACTTCTCAAGTTTTGTTCACCAGCGTTGTTCACCATTACTATAAAGTACAGTAATGATGTTCAAAGCTTGAGTTTGTCTCTTTTTGTCCAATAGAGCAGACTATTCACGAGGTAACACATCTCTTTAATTTTGTTTAATATGATTCAAAATTTGTATAAAGAACACCATGGAAGTTTCCTTCGTATTGTCGCATAAAATACCTGCGCTTATGAACCATATTTTTCAGAAATATTTCTGTTTGTTATGTGTTCATTTATCTGAAAAGTGTTAAATGTTTTCACCAATTTTGAAGAGTCAAGATTGGTGGATGAAATCCGTTGAAACGAAACCAGGTAGATGAAACACATGAAATTTAACATGAAATCAGTTAAAATTAAATCAGATGGATAAAATTTGTTCAAACGAAATCAGATTTATGAAATTCATTAAAAATAAGTTATGTGATTGTAGTCCGATAAAACAAAATTAAATGGACCAGATCCATTAAAACCACAATATTTCGTTAAAACACTGGATGAATTACTGAAACATTTCTAAACGCGTGTGTTTTAGTATAACAAAGCATCATAAGGATTTTTACTGTATCATTGAAGGGAATCGAACCACTGGTATTAGGGGTGTGAATCCAAAGACTTGTGTGAAACGTATTACTAGTTAACAAATTTGACATAGTAATTGAAATATAGCATTACCATGATAACATATTTGCAACGTAGACAGACAAGCCGAAACGGGAGAGTGTTATGCTCATAAACAGAAGGTTTGGGTTTCTGTCATTATTGTATAGGCTTGGACAAGAAAAAATCTAAAGTAACAATAATGGCTTCATTTGTATCAAAGCTTTTGTTCTTTTCTAACGTTTTGGTTACGTGACTTACTTTATTACCTAACTCCACTGATACATTGTTTGTTAAAAAGGTTATATCCGTTTAAGCCTGGTACTTTGGTTCATTGATTTGTGGTCAGAAATTATCAGTTTCGTGCTCGTTCTAAATTACACGGTTTTTATTTACCCTTCTTTTCTCTAGTAATTGTTTTTAATTAGTAATGCTAACCGAAACATGAAATTATTTTACATACTATAATATCCAATTTATTATGCTCATGGTATTTTCTCTTTAAAGTTTTTGATGTTAAAAAGAAGTAATTAAAATAGATTGCTATGAAACTTACACATTATAACATTGACTTACTGCCTGCTTTACGTTAAATTTCAGTTTGTGTTGAAAAAATAGAACTGTATTTGAAAATAATTATTGTGTCTAAAGTTAGATACGTAAACGCTTTTATTCGATTTCGTGATATGACTCATTACAGCTACTCGGAAACTCAGCGATTTGTGTCAATTTCAGGAGATAGGTTTGACCTCGTGCTATTTTGTTGTTTGTTTTTTGAATTTTGCACAATGCTACACGAGTGCTATCTACGCTAGTCGTCCCTAATTTAGCAGTGTAAGACTAGAGGGAAGGCAGCTAGTCATCACCGCCCACCGCTAACTCTTGAGCTACTGTTTTATCAATATATAGTGGGAATGAGTGTAACTTTATAACGCCCTCACGGCTGAAAGGACAAGCATGTTTGGTGTGAGGGGATTCGAATCCGTGACCCTCAGATTACGTGTCAATCGCCTTAACCCACCTGGATATGCCGAGCCATTGTTGTTTGTACTTAAGCACAAATCTATAGAATGGGCATCTGTGTTCTGCCTATCACTGGTATCGAAACCCGGTTTATAACGCTTTAAGTCCACAGATATGCCGCTGTGCTACTGGGGAACTTTTTTGTTAAAAGTAATAACCTGTATTTTATTAGCTACAAGTAACTTTCCTTAACAAAAATAAATGAAACATTTATAACATTACTTAATTTTTAGTATCCAGGTTATATACTGTTGAAATACTATGGGTTTTGTTTTTTTTACATTAAAATTTTACGTTTCGGTTTAAAACAAAACCACCAACCCCATCATCATACAAATACAGTACAGCTCACCACTAAGAGACCTACTCTTGTTTCTTGGTTTATCCAAATTACTGTTAAAATTATAACGTCCCCATGGTTGAAAGGGCCAGCATGGTGGTGTGACAGTGACTCGAATCCACGACCCTTAGATTACGAATTGAACGCCTTAACCAACCTGGCCATGCCGGGCCTAGTCTTAGATGTACACATCTTGGCAAATAAAAAGTAGCTAATTTTTAACCCTGTTCATAACTTTATCATACGAAAGAAGCACGCAAAACGTCTTAAGGTAAAGTAAACCTTAAACCAAAACGTTTTCTCCGAATTCGTTATTCTTGCCATTATATTCACATTAGATTTTCTATAATAACCAAATATTATAATCCTTAAAGCTTAGTATTGAGCTATTGGGCGCAATTAAAATAAGTAATATTTTTGAAAAGGTTAACCCATATTATTTTCTAACTCTCTCAATGATAGCTAATAAATAAGTTCCTTAAGAAACTTGGCGACTTAATGTAATCATTTTCTTTCTGAAGGTTATATTTTAGGGCGTTTAAAATTATTGGCCAAATAGCAAGTAAAATACATGTATGTTTCAGCCAATCCTAAGTCTAAGTGGAGACCCCTGTAGCGCAGTTACTCCCCATTCCTCACACTTATCGTGATTATCTTTAATGTAAATGAATTCAACTTGAAATTTTCCGTAGCAGATAGTATCCCATCAAGGTGGAAAGCGAAAGATGCATGATATTATCAATATAATTAGAGTGCATGTTACTGAAACATATCGAAAATCATTAAAGTGTGTTTCATTATGAATACTTACAAATTATGCTTAGAGAAGCCATTTGAGAAGCGCTCTCTCCTAAAGCTTCATTCAGTGCAAAACAGGAGAACGATATATCTTTGGGATCCTGTAAATAAGAGAAGTAGGTAAGAAGACGATAACGTTGAAGTTATTGTTGGACATAACTAGTTAATATGCTCAGAAAGCCACAAACGAAAATGTGAGAAAATGTAATAATTTTATTACAAAAATAGGGTGTAATAATTTTTGGATGTATATTGAATGATTAAAGATTTCTTACTTAGTGTACTTGTTTTAATATTTATGAAAAGAACTGGAGTATTGACATAGCTAAGGTCAACCTTTATGATACTGTTTGTTCAGTGTCATAATTTTTAATGGGATGGGTGGAATGAGGTATGAATATTTGGATTGTGGCTAGTAATTTAAAATAAGAAAACTATGTAGCGATAAGATGAAGTATGATTGTTCCAATTGTTTTATCTTATTTACGCAAATAATGGTATATGTGAATATGTTTAGAGATTTTACTCCGATAAACTTTTTTGGTTTTGATTGATAAAAAAATGTATTGTGAAAATATCACTTTTACTGGCGATTTCTTCACAGTTTTCAGGGAGCACTAATATAATATTCCCTCAAGATCTATTAAAATAACTGAAATTTTATGTAATTCGTAATTCTCATCTGTTAGACTTATGAAAAATATTTAAAAAATAGAAAAAAATATTTGAATTTATCTTCGTAAACAATTACAGCTTTAACTGTAGATAAGATGTCTTTAGTTACTGGGTTTAATATTATTGCAAAGTTGAAATGTAACTGGTAGTTTTTAAACATTAAATTCGAGACTAATCTAAAGCTGAAATGGAACTGATGATTTTGTGTTATTTATAAATTATTCTAAAGGTGAGATGTATATTTTTCATTTTAATTTATTGGGTTTAAAATTTATATAAGGTTATTCTAAATTTCCGAACTTGAGATTAGTTTAAAGGTGAAATGTAGTTTGTTATTTGTTTGTTACCTAGTTTGTTAACTAGAGACGTAATGAAGTTTGTATAAATTAACAGTAATTTAAAATGTCGTTATGGTTTTCATATTTAATTTCATTATATTATGAAAGATGTATTTATTCTCAAGAATTGTAAGTACGAGATAAAATACACTGTAATGCCAGAAAGATTTTTGACTAAGTCTCAAGATTCATTCTTTTTTATTTACCTGCCACGTTAAACCAATTGTTATCTTAGACGTGGTAATCCAGCCTCCTTTCAAACTTTCCGTGTAAGATCCGGCGGAAGGCACGGGTCTGCCATCCACAACCCAAGATATTTTGGCAGCTGGATTGCTTGGTCCAGCTATGCAACTGAGCGTAACGTTATCACCTCTTTTACCTTCTATAGGTCCTTTTATTGTCACTTGTGTAGGTGGAACTGCAGAGAACATTAAGTCAATTTGATGTTAAATAACAATTAAAGAAAACGATAAGTGGACTACAACGAGGTCTAGTTAAATGAAGCGTTAAGATTACTGCACACTGGTACTAAAATATTTAACTTTTCCCATGCGAGTTGTTATAAAAATATTAAACTGTATTTTCACACATTTTTCCAAAATGTAAATTGATTTATAGGCAATACCTGAATTTTATTTCAAATTTTAAAGATTTAAATAGAGAGAAAATAGTCATCGAAATGCAAAATAGTTATAATTGTTCTCCTTTAGTTTTAATTAGGTAGCTTAGATGCTGCCCGTAAATGTTAAATGATTCACATATTAAGGAGTTCCTAACTTTCCTGGAATGATCTAACGTAAATAAAAATATTTTATTTCAACAACGAAGTTAAGTCGTAAGAAGACATAATAGAGTTTTCATATAAAATTGACAACAAATTAGAACATTTTACGCCTTTGCCTAAAGCATTTGCCAGTATTCTCTGCAGTATCGTTTTATAAGGACTTAGGAACTCACAGTATACTTTTAATTTGACAGAGGCAGCCATTGGTTTTAATGTAACAGCATTAGATGCCTCGCAGCGATAGTCGGCGTTGTTATCTGACGCGTCGACGTGAAACGTATAGGGATTGGTGGTTTCTCTGCCAGACACGGAGAAGCTTGAGTCAACTTGAACTCCGTTTCGGAACCAGAGTAATTTGGATGGTGGATTACCCCCTCGAGATATGCAAGCCAGCGTTAATGTATCACCCACTTGGACGACATCGTTTCCTTGGTAACCTTCGATTTTCGGTGGTTCAGGAGAGTCTGAAAAATGTCGAAACTTACTCTCGGTTTAAAAAGCAAACATATCTTGAAGTGGTTACAGTCGATACTCTAAAAATCTAACAATACAAACGAATAGATTTATTTTATTAGGAGGCGACATTATATGTATGTATACGTTTGTGTAATAAGTGGTTTGTTGACATATCTATATATTTAAATTCGCAAGAGAATATTCATATCTGACTATATTTTAGAGTAAACAGCTTATTCAATGTTTTATTCTGAACTTTAGATAACCATACAGTTCACTCCAGTCAGGGAAAGTCATATTTAGCTGCACAATGATAAAGAAGGATTAAATTTTGATACAAGTTCATGTATTATTAAATACTAAACTTAGCGTTAGTGACGATAAGAATCACCTCAGAAACGTCCCAGTAAGTTCTATATTAAAAACCTAGATGGATTGAAAACTTGAAGACTTACAAAGTACTATGACTGTCACAGATGAAAACTTCGGTCGTTTTAATCCAGCATGAGTGACCTTGCACGTGTATGTGACATTATTATCATCCAGTTTTGGGTAGAGAGTTATTGTGCTGGAAACTGTGAAGAGGCCATTTTGGAACTCTTTTGTCTTCAGCATCACGTTGTCTAATTGAAAGAAGATGGTAGTAAAATAAACAATATTTGCGTAAAAGTATGGTAGCAGCATTTTCTCTGTTTTATTTTTTACTTTATATGTCGTATAGTTAAAAAATATTCTTACTGACAAATCTTTGTGTAAAACTAATAAGAATCATGTAGTTTTAGTGTTGTAATAAAGTACGATAAGTCATAAAAATTAAGAGTACATTATTATAACGAGTCTAACGGTTTATAAACAATATTCACACACTGATAAAATATATATGAAATAACTAAGTGACCTGAAAAATATCGAAATGAAAATAACTGTTATTGACATGAAGAATACCGTTCTATATGATGTATCTCCATAATATTAATTACGTTCGATTTTTAATTGTTTTTCACATTTTGAATATCCTTCACCCGAATAGAACCAATCTCGAGAAAGGCGGTAATGTTTTAGTTAGGTAAAATTATTATTGAGTAATTATAAGGGAATTTTTGTAAAGGCAACATCATTACTGAGTTAGCAGTTATGTTAGCAAAAAAAATGGATGTTAGCAAAAATGACATCATTATCGAATAATTATAATGGTTATTAGTAAAGGTAACATCCTTACTGAGTAATTATAAATGGATGTTAGCAAAGATGACATCATCACTGAATAATTATAATGGTTGTTAGTAAAATACTTAATAAGTAAGTATAAATGGATGTTAGTATAGGTTACACCATTACAGAATAAGTATAAATGGATGTTAGTATAAGTTACATCATTACAGAATAAGTATAAATGGACCCTTGATTTGAAAAAAATCCTATTTTGCATTACCTTCCAATTCATTCCCGTTTCTATACCATTTCAACTGTGATTTGGGCTTGCTCATTCGTGCGAAACAAGTCAGCGGAACACGTTCCGCCTCTCGTACTTCTAGGACACTAGCGTTTGAACGATGTTGTATTTCTACTTTCTCTGGTGGTACTATATAATGGAAAGAAAAATAAGTCTACGAAAAATATCTATTTACATAAGAAATGAAAACGTGAAAAAAGATTTTCATTGTTTTCGTAAAAATAACACATTCCTTTCTGATATTAAAAATGATGACTTCAAGCTTTTACAATAACATAAGATCAGAAAAAAAATCACTTTCAAAAAATGAAACGGTTTATAAGTAAGAAAGTACATAAAACAATACCTATATTTAATATTTGATAGATTTATGGAATACAAGTTTTCAAAGCCCAGATTTTAGCGTCATAATATCTCAACTTTACAGGGAAAAGGCCATCTGAGATAATGATTGAAAGTATGTTTTTATCAAAATATTGTGAAAAATAATGAATAAATATTTTAAAACTAAGAGATTTAAAGACATTTTTAGTTCAATTCACATGTTTTGTAAAAATATATAAATTCAACTTCACTAATCCACTTCATGGGTCTTTGAAAATACCGTTTCAGTTTCTTTGTGTTTTAGAATTTCACGGAAATACTTATCCACACATAATTATTTCTAATTTTGAACTGACAGAGGGCAGCTAATTAACAGAATCAATGAGCTACATTTGTCTGATCGAATAGCAAAATTGAATGTTACTTGCATCGCACTCACCGTTTCAAAATTGGGGATTGTGTTTTTGTGGTGTGGGTAACCAAGAATCTTCGAATTTACAGCCCAATCACACTGACAGCTAGGTCGTGGTACCACATATATTTTGTATGGATGTCTCGTCATGTCTTTTTTTTAAGAAAGCTGAAACACGTACTTTAGGTGTCATTGGCTTTTAAACACATTTTTCTGAACAATCTACGCAGTAAGTTGCTTCTATATCCTTGACACAGGGTCGTTAATAACATATGACATACACATAAACCAAAACAACATATTACAATTAATACCATTTAATTAGCCCTGAAAGTTCCTATGTTTTCATAAGAAAAATGAGTGACGTAGTTAAGATTTGGTCATTTCTACACATTGACCAATGTTACAGATAAAAACAGGCAAATTACTTAATATGAAGCAATCTGTTTAGTTCTTCAACAGTTAAAGAAATAAAAGATTGTTAGTTGGAGGATTAAAATACATTTTTATTATTGTTCGTATCATTTAGACATATTTTTTGTTATAAAAAGTCATTGTTTAAAGCAAATACTGAACTAAAATGTACCTAGAACGGTAAGGTTGGCTTTTTCCCATATTCGTCTATTGTTCAGTGCTGGTCCAACCTAAAATGTAAAAATACAACAACAAAAACACACTGTGTAAATGCTTTAAAATGTCTAAAACAGACTATACTTTTAATGATGCACAGATTTTGTTGGTCTAACACTTAATAAATAATTAAAAATCGTTTTTTATATACTCGTTTTTAAAACTTTATTCAAGCCGTCAATGGCTGTTTCAACGTTGCTTGCAGGAGTTATTTGCAAGATATCCTAATTTTTAAGCTAAAATGACTAAAAATGTTGAGAAATACTAAGGATCTAATAGAAGGTTAAACTGGGACTTACAAAACCGAATGTGAATGTGGGAGTATTTATATTCATCAAACTAAAAGGAATTTAAATTACAGACTCCAGGGACATTAAGGTTACGTAAGAAATGGCAAAATATATAACTCCGTCAAGACTGAACACAAACACAAACACAACACAAAACTTTACAGAAATAAAACTTCAATTTAATTTTAGTTCTTAATTTCTCGTAACATTACAGAAATGTCAGAAATAACTGGAAATAATAGCATTTAAAACACAAAGAAGTATTAAACAGAAATGAAGGGTTATCAAGTCAAAGCACAGATATTTGGTTGACTAAGGAATTATGTAAATACAAAAGCAATGTAATATCACATGACAGGAAAATATATATATAAATTGTTGTATCTTGCAGATAACCCCTGAAGAGAGTAGAGAGAACATCAAAATATAGTACACGTCAAATGTATTTTTAAAGTGGAAGACGTTGAAGGCTACAATAAAGTTTTTAAAACTTTGTAAATACGAAAGCTTGATTTTCATTATTTATTAAATTTTAGAAACCGCACAAGTACCGATAATTCATAGTTTGTTTGTCTGCTGGATGTATTCAAGGTACTATTACATGCGAGTTGTTTCAAGCAGTAAGTAGAATACGCATTTCTGGGAATCGACGCGCAAGTCAAATTTTTTTCAGTGTGTAGACAGTTTTCACTTGAGGCTGCGAATACTTGACTTGGTCTCGGAATAGGTAACTGAGAACATAAAACTACAGATAGCAATTACCTACTTATGTCGTTGGTAAAGGTTTACCTCACCCAGAAGTTTCAATCTGCCTACTCTACCTTAAGACAGCTGTAATAAATTCAGAACTCTGTCCGTAAATGGCCTACTGTTATTTTCCGACTGTTCTTGACATGAAAGAAAGATATAAATTTATTATTCGAAGCCTAACCAACCCTTATAAACAATCTTTGAATTCCGTTATTTACTTCGAAGTTCACTGATTAAAAATTAGGTGAAAATATTTTATATTGTGTTGACTTAATAATCGATCATTTGATATTCTTATTACGTGACTGCTCATCACTTGCATGATTTACGTAACATTGAACTGAGTGGGCTAATTTGTCTTATTATATTACAATGTTTTTCTTTACCACAAGTATAATATTACAACCTCTAACTTACCACTTTTGTGTAGTTATAATAAAATACACGCTTGAGAATATTTCTTTAATTTAAATATCGTAACAACGATTGAATATGAAACAAATTTCATGAAACAGTTCACTTAACTGATGAAATCTATTTATCTATCTGTCTATTTGCATTATGTAAATTTTACAAAGCAACCATATATGAAAACAACATCCATATTTAAATGAAATTGTATTTAACTCTTATGTATACTTTCTCAAAATATAATTCCGAGTTTAACCATCAAATGTAAAAACGCAGTTTGGTATTTATTCAAGGTATATTAAAACGATTGTAGCCATTATAAAACAATCACCTTGTCGAAGAAAAGTAGGGAGATTCAGATAAACATACTAATTTGTTTTACAAAACAACAAATTTTATCCGACTGCTACGCTACCTCTGTTGACCTCACTATACTTCGCTATTTTCGAAACGCATTGATAATTACATATACCGAAATTGTATCATTTGTTTTGTTGGCACGATCAACAAGTCGGCAAATACACCTTGACGTGGCGTTTACTGTAAAACTGATGAGTTCTTTACAGACTAAAGGCAAGTGGTGCTATGTCAGAATATCGCGATTCTCAAGGTAAAAGTAACATAGTCAATTGTGAAATGTTGCATCATCTTGCTAAAACAATAAAAACATGCGTAGACAATATCAACCGCTTCCAACTGCTAGCAGTATGTCTATGTACGTGAAACCAGCGACTTGGCTACTGAAACAATGTTTTTGTTGTTGTTGGAATGAAAAATCTTTAAATGTTTATGCTATTGTTTAATTCTAAATTGATATGATGACGCTTATGCATGACAGACTTGTCTAAATTACAGTTGCAATAATGACATCAGTGGACTGGGAACCCTATCAACAAAACGTTTTATACTTTTCCCGCGTAGTGACTGATTTGGGGCTGTAAGTTGACGTAGTCTCCAATGTTTGTGTACAGATAATTTGGCATAATCAAAACCAGGTTTAATCGCGTTTACAAAATTCAGTTAAAGTACTTAGCACCAAAACATCTATTAGAACATGAACTGACACAAAGATAATACGTGAAAAAATCTTACCTGACACTCATATTCTCCTTCGTCTTGAAGCTGGACATTGCTTATTCTCAGGTTGTACACTCCTCTGACCTGGTCTACTACCATGCCATATCTGGGATATCCAGGAATTTCAGGGTTGTAGCCTGAAAATAAAGTAGAATTCTGATAAGAAAATGATAAAGTAAATCCAAGGATTTCAAGATAATTACACAAAAAATCAAACAAGGATATTCATTAATAAACCATTGGTATACTAATGGTTTTGGGGCTAACATCTCGAAAACCAATCAAAGTTTTTCATTAGTAAACGATTTGATATATCAACATCTATATCTAGGATACTCAGTTACTTCAGGAACATAACCTTCAAATGAAGCAACATGATTTGTTGGTAAATCACTTGGTGAGCCCACGGATTTCAGGGCTATAACCCACAAAAAAGAAGTGTTGTCAATAAATATTATGTCTCCTAACGTGCCATATGTGGTCTAGTTCAGAACCATAATCTGAAAATAAAACACATTAATGAATAATAAACTATTTCGTATACCAAATAGACGTATCTGAGATCCTCAGAAATGTTTGAGATCATAAACTGATGCAGAATTACTCAGAAGTAAATAGTAGAATGAACACTATTTCGTAAACACATGATGCTAGTGAAGATTTATATGAAGTTCGATTACATTTTCAAGAGTAAATAAATCGAACATTAAGAGTAACAAATATTTGTATTTCTTGCTTTAAGTTTATATATAATGACCCGTTGTACTCTACAGAGTGCATAATTATTTTAGTGATTCGTGGCATGCGCACTAATTATTGATGCCATAACAATACACATTGCAATGTTAAGTTTCCCTTACGTGATATTATATTAGTGTGTACTGACTGACTGACATACATCATGATACCGTATAGTGGTGAGAGGGGTTAAAACAGGTGACATCCTCCAGGCGGCCTTTTTGTCCCTTTGAGAAAATAACTCTAACTGAAACAAAATATTTAGCTCACGCAGATAAACAGACGTTTTTTGTTCAAGTATTCAGTCATGGCAAACGAAGAAAATAAATTTCGAATTCTGAGCAAAGTGAGCCTGTTTATTTCGAGTTGATTTTTCATTAAAACTGATATCAGTCGACACGGAAGCAAGGAAGTTAGATATGTATCTGCTGTATCGGTTAGAATGGTACACAGTGAATCACACTCTAAATAAAAGTTCTTCATTTCGCCTACCAGAGCATAGTCACGTCTATTTTCTGCTTTAGAGATATCGTGGTCGCTGTCAAATTGACTATCTAAAATGTACCTATAAACAAGATGACTATCATTTTGTAGTCATGGATATGTAATTGACTATTAAGTAGTAACGATGATCAATTACTAGTCAGTTTGACTGACTCTTAGTCAATTTAAGCAATTAGTCAGTTTGACTACTTCCCAGTCAGAATGACCATGTCCCACTCTGTTTGACCACTTCCCAGTCACCTTGACTACTTCATAGCAGCACTGCTATGCTAGCCTTAAGGATTACTTTGTGGTCAAGAAGACCAACACTATAGTCTTCATTAACTCATGAATTGACACTCTTGATGTTTCTTATAGCATTAAGGTGCAGTTCAAGCAAATTACTGTATACATGCATTTTGTTCCACAAATGCAGCAACTGAAACATGACCATGGTTAAACTTTGCAATAATTTATTTATTTAGTTTTTCTTGGGAGGGGGAATAAATTTCTTTCACACAAAATAAATCCTATCTAAATAAATCTTATTTATCGGCCACTACTATTTCTTCACTGTTTTATTTGACAATTGTGTTTTTATATTGTTGTGTGCGTGTGTTGGAATATTAGAATATGAAATCCAATAATTAATACATTTATTATTACAATCCACAACGATCTAAGTTATGACTGAAATAAGCTTTCCCCACGTGGTTAACACTCGCGCTGACACCACACGTCTGGGAAATGCATCCGATTCGTCTAGTGATCCGCAGCGCAAATCGAGTACAAATGGAAAGCAGCTACATTAGGCGCAAGCGAGACTATTTCTTTTCCAGAGGGATGTACCAGGTCGAGTTTATCTGAAGGCGGGAGTTCCTTGTGCAAGGAGAGCTGAAGGTGTTATTTGTGGAGAGAGGTTGACTGTGATCAGTGATGTCGAGAAAACTCACTTGTAGACTATTCCTCAAGGTGGTCGAGGGGGGATTTAGGGGCTCACATACAACAATACATACACAGGGGGGGGGAGTAAAGACGGCATGGTCCACCCCTTAGCGGCAGCCGAAGGTAGGGATGACACTATAAACCCAAAGAAAGTGGGAGGGGAGAAATCACACACAGCAATATTTTGTCGCACATTGGAGAATTACATATGACGTTTATAGAATTTATAATGACCGAAACTTGTACTGACATTGCACAATTGCCATGCGACCGCACAGTTAAGGGAAAGAAATCCAGGTAAATATTAATCGTTTATGTATTATTTTCCTATACTATGTTTCAATAAAACAATATAAGAATACGAATGTTTAACTTTCTAGATTAGCTGAAGTGAATCCATCCATATGTTTTTGTACAACTCGTTATGTGTAAACAAGGATGGTTGCCCGTTACATTGTGTAGGTCTGTACTACTGTAGTATAGTAGTAGTAGATTAGGAGTATTTATATTTGGGTAATGCTTTGAAACAAGTATGAAATCGAAAACATTCCCCAGTCTTAACATCACAAATGCACACATTTGGTATCTTGAATGCATATCGTGTGGTAGTATCAAAAGTCCGCAATGATCCATGTTGCTGCTCTGTTAAATTTAGCTCCAACTACACCGCTGCTAAAAAGATTTGTTACCGCCACCGCTACACAGAGGAAAGTTGTAAGCTCATTAAAAGGGACATCGTCTGTTATTATTTTATAGACCTTTGATAATGAAAGATGACATACGATAATATGTAAATAATAAATCCTTATTTTTAATACATCAGCAGAGCTACAAATGTTAAAGCGTGTATTATGTGTATCATGGCGGGATCTACTGACACAGCCAACAATGAAGTTACAAATGGGGGCGGCAACACATATCATTTGAAAACAGCGAAAAAGTGAAACGTATATTGTGTTTAATGTGTTTCTTTAATTTAATATTACAAACTATCTAAAAATCTCTTTAGATACAAAATGTATTTAAATTTTTAAACTCTATACTTTGAAATCGAATGGTGCGAGATAGGAGCCAGCGCCAGGCCGTACACTATGAATAGAAGGCCTGTGATCCTGCAAAATATTCCACCAACCCCTCTCCCTTCTTTGCTCCCAGGGAATTTTCTCATACTTTGGGTCCCTCCCATAATCCATACCACATCCATACCGGTGAGAGAAATGTAGGATCCGGGGGATATTGCATCGATTCAGAAGCAACCGAGTTGTTTAGTTAAAATAATAAAACTTTTATACCCTTATGAAAATCGGGGGATACTATGGATCACGCATCAGCATGCGTATGCATCTGCAGATATTTCCTTGTGTTCACTCTACGGTCCACAATTCTTTTCGGATTTCTGTCCAATTAGGTGAATATGTTAGTTAGGTTGAGGTCTGGCCAATGAATGATTTGGACCACCCCGGGAAGGGGTGGCAAGAATTTGCATTTTAAAGTACGTTTTTATTCGCGAGATTGAGGGCAAGTCCGAGGACACACCGTCGGTTCGCGGGCGACCGACATTTGCTAGTTGTTGTTGTTGAAATTTATCATTAAATTTATTTAAATAAATGATACATTTTACGTTCCAAAATGAAAACCCGTGACATTTGGATGCATGTTTTCCATGATATTTATTAATAGACACTGTGAAGTTTGGTAAACTTTGAGTTAAAAATGGCAGAACAGTCAGACGTTTTCAATATTTTCTCTTGCATTAAATGTAATTATAAGGTTAGCCATTTTATGAAGCTTCTTTCACATTTTTCTTTGGTTCATGAGCATGAGCCTGGATTTGTTGTCCCATGTGGGGTTAATGGATGTGAATGACCATTCAAAAGCATCAGATGTTTGAAAAGACATATAAATAAAAAACCTGGATGGTTTGCTACTACCAGTATGCATGATAATGAAGCTGGTGGCGAATGTGCCGAGTACTTTATGGAACAGAGGTATAAAAACTCTGACAGTGATGAGACAGTTGATGGTAATAAGAAGATGGTTGTCACAGACAAGCGAATAACCTTAGCTAAAACAATTCTTTAGCTGCGTGAAAATGAAAAAAAAACAACAACTTGCAAAACTACAAGTATTTTTTTAAAATTTCTCCTGTTCTATTATGGCTGCCAAAGATGAACATTTATTCCAAACCATAAAATGAACATTGATCAGTGAGGGGGTTCCTAGAAATAGTATAGTTGCAGTGATGGAAGCTTGCAAGAAAGAAAGTCTTGACTTTCATTCCATGATTGAATGTTTTACTGACCACAATAATTTCCAGTCTTACATTGAAGATAATTTGGCATTTGTAGAACCTGTTGAGTATGACCTGGGAATTGCTGGTGTTGGGAAACATGACACAATGCAGTGTGTTTCTTTATTAGATACTCTGAAGTGTTTGCTTAAACACGATGATACTTTTAGCCAGGTGTTTATCCTCGCCAGTCAGCTAATGATTGTCTTAGAGATGTCGTTGATGGTGAAAACTTAATAAATCATCCATTCTGTCAAGAAACTCCCTTTGCCCTTCAACTCATTCTCTATTTTGATGAGTTTACAGCTGTGAACCAGGCTGGAATACGAGCTCCTGCTTACAAATATTCTTTCTACTATCAGTTAGGCAATACTGTCCAGAGAGATCTATTGCATCGTATAACTACCAAGTTGCAATGGTCGAAACTGAACCGACTTTGTTAAGTATATATGGGGTTAAAAAAGACCCCCCCCTGAACATTCTGCAGCAATTTCATGTGGCACATGCTCTACCACCTGATATTCTATATGACCTTTTTGAATGTGGCTTGGTGTCAGAAATTTTAGTTTTACTCATAGATCAGTATATCTTGTCTGGATACTTCAGCTTTCAGTACTTTGCAGGCAGAGTGAAGGAGTTCCACTACAAAGGAACTGATAAAATCAACAGGCCTGAGCTTCTTATTTTGAGAGGGTCTGTACACATTAAGCAAAAAGCTGTGAAAGATTGGTGTCTCTTAAGGTTATTTCCATTACTGGTGGGTGATGCAGTGCCAGAAGACAACAACAAATGGGAAGTTCCGTTGGCTCTGCTGGTATGGTAGAATTGATAATGTGTCCATCAATGTCATATGCTAGCATTGAATTCTTAAATTATGTGATAGAACAGTTTCATCCTCTTTATGAAAAGGAATTTCCAAATAGAACTCTCAAGCCAAAGGGACATTTTACTTTGCATTACCCAGAGATGACCCGCAGATTTGGTCCACTGAAAAATGTGTGGACCATGAGATTCGAGGCCAAACATAATTTTTTTGTTGATGTTGCAAGACGTACCAAAAATAGGAAGAATCCAGCCAAAACAATGGCAATGAGACACCAGTATAAACTTTTTTCCCATTTGAAAAGCAATGGATTTATTGGAATAGATGCCTGTGACCTGACTAATCCTGTCAGATTGCCTGTGAATTCACTCGGAGAAGAGCGAAACCTTGTCACTGCATTTGTTGGGGAAGGCAATTTTGTCACTAAAGCATCAGGTTATACAGTCAACTGCCTCGCATACAACACAGGGACAATGGTTGTCAGTAGCTATGAATTTGACAGTCTTCAATTTTCTTCAGTGATCTGTTGCTTTGTTCTTTGGGGAAAACCGTTTTTGTATTGTCAAAGATACTAAACTGTTGACTATCACAAGCATCTTCATGCTTACATTGTAGAGCCAATGAGAAGCTATGAACTTATGAGCATTCCAGATCTTTATGATCATTACCAATTGCCTTGTTATGTGAACAAACGTGAAAATGTGATCATCTTACATCACTACATTCGTGGCGACTGAATGATGACAAATTTTAAACAAAAGTCGGTAATCAGTGGTAAGTTTTAATCTATTTTATGTAACTTGGTGTGTACCTTCCAATGACAAATTTCATCAAAAGATTTGACATATTTTATGTAAATTTTTTTCTGCCTTTTTGTGACGAATTTCATCAAAATTTTCAAAGAGAGAGAACTTGTGTCATATTAATATGTATCATGCATATTTGCACCAAAATCACCACTATCATCACCATCTACTGAGGTCAGGCTACATAAATTTGCTTTTAGCCTTTTAAAGGCTACTAATTGTTAAAGAAAAAAACAAATTACTTATTTAGCTGATTTATACCAGTCCTGCTGATGTTAAATTAATGGAAATGTAATATACCTTTTTGTTGTTTTGTAGTTGTTCTTCAATGACAATTTTTCTGCATGTGTATACATGTAAATCATTTTTGATCAGTACCATACTTTTAGATTCCAGAGAAATGGCTTTATCCTACCACACTACCTACAATGCAAAAAAAAAAAACAACTTGTGTTGTCAGTTGATGATCTGGGATTGTTGCCCAGTAAGATTTCTGACAACATAAATCTGGATGTAAATGCTACCAACTTCTCAGACCAAGTGTACATGGAATACTGGCAGGACTGGGTGGATGTTCAATGGTCTGACATTACAAAACCACAAGCAAAGTTGCGCGCTTCTCTGGTTTCTAATGCTGGGGCCTCTGACGGAGAGAAAGCTGTTGTGGTAAGTCGTTTGTAAGAATGTGCGACCCATTTAAATTTGAGTGATTATAATCATTTATGTAGTTATTGGAAATCACTCTGCGGAAACTTTATTCCGAAGAAAAGAAGTAAAATTGTTCAATATACATTATTGAACATAGCACAATTAATGTTGTTAATTTTTATTACAAATTTAGACCCGTTAAAAATTTATTTTTGACCAGAATCCACCGAAATCTGAAGTGCCTTTAAGCAAGCAGAGTGCATCTTCACCCGGTCCCAGTACTGAACAAATCCAGTCCATATCATCATGGTAGGATATGTCCTAATGAATGTCAAACAGATCTTTCAATCTGTTGGAGAAATAGTTTCATCTTTCACTTGAGACAATTAGGCCTTAGTTAGTATTTCATTGCAATCAGTCAACCCCAATTTGTAAGTGTTTTGAACTAATTGATATTTTCTTTGGTCAGTATCTTAGCATTTAAGCCTTGGTCAGTACCCTTTAAGCTGGAAAATTTGTCAAGTCTGCCTAGATCTACTCCTTTGCTGTTGTCGCAAGGGATGTCTGTTGAGAAAGAAGGTCGCTTCTATTTACTGGATGCAGTCTACACTTAGGTTTCCAACTATACCTTGTAAGTGCTGTGCAGAGAATACCTTGTGTACTATTTCTGATAACAAGTGTGTAATTATATCACTTCAGATATCTTCATCTGTAGTTGATAGCTTGCCCAACCTCTATTTTCCAGATATCCCACTTCAAGGCAGTATGATCAAGTAGTGGGTGAAATATTTAAGCGCAACCCTCAGCTGTCAGGTGCCTCAAATCTAACACCCCAAGGTGTTCGTTAAGTACTATCCACATGTGCATTATGTTATGTTTGTTGTGAAATATATTTTCATCACAAATATATTCTTTTATCTATACATTTGACTTTATGAGCCCAAAAGCCAATGAGCCCAATAAAATTTGTCCTAAAGTGCATAACATGAATGACCATATCACCACTTGTAAGGATGTAAATGTATTATACAAGAAATATGTTCATTAGTTACAAAATAAATTAAATGGCAATTTTTGTGTTGCATAATAATAGTGAAGAAACAAGTGAAAATTTTGTGGAAAGTTTTATATTTTTTAAAATATACACAAGTACATATATCTACCAAATTGTGGTTGTGGAAAATACTATTTTGATACTTTGAAATGTTTGTTTTGTTTGTGTACGAAGTAACATGACTCAACTAATGAAACTCAACTAATTTGACGCTAAAGAGAATACATTGTCAAGATGAACTCGTACAACTGATTTATTAACCAGTATGTGCATGACTTTCAGTTTCTCAGATTAAACCTGAAAAATGCCAAAAGTGGTTTAAAAAATACTGTTTAAAATAAGTATAGTTATACCAAAGCGGTTTTGTTATTCATTCTCAATAAAACTAATTCTGTCAATTCTAATTGCAGGAGCTGTGGAGGATGAGGCTTCGTCAAAATTCCAGAATAATAGAAAGCGGAAGATTCATCATTGCCTATAGTCCAAGAAAGAAAGAAAAAGACGAAAACTGCAACAGATGAAACCCCATCTCCAAACCACATCTCAGAACAGAGGCTATATGGACAAAAGCAATACTTGTGTGAAAAGCCAGTTGGAGAGGATAAAACTTCTACCGAAAAACGCAAGGAATGGATGAAAACTCGTTTGCATTGTAGAAAAAAGGGTGATCTTTGTAAAGTGGACTTGCTTATGGACAAAACCCTGCATAATCGTAGGAAATTGGTCATTGACAACACTCTTGTCAATGAATTTATAGAGTATTATCCTTTCCTTGTGGCATCACCAGTACAGCTATTGAATGAATTTAAGCGGCTAGGAAATGATGCAGAGAAAGGAGTATCCAACTTTCTCTCTCAGTATAAGGACTCAGTAAATTCTCACCTGCAGGACAGAAACGTATCACTAGAAAATAATCCATTGCTAGCATTTCTTATGAAACATTCCTCACACATACCTGATGTTACATCTAGTATTGCCATTTTTGGTATCCCTTTTCTTCTAAAAGAAAGTGAAGTATCATGGTGGATACTGAAGTTAGGGAACCTGCTGAGAGTGGTATATACATTCAATGTGGTTCAATTTCTCAGTTTTGTGATCAGGAATTCAAACTATATGTTGATGGTTTTGATATTTGTGCCACTGAATAGTTTGTGGAAGCATTCACTATGTATGTAGGGAGTTTTTATATCTTCAACTTTGCATTTC
Source organism: Tachypleus tridentatus (assembly GCF_004210375.1). NCBI lineage: Eukaryota > Metazoa > Arthropoda > Merostomata > Xiphosura > Limulidae > Tachypleus > Tachypleus tridentatus. The sequence goes on along the minus strand of NC_134831.1, from coordinate 32,101,903 downwards.
GAACAAAACTCAAGAAAACTTCCAACTTTGTTGAAAGAGTTGTTCTGAAACTCTATGATGAGTCCAGGAAATTACCAAATCTGATAAAGATGCAGACAGATGTGTCCTTCAGTTGCTTGATCTCTTGAATGTAAAAAAACATAGCAGCGGGAAATCTGTCAAAACGTTCAAAGGTAAAGGAAGAGGATAGTGTTCAAAGCCATAAGGTTATATTAAATCTGGTAATAGTAACTTGTCATGTGTATTTTATCCAGGGTGAATTTTCAAATTGTTGCTGCATTTTGAATTTTCTTTTGGTACATGTATATTGATGTGCACTTGTGTTCAGTTTGGAATAAAAATGGTGCTGCAGGTTTGTACCATTAAAAAGATGTCAGCTATTATATTATATTAATGATGAACAGCAGTATTAAGATATTCGCACAGCAGAATACGAATTTTTTAGGTTTCAAAAACATGATATACCTAATGACAATAACAATATCTAAGGTGTTTTTGCTTTGTTTTGACTAAATTTTCTACTTTTTCTGGCTTCCGTTCAGGTTTTTTAAAAGCGGTCTGAAAGGATTTTTGTCAACATTTTATAACTGGTTTGATAACTAAATTATCAAACGACGAAATTCTTGTAGCATGAAGTTTTTTTTCTTTCAGAAGAAAAGCAATCGCAATTTATAAACTTTTATATATTTTTGAAATCCAAGAAAGAAGGAATGTATTTTTGTTGTTTTCCGTACAAAAGAAACGCTCACTAAAGTACAGCAGTAAGAGCTGTTTCTATGTGACTAATACGTTTTTTCTTATCATATTTTGAGTAAATAAATTGGTTTGGCTGGAAACCCTGAAGGCTGAGTAAAAGCTCCTATGAATTTTGTAACTAGATCTAATAACCATCCAAACTTTATTTATTGTTCTCGTTTCTTGCACTCATGAAAATGCTCTGTTGTTGGGAATTGTTTTCGAAACGGTCTGAAGTTCTAAATAGAAATAACAACGCTCCAAGTAATTCATCATTTTATTTCGACTGCGAAAATGAATTGATAGTCTAGGTTTGCCTCTGTCTTACATGTTTCATACTCTTACCGTTTACAGATCCACGTCATAAAACATCGTAAACTCTTTTGCGTGAATGGATTACTGGGGTTCTTATATGAGTCAGTAAAGGTATTGTTTTTATCTAAAATATACTAAAAATTCTAATTTGAAACTCACATGTGTTTACAGTTACTCAATCATCCAGAGAAGGTATCCAAACCCGAGTTTTAGTCTGGTTATTCCATAGATTTAACGACGAACTACCGAGAGGTTATATGAATTTATTAGCTAAAGACGCTCCCAAGTGGCACAGCGGTGTGTCTATGAATTTACAACGCTAGAAACTAGGTTTCGATAACTGTCGTGGGCAGACCACAGTTAACCCATCGTGTAACTTTGTGATTAGCTTCAAACAAACAAATTAGTTAAAGAATCGGTGACAATTTTGCAATTCACACTTCTAGCTACGTCATAATTATCATGTTCATACGACTGCAAAATATGCGACTGCCATTGTGATACGAATTATCAATGGTTTCTGTTATAGTTACGAGAAGAATAATGTTTGTCTCAAATCCTTTCTAACTTAAGCTGAATTTCACACAACTAACAACAGTGGAATGTGTTCGTATACATGATTTTTCAGCACAAACAAATTAACAATCGCATATAGCAATGTTTTATTGGAGTTGTCACGTTATTAATATTAGCATTTCTGATTAGCAGCTAAACTTGCTACAAAGAATTTTAAAACACTTCGTTACTGTTTCTATTATACACGTTTATCAGCTTAATGCATTATGCTATCGGTTTTACATTTTCTCATCCTGTACAGTTATGTTCACAAGGTTGACACACATAAATCATTGGGCAGGCTCATTTGTAGTGATATTTTAACTAATCGATTGAACGGAGAACCGAGAAGATGATATATCACAGATATTGGTAATTAGATGCGAAATTCGAATAATTCTGTCAAGATCATAAGACGAAATATACGTGCGTCTCTAACTGATTTCATATTGCAGTTAGTTGTTCCGCATTTCCGACGTCTCCACTAATACCGAGTTATCAGTTCTCTGATTTTTTTTGAAAACTAATTCTCTGTAATTTTCGAAAATCGTCATTTTAATAAAGTGCAGAAGAAGGTGACGCAATAGAAATGTCTTTTTCAGGCGTATTCAGCATACAGACCAATGTCTCACTTTGTTCTCTCAAACATATGCACACATGTACATGTAAAAGCAGTAAATCACCTGAGTAGCAGTGCAAAACTGATAAAAGATAACTTTGATTTTACTAAGTTCGATAATTCATAACAGGCCCTGTATGGTTAGGCAGTTAAGGTACTCGACTCGTAATCTGAGGGTCGCGGGTTTGAATCCACGTCACACCAAATATGTTCGCCCTTTCATCCGTGGGGGCATTATAATGTTACGATCAATCCCCCTATTTATTGGTAAAGGATCAGTCCAAGAGTTGGCGGTGGGTGGTGATGATAGCTGCTTTTCCCTTAGTCTTAGACTGCTAAATTAGGGACATCTAGCGCAGATAGCCCTCATGTAGCTTTTCGCGAAATTCAAACAAACTAATTCATAACTTCATCTTCGAACACCGCACGCATTTCTATTTCGATCCCCCATTCCCCCTTACTTTCTAAGGTGCAACATGAGAAGGTTTTATGACCCATAATCAGAATAGATAGATTTAACAAACATTAAAGTCAGCGAGGACATAAAACTGCTTTCTGATGTCAATATTTTTATAGAAACGAACCTTACATCAAACGGAAAACAAGAGAATTGTCTGACAGGAGATTTTTTTAACATAGTTGTTAAATAAATACTGGCAAATAACAAAACAGACTTAGTAAAAAAAGATGAAAACCTATGGAGCCGTTTATACTATTTCCTCGCATGTTTGCTTTTATCTGGAGCCAAGAGGATTCGTCGTTTTAGACACGTAACAAGGAAACTAATTACCCGAGCACGTGTCTTCTCTGTTGTGATAAAAAGGCTTCATACAATCTGTCTTTGATGGTGACATTGATTGGATTATCAACAGGTCGTTGGGAGTCTGATAAAAAATGTTGTGAGGTAAGAATAATCCGATAGATGGTCGTCCACTTTGTTTTAGTAGAGTGGAAGTAAGATTATCTCTACCTATCCGGCTTTCAGCTTATTCTTCCGTTTCTTTTGTAATAATATCCATTTACTGTTTAATGAATAACTGAATTTTACTAGAATATCTAGCAAACTAATGAAAATGTGTTTACTATAAGAATGGCTTCCACAGGATACCAGCTTTTCAAATAATGAAAAATATAAAGTTTATAACATATTAAATCAAATAAAAGCACGTGGATAACGTTCTTTGCAAGGAGACACTGAATGATAAATATTTAAAGTAGGGCGTAGCAAATACAACTTACAATGTAAGTTCTGGACACAACTGATTGTTTGTATTTCTTTGTGTATTTTGTTTACCGTTAGGAACTATTTATCTGAATTCGTACATTTAAAAATTTCCTTATCTTTTTTTTTAAACGTATATTAGATTGTAATGTGACATCTATATAAATGTAATATTACATTTATATTATTGTCCGTTTTATATGTCCATATAAATATTTTGCAATGTAAATAGGTCTTCACCAGAATTAGTTTGAAGGTTTATTACGTCCTTGTAGTGTCCTACATTTTGTCCTACAAATTGTAACTTTTTTTTTTTTTAGAACATCTTATAGTGGAAGCAAGTTCTCATATCCTAAGATAACCTTTCATTAATCATGAATTTATAAAACTTCCGTCCAGGTGATGAGGACTAGTTGCAAACAGATACTTCTGTCTAATTTTAAATATACCGTTGAAGGTATAATGTATGAAACTTCAATAACATTTACAAAATACAAACAAAATAACAGTAACTTCTTTACATAGTCATGATAGACGTTACTGAACGTTAACGGTGAAAGAACTATGTTTAATGTTTCAGAAAACTCGGCGAAATGATGCGTTAACGTTAAAGACAGAATAGATCCATCAAATCAGTGCAGCTAAAATTGGCGATAAAACGACACCCTCAGTTTAACCAATACTATATAAATAAAAGGAGGTTCAATCATACTGCATAAATACAAATGAGAATACCTGTTTGTCAGAGATTCAGTCATAGTGCATATATAAAAGAAACAATAGATGTTCGTCAAAGATTTAATCATGCTAAGTAAATACAAGGAACAGTACATTTTTGTCAGAGTTTCAATCATACTGCATAAATACCTGAAACAATAGATGTTTTTTACAGTTTTAATAGTCAGAGACGATACAACTCGGTCAGCTTCAATTAGGCTCCATAATACTCAAAATGATACAGATCCGTCTGATTCAGCGGTACACTATTAACAATAGACACAATACATATTCGTCAGACTTTCAATGTTAGAGAAGATATAAGCCAGCTTTAGAAATAACACAGTAGTAAGGCGATAGAGATGCATCATTTTGAATTTGTATATAAAAGAAGGAACAGTATAGATCTTTCAGTTTCAATAATACTTTACTATGAACGACAAAATTTCCGTTTCAATAATGCCGTATAAATAGACGAAACGATACAGATCTGTTAAATTTAGCAATCTATATTATATAAACAACACCTTTTCACTAATGCCGGGCCTGGCATGGCCAAGCGCGTAAGGCGTGCGACTCGTAATCCGAGGGTCGCGGGTTCGCGCCCGCGTCGCGCTAAACATGCTCGCCCTCCCAGCCGTGGGGGTGTATAATGTGACAGTCAATCCCACTATTCGTTGGTAAAAAAGTAGCCCAAGAGTTGGCGGTGGGTGGTGATGACTAGCTGCCTTCCCTCTAGTCTTACACTGCTAAATTAGGGACAGCTAGCACAGATAGCCCTCGAGTAGCTTTGTGCGAAATTCCAAAACAAACAAACACTAATACCATGCAAATATCATGGATGATATACGTACTCCAGATTCAACGATACTACATAAAATTTTGGAGGTTTATAAGACCTTTCGAAGTTTAAGAATACCATTTTAAATTGCTGGTCAATACGTTGAATACAATTAAAGAGAAACATGATCAACAGGTGTTTCAACAATTCTACGCTTGGCTGTAATACACTTCATATTAGTCACTTAGAAATAACTAAACTCGCCCTTAGCAACACAAGTTATACAGTTTCGAGTTGTTTCATCTCTTAGTAACAGAGGTCGGTCGATGAGAGAGAATGCTATGCAATAAGATTATACTGTTTATGTTGAACTTTGATTTTTAGTCCACATTTCGATATTCTCAAACCAATCTCGAAACTTAAATGTCCTCAAACCTGCTTTAGAGGAAATATCAAATGATGTGGTTTAGATGGTATGCGTAGTAAGCTGGTAAAATATATACAAACCCTTAGGTTTTAAGTTTTAATTATATGTTGAGATAAGTACATGGTTAACTTTGAGTCAATGAAATGATTAATTATGAATTATTATATTACTATTGTTTATCTACTGAAGTCTAAATTATAAAACTAATAAACCAACCCATGATACGACATATTATTTTAGTTCAAATACCTTTACAAACTTTAATATACTGTTAATGTGTCTAATTCAAATATAAAGATTTACACACACACATATATTGAAATAAACACTGTACTTGCTCTTAAATTAAATATAAAGGCAGATATATATGTATACTACACGCTGTATTTCCTTCTAAATAAATCAGATAGGTTGGTATATATACAATGCATGCACTACCTGATTCTAAATCAGATACATAAATAGACTTTGCTTCAAATAAAATCATTATATTACAGATTAAAATGTTGCATGACAAAGGATCAAATTTATTTAACTGCAAATTGTTTTGTAAGAAACAATTTTCTGAATACTTTACACAGAAAAAGGCGTTAATTATAAGTAGTTATATGAGGTTTCTCTATTTAACTGCAGAGTAGACGGTGTTCAAACATGCCACAGTTATTACAAGAAGCAAAAAAATTTTTTTTATTTCGCCCAAACTACACGAAAGCTATTCGCGTTAGACGTTTCCAATTTAATAGTGTAAGATTAGAGGAGAGGCAAGTAGGCATCACCACCCACCGCCAACTCTTGGGCTACTTTTTTACCAACGAATAGTGGGATTGACTGCAACGTAAAATGCCCCCATAGCTGAAAGGGCGAACATGTTTGGTGTGAAGGGTATTCGAACTCGCGACTAAAGCGCCCTAACCACGTGGCCATGCCAGGCCTTGGAAAACGAACGAACAGAACATTTTTTGAATTATATCCACTGCTTGAGGTTTAATGTCGTTAAATGAACTTAGTGTAAACAGTTTCACTAAACAACAGTAAAATATCTTGCCGTTCTGCCTTATTTGTCCGTCTTCATAATTGCCCATAATATTACGTTTAATGATACTCATTGATAAATAAGGACATATGAATGTCATAAACGTTATCTTCTTGAAAAAAAAAAGTAATTTCGCTGATTGTGATTTTCAAACATAAGAATCCTTAAAAAAAGGACATTTAGAAAAGATTTGAATTGTTTCATCTATGACGTAAAATCTAAGCTATAATTAACTAAGTTACACCGTATTACAATGAAACTTAAATAAAAACATATTTATAACATAATTACATTTATACTTTTATTCAACAGAGCAAAATATTTACATGTGCAGAAGAGCTTGACAGAAGTACACTTCAGAGATGGAAGTTTTCTGACTAAAATATATATGAAATATCTGAGTCGCAATATACAAGTTCAACCTAAAAAGGCTTGATCTTACGAGCTCTTGAACCATGATGCGTCAAGCATCAACAGTTACAGCGAGCTTGCCACATGAAACTACAAGTGTTTATACAGTACGAATAATACTAATGAAATACACAAGCTATTAGCCCAGTGTGATATATAGATAGTATAACAGTAGAAAGACTATCTCGAAAATGTATCGCAGGACGGCTGGTATGGATATTAACACTTTAACCAAAATAAAGCAGAGAACAACGTTTCGACATTTTAGGCCATCTTCAGGTTACAAGGACTTACATTAATTATAAGTATTCATTTCTTTCTGAACAAAACAAAAAGGGAAGTTTTAAGGCATTTTCACTCAGAAAACAATAGCATACCGTAGGAATTGAGTCCTGTAAAATTTCTCTACGTATAGAAGTAATGGGTCCATTAGCTACTTTTGATGAACGTTTCCATCTCCAAACATAAATATAGTCTAGGCGCTTAATAAATTATTGTTATATTCAAAATAATTTAAGGATTGGATAGTCTGGGTGCTAAAAGAACTTTTCTTTACATAAAAATTACTTAATAAAGTATTGGTGTGTGTGTATGTTTTAACAAAGTCACATCAAGCTATTTGCTGTGCCCATCGAAGGGCATTGAATTTCTGATTTTAACTTTGTAACTGTGTAGACTTATCTCTATTTCACTGGGGAATAATAATGCATTTGTCTGGGTGCTAAATAAATTATTACTTACTCAAAATAATTTTTGAGGTGCCAGAGTGGATGCTAAATAAATTGTTTACTTCGAATTCATTTGCTAAGGTGCTGAAATATCCTTAACAACCTGGAGAATATTGTCACTGTATAAACGTTTGCAATTTTAATTAGGTTGTGTATTTATCTTGATTTAAGAAATATTTTATTGATGAAATAAAAGATCTAATTAATTTAGAAATAAATCTTAATTTGATAAATTGCTTCAATAACTTAAGGGAGGAATATTTCAGTGAGCAGGATTTAAACTGGTTTTATACTGTTTTAAGTGTTTTTTGTTTACGACTAGTGATTTATCTACTTACTTTTTTCTGTGCTATAAATATACACAGCAAATTCGGCTAAAAGATTCATTGGATCATGTACATATTTCTCGTATATTATGTAAATCAATCCCATACCCCGAAAAAAGAAATAATTTTAAAAAAGTAGCAATAGTAAAGACGTAAACATAGATCAAAGTAGTGATCAATTATTGTGTAAAACTCTCACGTGCATGAAGTCAGGCACATAGCTAGCTTTATAGCTGGTTTAAATGTACTTTCTGTTAAAATTTTCGGGAAATTACTTTTTCTTGTTTTCAAACTCCAAATCGAATGTAGTGGGTTGAGGAATAATTCGTGAGCGTTTTTTCAAGTTAAAAAAAATATATTCATAAATGAAACGCTTTCGTAAAATATTTCATGTCATTTGGCAGATAATTTTTTGCTCTAATAGATGGTGTGTTTGATTTTCATATGTCTTTAATTTTTGCTTTCATTGTTAGCTCATTAAATGGAATGTCAAGTGGACAAAATCGAGCATTTTCGACACCATCTGCTTTTCGCATTTAATTTCTTGCAATTTCGTTTAAAACAATGCATACTATATACCTAGGTATTACATGAAATAAAGTATCATAATAAATGTTTTGGGTGTAATGTGTTCATGCATTGAAGTATTGTATAGTCTTGCATGTAATGCTTGAATGAAATTATTTAAAAACGCTCACGAATTATTCCTCAACCTAATAATAAATATAAATGTTACACAAAAGGGGGAAAAAAAATTAAAATCGAGAAATGTTTCAAAATCTATTACATTAAATTTGGTTATTTTGGTGGCCTCATGAAACGAAGGAAAAAGAATCATTATATTTATGGTGGTCAGTTTTAGAACTTAATAAAAATAAATGTATACTACTTTTTGGTCTTTTGGTGGGCCAGTGGCAACTTTTTCGGACATACCATTCTAAAATTCACGCGGTGGGCAAAGCCCAGATGTAGGTTTTCGTTAAAAGAAGCAATATATTTTACAAAAAATAATAACATTAGAAATTTGTTTGCTTTAGGGCAAAGCCACATTGGGTTATCTGCTGTGTCTATTGTAAAAAATAGAACCCCTTATTTTAAGGTTATAATTCCGGAAACTAATCGTTTACCCACTAGTAAAAATTATCGGAAGTACAATTTATTTATTTTCTATTAAGTGGTTTACTGAAACTAAAATAATAAGCGTTTTTTTAAACTTTAACTTATTTCAAGCACGTTCAAATTATTTCAACATTTTTAAAAATTTTCTTGTTCTTTTCTTCCTAATATATATATATATATTATTATGTAATAAATTAAAATTGAAAATTTTCGCAGCAAAGCACTTATCTTGATAAAATAGTGTTCTTTAATATACTGAAAAAAAGATTTACAATTTTTCCTTAACATAGTGTTCGATGGAAACAAAGTCATAGTTGCCAAAAACAAAACCAGAACAAACTTTTTATGCTTATTGTATTGTATAGCTTCACTTGGGATGGCATATGTTTAGGACAGGTAATTTTCAAACACGATGTATTTTAATAATGTTTTCTGATACATTTATTCCGAGTTTCTCCACATCAGCAAACAAGGAAATGATAAGATCCAGATGTTAGAGGGTTGTGAAACGTTCATAGAGCAAAAAAAATATACAAGCCTCATCAACCATTATGTGTATGTGCATTGTTGTTGTAGGAGAAAGTTATTTCAAATTGTGTGAAATAACACAAATGTCTAGCTAGACAAGAACATAACATTGTCTATTTCCAAGCCAAAGTCGAGGACATTAAATGAGGTTATGCCTAACCATCACACAGTCTTCCTTAAATCGAAGGATTTTTGGTTCGCTACCCGTTTTCGCAAAAAAATGCTCCGCACAACGATGCAGAGGGTGCGATGCAAGAGTGACGGATAAGTTTCTTTATTCGATCAGACAATATTAGCCTTCCGAGACAATAAAGCCCTTGTGCATCTTTCGGCGAAGTTCTGAAAAAAACGTACTGTTAAATGTGTTTGGCCACATAAATCACTATAAAGTAAACATTTACAAACCTGAACCAATGAGAAAGATCCTGCTTAAAACATTATTCAAACTACTGAAGAACCTTAGTATGTTAATGTTGGAAATAGACAGAACAGGTTAAAAATAAACTTAAAATTTTAACTAACATAAGAAGAGAATGAACACGTGTTAAAAAGTATGGTCATATTAAGCTTTTTAGCAACATTGGCGGTTCTTGCAAATCTCAGTCTCTTGAAAACCCTTTCAATGTTTTTGGAGGTATAGCAAATGTCGATTCAGATATGATCTCTAAAAATATTTTGAATTTCAACTTGTAAAGGATTCATAAGGAGCACAGAGGGTAACGTCTTGACCTTCCAAGGTCATCTTTATCTCTGTTAATCTGAAGATGACCTAAGAAAGTCAAAACGTTGTTCTATGCTTTATTTTGGTAAAAGTGCTAATACCTATACCAGCCGTCCTGAAATACAAGTCGACCAACCTCCTTTTCTCATTTAAAAAAATAATCCATTGAAATTGACAATGTGTAACTTTTTCGTTTAAGCCATAAAACTTGTGCAAGACGTTTTCAAACCAACCACTAATAACACTGTTTCTACGTGATATTAAGATATATCAGCACACTTTTGTTAAATACATAATCAGTTACAGTAAAAATACTCAATGAAAAAAATAATTTCGTTCACTTTACGTAGATACGTAGATGACATGTGGGTTCGTTATTTGTCAGCATTAAGACTGTGATATAGAGAAAGGACAGCGTGCGTTTACATTATTTGCCCCCATTAAAGTATCGTAATGATCAGAGGTGTGGAAATGCAGGTCTCCATGTACTAACAAACAAACTTTCGGTCATAATTGTATGGTTAGCAACGTAAGTTTTGGGTGCAAAAAACGTGACCAATAAAAACATTAAATCAATAAGACTTAGCTTCTAAAACCTGATCAAACATACATATGTTTTTATTCTGTTACACGTTCTTGTCAATAACACTAAGAAGGAAACACTAAATGTTATGTTAATAACGAGATTAGTTTCTTAAATGCTTTTAATTCCAAACAAGAAAGGTGGGTGTTCTGATTAACTATATTCCTTCTAACAATCAAGAATTGTCGTGCGCGAAGTTCTGAATTAAACCGAATAAACTTGTATAAAGATAACTTCAATTCTCTACTTGGACAATGTTTGTTACGCGGATTAGAATCCCCGCCCTTCCCGAACATGCTCGCTTTATAATACGATGGTCAACCCCGCTATTCGTTGGTAAACACTAGTCCAAGAGTTGGCGATGGGTGGTGGTGATAGGTGGTGGCCTTTCCTCTAGTCCTTTAGTGTTACATATGGGGCGGCTAGTAAAGATAGCTCTCGTGTAGCTTTGTGCGAAATTCAAAACAAACAGACAGGTTTAATGTTAACAAACTATTTAAAGTGTTTGTCAACCATTCCTTTGATATTTATCACAATTCAAGCCACATAACTGTGGTGCCAAAACAGTACTTTAAAAGCATTAAGTCCTATTCATTTCTCAAGGGAATTGCAGAACCACAGCCTCCTGCTTTTTATGTAAGGGAGTTTAGCTGAAAATCCAAGGTTTCAATCACGACATGCCATTTCACTTTCAGTTGTGGCTATGTTATAACTGTGACAGTCTTGTCATTCGGTTGAAAGTAGCCGCGTAGACAGCATGTGCTTTTCACTGGTTCCCCTCAACGTGGTCTGTAGGAGAAATTGATGTACATGATGTATTTGATCTATTTGTACTTTAGGTTCTTCTAATCTGTATCTTTAGCCCAGGTGTCCCATACGGTGTCGGACAGGTTAAAAATGTATGAAGTATCATTCAGTATAATATATATATTGAAGTATTATCATAACATAATTAATGTTGCATGCTGTTCTTATACCTTTTTCTCATGTTTTATTTGAACAGACGTTTCGAAATATTTCTTTGTTTATGACAAAGTTTGTTTACTCGTGTTTACATGTTATATACAAAAAGCTAACTTTCTAACAAGATAATCTCCAAGTACAATTGCTGTTGGTATTTGTTGCGTAGAAAGTGCCGGTAACGTTACAAGCATTTGTTGCACCAACACAAGATTCCCATCGCGTCATTGTAATAAAATGAACAAGCTACAAGAGTTAGTTGCGGCTACCCGCTTCCGTAAACACGAACCATAGTTATTATTGGCAACCTGATAAATGACTTAGTGTAATGGATATTCTATTGTTCAGTGTAAGATACAGTAAAGTCACTTTACAACCAAGATGCGATAAAACATGCTGATAAGGCTGCTTTTACATTCTTCCTTAGAAATAAACTGAAACCAGAAATTTTGTAGTGTGTTTCGCGTGTAGTTTGAACCTCACTGTATTGTATTCTTACGCAAAATTAGCTTGGCTGTATCCGGGCTATTAGAACATCACGCAGTGTTACACCGCCATGTGCATCGGGGCGATAAAATTTAATTTCTGCCAGCTTTAAATTCCCTCTTTTGAATGTGGTAAAGCCGTAAAAGCATTATTGTCACTAGTCCGTAATGTTCTCGTCAATTTATAGAAATAAAACAAATTAAAACAGACCATAAAAAAAAAGAATGAATGACACGTGCTGCTTAACAGACGAGAAGCAGTGCATTTCAATGGAACGAAATGCACGAGAATTCTCTGTTTTCTTTGGGGACGGACAGAGTTCTAAGGCTCGATTCTCTGAAGGTTCTAAGTCACAAATCCTTTGTAGCACAACAGCCACTTCTGTATCTGATAAACAGGCATGTAAAACTGTCGTAGTTACCTAATCAAGACTTTAGTAGAAATATCTAGAAATGTCCTGTTACTGTAAAACATTACTTCATACATTACTAAAGTACCATACAATAATGGCTACTGAACCCTCGTTCCCTATATATAAAATGAGCTTTTTGAACAAATGTTACTTAACCATTTATGCAAGAAGCTGTTTTTGTGTTCACAACTTTTTAGTTACATGCCACTAACAACATACAAATAATACAACAAAATCAAGCAAAAATACCGTGAATATTACAGCTTAAGCAGTGTACACAACTTTTACTTAAAACACAAGACTCAACATAACAAGTAAAAAATTAACTCAACATTTAGGATGCATAATGCTTTTTTAGTTGATTCTGATCAAACTTATCACAAAACTTTGTTGACCTCAGATCACATCTTTTCACAGGCCATCCACTGAATATTACCTTTTAAAACCATGTTTAAGCAAATCAGTGAGAAAAAGTCCATTGGAACCAAACTGGGTGGCGTGGCGGACAGGACTCGACAGGTAGGTGGTCTCATGAGATTGCTGAGAATACAGTTATTCCAACTATCTTTGTAATGAAAACAGCTGTTAATTTCGAGGTATCGCCTGAGGCTTGCGAATGTTGGACTAATGAATCTTCATGAATTCCCCGTTAATTATTTTGTTAACAGTACCAGGAGATCGCCCAGCTACATTGTAGTGATTTGTTAGGTAGGCGCAATAAGGACATTTCTCAGGATTGGTATGGGTTACAGTTTATCCTTCATAAGGGTTATTGAAAGCTATCTATTCGATATGTTATGTTCAGCATGGACAGATAGTTAGGGTGCTCGGTTTGTAATCCGAGGGTCGCGGGTTCATATCTCAGTCACACCAAACATGCTCGCTATTTCAGCTGTGGGTGCGTTAGAATGTTACGGCCAATCCCACATTTCGTTGGTAAAAGAGTAGCTCAAGAATTGGCGGTGGATGGTGATGACTAGCTACCTTTCCTCTAGTTCTACGCTGCTAAATTAGGGACTGCAATCGCAGATAGCCCTCGTGTAGCTTTGTGCGAAATTCAAAAATAAACTAGCTAATATGGATATTTAAGAATATTGTATTTCACTTAAAAATTATAAATTAATAAAAGAAAACTTGTCTCGAGAGAATGCATCTAAACCTACCGTTTTAGGAAATTTCCTAACTGAATTTAATTTTAATATTCAACAAATTGTAGTATAAAGAAAGCCCTTGGCGTCCGAAAATAAGCCACATGTTGTTATAAAATCTATGCAGAAAACTGAAACTTATATGTGTGTGTATGTGTTACATATTTATTTTATTTTTCACTGAAAGTAAAATTAAAGAGATAATCTGTGACGTAGGGGTCTAGTGCATTTCTTGGTTGAACATAGACTGCTGTGGACTTCAGTTTTGCCTTTCAATGTTATTCATACACCTAAATTAATTTATTTTATTGTATGGTGATTTAAAATGATTCAGAAACCTTATAAATGTTTTGAAGCTTATATTGTTAAGAATGAGGTGAATCGGCAGGTGGGTTTTCTTATTGTTAACGGTATATTCACCTTTAACCGTAACTTTCAATAGGTTGTCAGTAAAAAAACAATTAAATCATTAATAAGAAAAATTTATTAATATCATAAATTGTAGTTTGAGTCGTGGAAATAAAATATTATAAAATTAACATTGCAAATACATAGCATTACAGTTTAAATAAATCTCGCTTGAAAGGGCTGTATTAAGATTTGTCTATTGTTCCACACAAATTATTTTATACTATGTTCACTAGGGGTGTTGATACCCAAATTTCAGCACTATAAGCCATAGAACTTACCGCTGAGTCACCAGGTGGTATTTTATTAAGAGCCAGAAGTAAAGTGTTCAATCTTTTATGATATTTGATACTGGTCTAACAAAAAAAAACCTTACTATTTCTAATACTAGTATATTTGGGGGCAGTTCATAATTAAAAATATATATATTGTATTGTTTTAAAATTTCTGATCAACATGAGTTATTACTTTTACATCTGATGTGAGCATTTATGGCAACGAATGGAAACGGTCCTAAATAGAAGCGTTTCCTAGTGGCACAGTGATATGTCTGTTGACTTACAATGCTAGAAATCGGATTTCAATACCCGTAGTAGAAAGAGCACCGATATCCCTTTGTGTATCCTTTTGCTTAAATACAGATAACACAAAACCTAAATAGAGGCCTCCTACTGAAACTAAGTCGAGTTCTCATTCTAAATGGCAAAAGAATGGTACAAACACGCATTCTTTTCTAATTTATTGTTAAAGACTGGACAAAATATTTTGAAGCTTTTTTTTTCTCGCGTGACTACACACCTTATAACAAAGGCTAGGTTACCTTGCGTCTCATAATGAAACGTTCTTAGCAACGCACGAAATCGTTGTTATTGCAAATAAAACTTGCAGAAATGGAGTGATGTGAGGTTGGCAGTATACAAAGTACAAATAATGCTTTGTTTATAAGAAGACTGTTTGAGATAAGCCAATCTCATAAGCACAAAGAGTAAAGGTTATTGATTTATCAAGCTTACATCTCGTCAGTGTCACGTTTTCTCGTTATTAGAAAGAATTTTCCTGGATAGTTTTGTTGCTAATAATTGTTAATATTTAGGCTTGGAAAACGAGTTTCATTAATAACCTACGCCTATCTTAATTAGCTTTTCTGGCAAGTCTTGTACACGACATAAAAACCAAAATATTGTTTGAATGACCAATATATATATACATTAATACATTTTCCATTAAGATACTTTAAGAAGGCAAGCGTTCTTATATAACATTTTTAGGAACTCAGTCGATTACAACTATTGTGTATCAGAAACGTTGCTTGTGATGCACTTCTTACAACTAATCCAAGTAACAAACATGTGTTAATAGTAGAATAAAATAGGCGCAAGGATTCCATATATTTCATTTCACTTGAAAAAATGTGTTTTTGGTGAGTATTTCTTTCTGTTGACATATGTTGATACAGTGACCATTAGAAGTTTTCACTAAAATCTGTTTTTCCTTGCAACCATTGGAGATCTTTCGTGTAATTTTCTTTTCTTTTAAATGCATTAGTACAGCAATTGTTAGAGCGTTTTAGCAAATTCATATCCCTGGAAAGTCACTGTATTAACAAACAGATTAGAATTGCTTGCTGTGCGAGTGTATGCAAGACAATAATTAGTAGTAATTCTAATACTCAATTCTCTTTACATGGCTAAAAAGTATTATTACAATAAGTGAAAAAGAAATCTAAATCACATATTTACTACTTGCTTATGGAAAATCTGCCACCTGCAATTATTTCGTCCTGTTTTCATTTCTGGCACGAGCGTCAAGCGTAGAACAGTTTCATGGAACCATTATTTAGATTTGATAGTTAGCATTAGGTCGCACCTAAATGTACTTAACCTTCACGCTTGCACGTCTTTTAATTCTTTCAACACAGTAAGTAACGCTTATTAAATGCAGCTAGGACCTTAGAAAAAAGGCGAATACAATACAGACCACACCCTCTCTCATTTCATGTTAATATACGCCCCCTTGCCAGTCCTATCTGCCTAGTGACTTCTTTTAATGAGACAACTGGTCCACACATCCTTCTTTTACAATTCTAAAAGGCTCCAGCAGTCGTGGTCACTTTGTATGCTTTTTATACGAATATAAAAATGTAGAACAAACTGAGCAGTAGAGGGAAGAACCTACGACTTAATGAGACGTAGAAGAATTGCGTGTATACATCCCTGCATTCAGGCTGCATGACGTCAGCTGTTACTTTTATAATACATGACATTAGTTACATGTAACAATGTTTTCATATAAGAATCTGGAATACTTACACATCAGTTTTATATCTTACATTAAGTATTTGATTTTTTGGAGAGTTAAATTTCGCAATAATCCTCAAGTTCTCAGTAAATATCATAAAGAAATGAATACTTTAAGAAGTAAATATATGGTACACAGGGTTAATTGTATTGTTTGTTTGTTTTGAATTTCGCGCAAAGCTACTAGAGAGCTATCTGCGCTAGCCGTCCCTAATTTAGCAATATGAAACTAAAGTGAAGGCAGTTAGTAATCACCATCCACCGCCAACTCTTGGGCTACTCTTTTACCAACAAATAGTGGGATTGACCGTCACATTATAACGCTCCCATGGCTGAAAAGGCGAGCATGTTTGGTGCAACGGGGATGCGAACCTGTGACCCTCAGATTATGAGTCGAACGTCTTAACCCACTTGGCCATGCCGGGCAGGGTTAATTGTAAATCATCAGGAATGTTTGCATAATTATTGCAGTAACGTTTACGCTACTGCCACTTGTGGTGTTGATGACAACATGTTTAGGACCTGTATATCTGATTTAAAAAGAGCTTACCTACCATTCGATATCGTAATGCCATTACAGATATAATTTATTACTCGAAAATGGTTTAATCCTCCTACAGGCAAAATATATGTAGAGTGATATTTTTAAATGATATCGTCCAAGTAAGGATATTTGTAAAGTGATATTCTTAAATAATATCAAATAAAATAATATATTCATTGTTTGTTGTTGTTGTTTTTTTTAAATTCGCGCAAAGCTACATGAATACTATCTGCGCTAGCCGTCCCTAATTTAGCACTGCAAGACTAGAGGGAAGACAGCTAGTCACCACCACCCACTGCCAATTCGTCATTAAATAGGGGGATTGATCATCACATTATAACGCCCCCACGGCTGAAACGCTGTGCATGTTTGATACCAGAGAGATTCGAACCCGCGATTCTCAAATTACGAGTCGAATGCCTTAACCACCTGGCTATGCTGGGCCTACTAGGTAGTACTAAGGTCCACTTGCTGAGAGTAAATTCAGTATATGACAATAAAGCCACATTTTCAGCATCATTAATTAATCAGTTGCCAACCTTTTACACTTCTGTTTTTTTTGTTTGGCTTTCATCTGAGATACGAACGATTTCACTTGTAAGTTCGTAGAAGAGATCAAATAATCACGATACTCATCAGTAGACGGACATGCTGGGACACGTTGAAAGTGTTCTTTTTAGCCAATAAAAATGTCCAACTTTTTTTTCAATTCAAATTAAGAAAAACTGAATTTGTCAGGTTTTTGTTTTGTTTTTCAACAAATATGTCCCGCATGGCTCACGAGGGGCCTGTTAAATTATATTACGTATGACCTATATATTCAGAGTGGTATAAAGTAAAACTAATTTTAAATGTTATTAAGAACTTTTGATCACAAAAAAAGCACGAGACAGTGGAAAAGACCATATTGGAATACTTAATGCTTCATGAATTATTATGATGTGAGGGTTTATATACATTACTAATATAAGGAAAACTTTACATAAAATAAGTTGAGAAACATTGTTCAAACTCACTGGCTTAATTAATACCTGTCTTGAGTAACTGAACAAAGTCATGATTCCTTTCGCACGAGGGATTTTTTGTGTAACGTTTTACATTAAGCAGGAAATCTATTTACGTTTTATTGATTTAGGCTAGTTTTGGTAATTTATTTTTTAAATCAAAATTTGATTAAATTGCTTTAGAATATTGGTATTTTGACTGCTTTTTATGGGGACGTAAATATTTACGCGCACAAATAATGGCGTGATTAAACATGCTTCTTTATTTTGAAACAGGCCCGGTATGGCCAAGCGTGTTAAGGCGTGCGACTCGTAATCTGAGGGTCGCGGGTTCGCATCCCCGTCGCGCCAAACATACTCGTCCTTTCAGCCGTGGGGGCGTTATAATGTGACAATCAATCCCACTATTCGTTGGTAAAAGAGTAGCCCAAGAGTTGGCGGTGGATGGTGATGACTAGCTGCCTTCCCTCTAGTCTTACACTGCTTAATTAGGGACGGCTAGCACAGATAGCCCTCGAGTAGCTTTGTGCGAAATTCAAACACAAAATTATTTTAAAATAGTGGTGGAGGAATAGTGTTAAAGCGACATCTAGCAGTAATAAGATGTATTAAATTAGTGGGTGAAGAACACGATAATACATATAGCAAAATAATCTTTGATAGCACTCACAAAAAAATATCGTTCTCCTTAAAGAACACAAATAATTGGGTGGATCGTTTGTCATTAGATGTAGACTTATCTTGAAAATTTGGCATTTTTTGCCTAGTATTTGCAGTTCATTTTATGTGTTTCAAGCAACTAACGACGAAACGGTTCACTAAGTAAGCGTTATTTTTTTTATAATGATAACCTCTTTTAATCCTTGGAGAATAATTACTCCATATCAGTACTTTTTCTGTCTAATAATCTTTCTTCTGACGGTCAATTATACTTTCTTTGTTTTTGTAATCCTATCCTGAAACTCGAGGTAAAAGGCTTTCCTTAATTGTCTTTATTAATCTTCTTTACTTTAATATTGTTAGGCTGCCAGTCATATATCGTCCAGGAAATACTAATTTGTATATTACTTTCCAGTCTTCATAAATATTTTCGTTCTATTTGGAGTTAATACGTAAAATTAAGTTGATATTCAGAAAACGCTGCTGTCATAGCTATCAATAAATACTGAGCCATACTGCTTCAAAAATATTGCATAATTATACGAAACTATCTAAGTTAGATAAAAATCGAATTCTGAATAGTTTGCTAGAAGTGCTTATTGAATAGACAACACGGTTTGCCAAAAACAAGTAGAAACTATCATTTAACGCTGTAAAATAAAGCTTGAAAAAGCACATTTTTAATAAGTGATAATTACAAAATTAAAAGTATTAAAAATAGCAGTTGTTTATTGACAAATTGAACGTACAGACTACTGTTTTCATTGTTCAGTTAAGTGTTGTACTGGAATAAGAATGAAAACGTAATCCGATATCAAAATAATACATAATTTATTTCAACTGTAAAGAAACGCTCAACACAAACATTTTACTGTGTATTATTGATCCAAAGATGATTTACTGTATATTATCACTCAGAGACCTCTTGCAAAGCTTATTATCAGATTTGGTGTCTTTAGTAATAACTAGGCTTAGAATTTAGTATGCCAGCTTATGATGATGTCAATACGAATGTTCGTGTCTCGTTACCGAAAAAAACAACAAACAAACAAAAAACACACGCTATGCGTTTTAAGGGTAGAGTCAAATTTGACAATTAGGTCAGATAAGAGTGATCTAAGAGTTGGTGGTAGGTACTGTTGACTAGCCGCCTTCCTTTCAGATTATAAATTCAATATTAGGGACGTCAAGCGCATATAGTTGTCGTGTAGCTTCGCGCGAATATCCAAAAACTAACAACAAAAAGAGTCGTGTTGAATAGCATCGAATTCCAAACGGTTGGTTCCTACACGTAACAATGGTTATATTTAGCAGTAATGAGAAACTTATAATTTCATACGCCACCGCACTATTCGCCAAACATATGTTAGTGTGAACGAAGAAATGGAAAGATGTGACAACATTCTTTCCAAGTGTCAGTTCAGCTACCACATTTTAACACATGGAAAGATTTAGTTGTTTGGGAACACAGTAGAGGAAAAGGATGGAGATAAATGGATTTTGTTTCCACAAGATGATGACTGAGAACGACCTGTCAGAAATTTTCAGACAGAATCTAAACAAGAAAGAGCATGAATAACGTACGTTATAATTTTCTGCTTCAGTTCTTTGTGCGTTTTAACAAATTCTGGGTCACAGAATGTAGATGATAAAAATTATTGAATTTATCACTTGATGTCGCAGCAGATAAATGTAAGTAATGTAAAATAACGAATAAAGACGTGATGAAATTACTATTGAAAAGTTTTATTTAACAGGAACCTAGTTATTACATTATTCACCATTAAGAGTGTAATTTGTTTAAAGATGATTCATATGGTGCTATATAACAAATATATAAATAAGGAGTTAATAATTATAAAGTAATTATCATTTTGTTTCTTTCTTTTTTAATTTTGCGCAAATTACAAGAGGGGTTTCTGCGCTAGCCGTCCCTAATTTAAATAGTGTAAGACTAGAATTAAGGTAGCTAGTCATCTCCATACACCGTCAACTCTTGGGCTATTCTTTTACCAACGAATAGTGGGATGGACTATTACATTGTAATATCCTCATGACTGAAAAGGCGAGCATTTTTGGTATTACGGGGAATCAAACTCGCGAACCTTAGATTGCGAGTCGAGAGTCCTAACAACGTGGCCAAGCCAGAATTATAGAATCTTATAGAACAAGTTAGACCTACATTGTAAGTTTTTACCTGAATCTCTAATTTGAAAACACCTAATTTTATTTATTTTAGGGAATTCGCCCATAGTTTCTCAAAGACAATCTCCTTATACGTTCCTAATGGTTTCTGTTTTTTCTGTAAAGGAATGCACAAGTTTCACAGTTTAGTGTTTTCCCCGCCAAGCGGTGTGTTTGCGGACTTACATTGCTAGAATCCGCGTTTCGATACCCTCGGTAGACAGACCATACATTGCCCATTGTGTAGTTTGGTCTTAACTTCGAAACAACAATCACAGTTCAGCACATTAACTACTGGGCCACACCTGGCTCAGGGAGAAGTAAATAAAGGTAAATAATCAGGTGTGTTTTCTTATAGCAAAGCCACATCGGGTTATCTGCTGGTGTATTTTCTTATAGCAAAGCCACATCGGGTTATCTACTGGTGTGTTTTCTTATAGTGAAGCCACATCGGGTTATCTGCTGTGTCCACCGAGGGGAATCGAACCCCTGGTTTTAGCGCTGTAAATCCGAAGATTTACCGTTATCCTAGCGGGAGACAATCAGGTGCGTGAAAAGATTTGAAAACAAGTATTGTTTAAAATCCTAAATTACACTATCATTTCTGCAGAATTTTACAGTTAAAAAATCGTCCTGTTTTACAAAATATATTATATTGTTACTTTCTGCAAAATGTTACATAATATTCTTGCTCTTTCACGTGATTTTCAGAAACTTATTTAGCAATACTACTTCAAACTACGACTGTCACTACTAAGAAAGTTTTTTTTTTGTTTAACTTATCATGTTCTTAAAAGCAAGATCATTTTATGTTTTACAGAGAATAATGAAAAAAACCCTAGGTTGGATAAAACACTTTCCTTGAACTTTAGTTTCACAAAGTTTCAAAAGTATTTTAAATATGTTAAGAATTGATGAAAATAATATTGAAACATTTATAAAGTATAGTATTTGATTAGACAGTAATTATTAAATAAATGATCACCGTTTTATAGATAGCTCCATAATAAAAAAACAACAACAATTATTTATTGCAATTGACGAAACAGTTTATAGATACCCTAAATTGTATTAAGATTTGTCTAAAATTGAAATATTCAGTAAGCAGCTAAACTACTACAATTAAATAAACGTTGATAAACAGTCTATTGTTGTTATTAACCTATCATAAAGGTGTAAAAAATTATTTACTAACCAGGTTTAAAGAAGTTTTGACTAGATAGGGTAAACAAGCCCAGCTACTAACTGTATCTAAACAAGCTCAGCCACCAAATGTATATGTAAATAAGATCAGTCACCAACTGCATTTGAACAAGCCCAGCCACCAACTGTACGTAAATCAAATCAGCCACTAACGGATATAAAAGATTTTATTCACGGACAGATTAACTGAAAATAGAATAAAACAGCAAGAAGGAAAAGATTAATCAATCAATAACGAAAGCAATATACTAATAAAAACAAAAGTTATTGAAAGGTAATTAATACAAAACAGAGCCTTCTTATTAAATGATATATAATAAAACTTGCTTAGAACTATGCAGACCCTAGATCAATATATACTAAAGCAACATTAACCAGAAAAACGCCTGCTGAATGTATGACTACTGGAGCGATTCTTTGGTTACAGCTGCGACAGAAACAGCTGTCAGGAACCACAAAATAGTAAAAAAAACAACTAATTATAATATTATTTTACAAATAAAGTAATAAGATATGTTTTTGCTGACACAAAATTAAAGTAGCATTTAATACCGCGTACAGAAAGGTTATATTTGTCGATTGTGCGTATTCAGTAGAACTAAGAGGAACTACAAAGTTCCTGAACACCCCAGTTGGAGAGAGAACTCTTCTGATTTCTCTCTCTCTAAACTAAACCCCTGCCACGTTAGTTTGCGTTAGCGTTTCAGTAGAACTTCACGGCAGTAAACACACGAACACCTTCCTGCTATGTTAGAAGTATATGCTACGCGAGGTGAGAAAATGTTTGCTAGTGCTTTTATAATTAACCAACACACATAGAATGTTACTATGCTATGATTTTAACATCATCTGTGCACTTGTTGGCTCTTTATATTATATTATTTTGGATACATAATGGTTAGTGAATTTGTTCTTTCTTTTAGTATTTATCAAAGTTTATCAGTTGATATCTCGGTAGTCACTTACCTATATTCAGAAACTTACTGATCATAAAAACGATATCGCTCAGCTAGGCCTTAAAATGATTATCTCCATTCTCTGCCGAATTACTTGATATCTGATTTAAAATGAAGATTTCTTATAAAATCGAGGGATAAACGATATTTATATGATGCTCCTATACAACGTGATGGCGTCCACATATGGCGTAATATGTCATACAGTTTATTAATGCTTGTTTAGTTACAAATGAGATAGATATTAGATTGTAGTTTTAACAGTTCAAAGCTACGGAATAGGCTATTTGCATTTATTTTTCACTGCGGGGAATCATGCTTCGTATTTTAACAATGTAAGTCGATAAACTTACCATGACCCACCAGACAACCTCGATATTAGAAAAGTTTAATTTTGGGAGTTAACTTCAACGAGTGAAAATATTTTAATTCTTAAATTTTTGGGCCCGGCATGGCCAGGTGAGTTGAGGCGTTCGACTCGTCACCTGAGGGTCGCGGGTTCGAATCCCCGTCGCACCAAATATGCTCGCCCTTTCAGCCGTGGGGGCATTATAATGTGACGGGCAATCCCACTATTCGTTGGTAAAAGAGTAGCCCAAGAGTTGGCGGTGGGTGGTGATGACTAGCTGCCTTCCCTTTAGTCTTAAACTGCTAAATTAGGGACGGCTAGCGCAGATAGACCTCGTGATATTTCCACCAAAAATCGGGCTAAGTCTAGTTTATTATCATGTATAGAATAGTGTTCAATAGTTCCTACTTCGAAATTGTGGATGTGCTATAATAGTAGCGATCAAATTCTACTACAAGTTTAGAGAAATGTAGTTCAAGAGTTGGTGGTAAGTGCTGATACCTTGTCTGTCTCTCTAGCTCAAAACTAGGGAGAAGGCTATCTAGATACTGTTTAATGTAAACTTGCGCGAAAATTCTGAATGCAAGAACACCCTCTCTCCAACTGCGTTTGTTGTCGATTTATACAAACATTTTGAAATGAATCAACCAAGCAAAATAGACACTGCTACTTGAAAAAAAAAAAGATATTTGGTAAGCTTCATGTAGATTGACTGTTTTGCTCTTTACATTTCTAAAACAGTAACAACAAATGTCTGTTGTGAAACTTGGAAAGTTTCGCTCTTATTATGAAATCCTTCCCTTCACTTCCATGCTTCCTAACAAACACATTCATTTCAGCTTGTAAGGTAAAAAGAAGGAGAAACCTCTATCCAGTATTTCTAAACATTATCTCGCAGTCCTTGTGACGAGAGGAAATCCTGAAATTTATCACTGACAGATATTTATTTATTCCACTACGTTTATTGATATTACATACAATATTTTCACGTGTCTCTTTAAGCTTTTCAGAGAAAATAATGACAAATTGTTACGCTGGTCTTATACGATTTCCAATCGGTGACCACACAGTGTCGCTCTACTTCTTCAATATGGTGAAATTACAAAACATTTTTAACGTTATATCCAAACTATTATATTACTATATCTATAGCCACATGAAGCTTGAGTTATTAGTTATGCAACAATAATAACAAAAATGTCGTGCTGTTAGGGTGCAAGATTTTGTTTTGTTTGTTTTGAAATTTTGCAAAAAGCTACACGAGGACTAACTACGCTAGTCGTCCCTAATTTAGCAGTGTAAGACTAGAGGGAATTCAGCTAGTCATCACTACCTACCGCCAATTTTAGGGCTACTTTTGTGTCAACAAATAGCGAGATTGACCATCCCTTACAATACCACATGACTGAAAGGGTGAACATGTTTGGTGTGACGAGGATTCGAACCTGCTATCACAGATTACGAGTCCATCGTCTTAACCATCCAGCCATGACAGGCCGTAAGGCTGTATATCGGAGGGTCTAGAGATGGAGTAAGAAAACATCGTATTTTATCTGCATTCACCCATAAATATAACAATTAATCTTTTTGTTCAATTTAAGTGACCATGAAAAGTTCTCGAAGCAGAGAATGCTCTTGGCTGGCTGCTTTCCCTCTGATCGTTACCTCAAAATCACGAACAACGGTATATGAACCTTATACACTGCTGGCCAAAATCTTAAGGCCAATGAACATAAAGAAAAAATATGCATTTTGCGTTGTTAGACTCAACCACTTATTTGAGTACAGCTTCGAAAGATGAAAATAAGAACAGGGAAAATAAAAATAAATAAGACCATTGCAAGCCTGTGTAACTTACAGATACAGAACTGTTTTAACCTTTGTCTGAAAGTATTTTTTTAAACAAGTATCTGTCCACGTGAATATAAAACTACGAGAAAAGTTGTACACGATATGTTTTGTGACTACTCGGCTTTTGTGGTTAATTTAAACTAATTATTCATCCGAATGGTTACACACCTTACGGTTTTCCACTTTCTATAAACCTTTTATACAAATGCTGCTTGTAACATTCGTGCTTGTGGACTGATGTCCTTCTTGTTGGTTATACAAACGGCAAAAATAGCCGTAGCAATCCATTTCATTTAGATGACG
This sequence comes from Tachypleus tridentatus, assembly GCF_004210375.1. Classification (NCBI taxonomy): domain Eukaryota; kingdom Metazoa; phylum Arthropoda; class Merostomata; order Xiphosura; family Limulidae; genus Tachypleus; species Tachypleus tridentatus. Next base: position 32,076,318 of record NC_134831.1, on the reverse strand, counting down.
AATTTAGTTTCAGAAAAAAAATATAGCCAAACTATATGCGTAGTAGAAAATTCAGACAATTTCAAAGAAATCAATAAATATTTTTCTAGCAGCAGGAAATTAACTTCATAGTGTATGATGTGTATGATAATTTTTGAGTCATTAGTTATTCTAATTCGAAATACGTATATTGAAAAGTCGTAAATGTACCTTATAAATTTTAATGTTTATTGTTCTTTGCTAAATACATCTATGTTACACAAAAACAAGTGATAACGAAGTATCTTCAGCTAATAAAAACGTCTCGTTACAAGCCAAATCATGCGTTACGATTTATTCCAATTTTTACTTACTCATAAAGTCTCTCATAATTTCCTTGTGATTATTATTGAATCCCTTTAAACGTGCAACAGTTGTGAATTAGTTAATTAATAATCGTACATTTTTATAAGCGAAATAATTGCTCGTTTGCTGGAAAAGATGCAATTTACGACGTGACTCCACCTCTTCTTTAAACTTTAACACTATTACGAGGGTTTTTAGCAAGTGTTCGAGAAAAATGATTTGTACAGGTTTTGTGAGTTAGTTCGATAAAAAGTCAAGAAGAACACAATAAAGCGACAAAATGGCTACAATTTGTTAAAATCTTAATTGTTTGTTTGTTTGTTCTGAATTTCACCTAAAGCTACACGAGAGCTATCTGTGCTGGTCGTCCCTAATTTAGTAGTGAAAGACTAGACGGAATATAGCTAGTCATCACTACCCACCGCCAACTTTTACCAACAAATAGTGGGATTGACTGTGACATAATAACGACCCCTCAGCTGAAATGGCAAGTATGTTTGGTGTGAAGGGGATTCGAACCCGCTACTTTTAGGTTTCGAGTAGAGCGCCCTAACTACCTGGCCATGCGAGGCTTGTTTCTTTGAAGATAAGTACAAAGTTACACAATGGGTTGTCTGTGCTCTGCTCACCATAATTATTGAAATCCGGTTTCTAGCGTTTCAAGTCCTCAGACATACCGCTGTGCCACTGGGGGACTTTTAATAACACATATTATTTACGTGAAAAAAACAACTTCAATATGGTACAGCAAATATTTCTTTTTAAAAATATTGTTTAATGCGTGCTTTATAAGTGAAAAATAGCCATAATGTATTTTAATACAGGCTTTAATCATATCTATTAATTAATATTCTAAACTCGAAAATAGCTACAATGGTCTACAAAATAGCCTAAAACTAAGCCTTTCATTACGAGACATCTACCCTTCAAAAGATTGAAATATATACCCACTACTTTTTTGTATATTATCTCTCACGATGCACAATGCGCTAATTCATTATATTTCACGATTGTGTAATATTCAGTATCCTACACATTCAAAGAAATTCCAGAGTTTGGTTTAGAAACAGAAAGTTTTACAATCCGTCTGTTAACTTAGGAATAGAAATAACCATACTTTTGAAATATAAATGCATGGGCCACAAAGGTACCATTACTAAACGGTATATTGGTATTATTAATAACTCACAGTAATTTTAAAAAATAATAATTCTGGTATGTACAAGGCTATCATTACCAATTAAAATTAGTTTTTTTTATAATACAATAACAATCTGCACAAAAGCTTAAGTACAGTTAATAACATACAAGCAATAAATATTACAGTAACATCACTGTGTTTAGAAATTGATTATAAATATAACAATCCTATATCTGTTGAAACATTACATTAAAAACAAACAAATAAGTAGAGGCAAACTTTACAGAAAAGGAAGTAAATGTAGGGAGACTAATATAAAATAATGCAAAAACGACAGCAAGGATGGAATTTGCATCATCCCTAAGTAAAAACACATAATAAGGATGACACAAATATTATCCCTAAGTAAGAACACATAATAAGGATGACACAAATATCATCCCTAAGTAAGAACACATAATAAGGATGACACAAGTATCATCCCTAAGTAAGAACACATAATAAGGATGACACAAGTAGCATCCCTAAGTAATAACACATAATAAGGATGACACAAGTATCATCCCTAAGTAAGAACACATAATAAGGATGATACAAATATCAACCCTAAGTAAGAACACATAATGAGGATGACACAAATATCATCCCTAAGTAAGAACACATAATAAGGATGACACAAGTATCATCCCTAAGTAAGAACACATAATAAGGATGACACAAGTATCATCCCTAAGTAATAACACATAATAAGGATGACACAAGTATCATCCCTAAGTAAGAACACATAATAAGGATGACACAAATATCATCCCTAAGTAAGAACACATAATAAGGATGACACAAGTATCATCCCTAAGTAAGAACACATAATAAGGATGACACAAGTATCATCCCTAAGTAAGAACACATAATAAGGATGACACAAATATCAACCCTAAGTAAGAACACATAATAAGAATGACACAAATATCATCCCTAAGTAAGAACACATAATAAGGATGACACAAGTATCATCCCTATACATTTTTATTTCAAGTTGGTTTCTCGTCATCAAGAAATATAATCCCTTTTATGTGCTTTATTTGTTTGTTTGAGCATATTTTACCTTCTTTGCATTATCCCCCATATTCACCTATTGGATAGTCACCTGAATAAGGAAGCAAATCATGATAATATAATGACAGATAGGCAAACAATGATTTAAAAGCATAGTGTGTGGGTATAAGTTGCATATCAAAGTCCTTTTGAGCTATCTGTTATATCCACCGAAGGTAGGAATCCCTGAGTTTAGCATTTTAAATCCGTAGATGTACCATTGTCTCACCGTGAGACATAAGAATAACGAAATGTTTAATTGATGGTCGAACATACAACATGTTTCAACAGAACATTGGTGTGTCTTCTCCAGGTACGACCAAGAAACGAAATACTAGTAGGTATTTCGATTTGAAACATTTCGAGAAAAACGTCGGAAGAGAATTGTTGGCAGCCGGAAACAAATGTTGGGCTTCCCCTGACGGGGGGTTAAGTAGAGAGAGGATCGTGATTATAGAATTTGTAGCCTAAGTGACTAGATGAAAATGTTTCTTTCACTGCACTGAAAAATAATAGTTCAAAACACAAACACCAGCCGATCTCAGACTTATAGTCCTTCAGGGCGGCGGGGATCGATAAATCCTGTACCATAAGAATTGTATGTATGTAGGGAGACGGGATGGGAGTATCATAAAAGAAAACCCACTTTAACTGGTAAGACACTAATTCTTTACCAATCTCCGAGACAAGGGTGATAGGTGTTACTGCAGGTTAATTATTGTGGCATGTAGATTCTTAGGTGACAGAGTGCTTGTTGGCCTGGCATGGCCGAGCGCGTAAGGCGTGCGACGCGTAATCCGAGGGTCGCGGGTTCGCGCCCGCGTCGCGCTAGACATGCTCGCCCTCCTAGCCGTGGGGGCGTTATAATGTGACGGTCAATCCCACTATTCGTTGGTAAAAGAGTAGCCCAAGAGTTGGCGGTGGGTGGTGATGACTAGCTGCCTTCCCTCTAGTCTTACACTGCTAAATTAGGGACGGCTAGCACAAATAGCCCTCGAGTAGCTTTGTGCGAAATTCCAAAAACAAAACAAACAGAGTGCTCGTAAGTAGGTCTGTTCGGGGCTAGATCTTTGTCGTTACTGGTGTAGAAGCGACGGAAGAGGAGAGGCTGTGAGGGCGGTTCGTCTGTTCGGTCGTATGGTGAAGGAAAGAGTCGAAGGAAATGTCAGTGTCAATTAGTTGGCCGTTTGGACAGTTTGATGATGAAATGTGTGTCTTAATGGACATATTGACGATTACGTCTCACTATTGAGCGGTATGATCAGTACTAAGAAATCAGAGGTTTATATATATCGTTAAACGTGGCAATAATGGAGTCATTAGGTGGCAGCATATGGGTAGGTAGAGGTCAAGCCTGGTCAAATGTATGAGCGGCATACAAACTTTACCACACATGGCTGAAATTACTAGAGAAAGATCGTTTGATTGAAGATTTCCATCGTTTATTTTAGTTTTAGGATGGTGTAGGAGAAATTCTAACAGATAATTTAGGAGAAAAGGGAATATCTTCTATTAACAAAATAAAATTATTACTTATCAATCATGTTCCTCTATTGACCAAAAAAAGAAATATCATCTGGTGGCTGTAAAAAAAATTCCTTTAAGTACAGTTGTTTAATAATAGATTGTTTGTTAGGTAGAGCTTTAGCTAGCTCCAGCTGAAACAGTTCGAGTAACTTAGCATGGTTGTGTTGTTACCTAGTGCTAGATTTGTACTGTAAACAGTAATAAACAAAGGGTTAAGAATATATACAGACACTGACAGAAACATAACCCAACATGGTAGTGTTGGTACCTGGTGTTAGTTTTGTAAGGTATATAATAATTAACAAAGTGATGAGAAAATATAAACACTGATATAAAAACACAACTCAACATGGCAGCGCTGTTACCTGGTGTTAGTTTGTGTGACAAATATTAATAAACAGAGAGTTAACAAGATATAAACACTGATTTAAAAACATAGCTTAAAATGATAGTTTTGTTACAAGGTGATAGTTTTGTGTGGTAGAGTAACAAACAAAGGGTAAAAAAGGAATAAACAGTGATACAAAAACATAACTAAACATAGTAGTGCTCTTACCTGGTGTTAGGGTTTATGGACAAACAAAAATAAACAAAGAAATAAAAAGATATAAACACTGATACAAAAACTTAACTGATCATGGTTGTGCTGTTAGTTGCGTGAGGTAAACAGCAATAAATAACGGGATAAGAAAATATAAACACTGGTACAAGAACATAAGTTACATGGTAGTGTTGTTACATTGAGTTTTTTTGTATGATAAACAGCAATAAACAAAGGGAAAAGAAGATATGAAGACTGATACAAAAATATAACTCAACATGGTAGTAACAGACAAAGGGATAAGAAGATATAAACACTGATACATAAACTATAAACATAACTCAACATGGCTGTGCTGTTGTCTGATGTTAGTTGTGTTGTGTAAAGAGCAATAAACTATGGGACGAGAGGATATGAAGGCGGATAGAAAAGCATAACTCAATATGCTAGTGCTGTTACCTGATGTTAGTTTTGTGTGGTAAACAGTTATAAAGAAAGGGATATGATGATACAAGCACTGATTCAAAAACATACCTCAAATATGTAATGGTAATGCTGTTACCTGGTGTTAGTTTTGTATATTAGAAAGAAGTAAAGAAAGGGTTAAAAAAGATATAAAAGCATATCTCATCATGGTAGGTTCTGTTACCCGGTTTCAGTTTTGTATGGTAAATAGCAATAAACAAAGGGATAAGAAGATATAAATTCTGATACAGACACATAACTCATCATGGTAATTTTGATACTTGGTGTTGGTTTTGTATGGTTAACAGTAATAAACAAAGGAAGAAAAAGATATAAACACTGATAGAGAAACGTAACTTGGCATGGTACCTGTGATATATGGTGCTAGGTTTCAATAGTAAACAGATTTAAACAAAGGAATAAGAAGATATAAACACTGAACTAGAAACACAACTCAACATGGTTGAGTTACATGGTGTTAGTTGAAATGGTAAACAGTAATACACACTGATACAAGAACATAACTTAACATGGTAATGTTTTTAAGTCGTGTTAGTTTTGTTTGGTAAAAAAGTTATAATTAATGGCAAAAGAAAATATAAATACTGGTACAAGAAAATAACATTGCATTTTTGTTATCTGGAATTAGTTGCGTATGGTAAACACTAATAAACAGATACATAAAGAGATAAAGATTAGTACATAAACATAAACCAACATGATAGTGTTGCTATCTGCTGTAAGTTTTACAAAGTAAACAGTAAGAAAGCGATAAAAAGATATAAACACTGATAGAAACAAATAATTCAAGATGGTAGTGCTGTTACCTGGTATTAGTTTGAATACTAAAATGTAATAATGAAAAAAGGTAAGAAAAGATAAAGACTGATACAAAAATATGACTCATCATGGTAGTGCTGTTACCTAGTATCAGGCTTGTATGGTAAACTGTGATCAACAAAGAAAATAAGAAGATATAAACACTGATGCAATAACGTAGCTGAACATGCTAGTGTTGCTACCTAGTGTTAGGTTTGAATGGTAAACAGTAATAAACAAAGGGTGAAAAAGATATGAACAATGATACAATAACGTAGCTGAACATGGTAGTGCTGTTACCTAGAGTTAGGTTTGTATGGTAAACTGTAATAAACGAATAGTAAGGAGACATAAACACTGATACAACAACGTAGCTGAACATGGTAGTGCTGTTACCTAGTATTAGGTTTGTATGGTAAACTGTAATGAACAAGAGGTAAAGGATATATAAACACTCATACAATAACGTAGCTTAACATGCTAGTGCTGTTACCTAGTTTTAGGTTTGTATGGTAAACTGTAATAAACAAAAAGTAAAAGAGATATAAACACTGATGCAATAACGTAGCTAAAGATGGCAGTACTGTTACTTAGTGCTAGGTTTGTATGGTAAACTGTAATGAACAAGGGGTAAAGGAGATATAAAACCTGAAGCAATAATGTAGCTTAACATGCTAGTGCTGTTATCTAGTTTTAGGTTTGTATGGTAAACTGTAATACACAAAGGGCAAAGGAGATATAAACATTGATTCAATAACGTAGATGAACATGGTAGTGTTGCAATGTAGGGTTAGGTTTGTATGGTAAATTGTAATAAACAAAGGTTAAAAAGATATAAACACTAATACAACAACGTAGCTGAACATGGTAGTGTTGTTAAATGGTGTTAGGTTTGTATGGTAAACTGTAACAAACAAGGGATAAACGAGATATAAACACTGATGCAATAACGAACCTGTACATGGTAGTGCTGTTATTGAGTGTTAGGTTTGAAAGGTAAATAGTAATAAAGAAAGGGTAAAGGAAGTACAAACACTGATTCAATAACGTAGCTGAACATGGTAGTGCTGTTACGAAGTGTTAGGTTTGTATGACAAACTGTAATAAACAAAGGGTAAAAAAGATATAAACAGTGATAAATAACGTACTTGAACATGCTAGTGCTGTTACCTAATGTTAGGTTTGTATGGTAAACTGTAATAAACAAAGGGTAAAGAAGATATAAACACTGAAGCAATAATGTATCTGAATATGGTAGTGCTGTTACTTAGTTTTATGTTTTTAGAGTAAACTGTAATAAACAAAGGGTAAAGGTAGTATAAACACTGATACAATAACGTAGCGGAACATGGTAGTGCTGTTACCTAGTGTTAGGTTTGTATGGTAAACAGTATTAAACAAATAGTAAGGAGACATAAACACTGATACAACAACGTAGCTGAACATTGTAGTGCTGTTACCTAGTGTTAGGTTTGTATGGTAAACTGTAATGAACAAGAGGTAAAAAAGATATAAACACTGATACAATAACGTAGCTTAACATGCTAGTGCTGTTACCTAGTTTTAGGTTTGTATGGTAAACTGTAATAAACAAAGGGTAAAAGAGATATAAAGACTGATACAATAACGTAGCTGAAGATGCTAGTGCTGTTACCTAGTGTTAGGTTTGTATGGTAAACTGTAATAAACAAAGGGCAAAAGGATATAAAAAATGATACAACTACGTAGCTAAACATGATAGTGCTGTTACCTAGTGTTAGATTTGTATGGTAAACTGTGATAAACAAAGGGTAAAGGAGATATAAACACTGATTCGTAGCTGAACATTCTAGTGCTGTTACCTAGTGTTAGGTTTATACGGTAAACTGTAATAAAGAAAGGGCAAATGAGATATAAACATTAATACAATGACGTAGCTTAACACGCTAGTTCTGTTACCTAGTGTTAGGTTTGTATGATAAACTGTAATACACAAAGGGTAAAGGAGATATAAACACTGATTCAATAACGTAGCTGATCATGGCAGTGCTGTTATCTAGTGTTAGGCTTGTATGGCAAACTGTGATAAACAAGGGGTAAAAGAGATACAAACACCGATAGAATGTTAGGTTTGTATGGTAAACTGTAATAAACAAAAGGTAAAGGAGATATAAACACTGATACAACAACGTGGCTGAACATGGTAGTTCTGTTACCTACTGTTAGGTTTGTATGGAAAACTGTAATAAACAAAGGGTAATGGAGGTATAAACATTGATACAATAACGTAGCGGATCATGGTAGATAACCTAGTGTTAGGTTTGTATAGTAAACTGTAATAAACAAGGGGTAAAGGAGATATAAATACTGATGCAATAAGGAAGCTGAATATGATAGTGCTGTTAACTTGTGTTAGGTTTGTATGATAAACTGTAATACACAAAGGGTAAAAGAGATATAAACAGTGATTCAATAACGTAGCTGAACATGGTAGTGCTGTTATCTAGTGTTAGGTTTGTATGGTAAACTGTAATAAACAAGGGGTAAAAAAGATATAAACACTAATGCAAGAAGGTAGCTGAACATGGTACTGTTGTTAATTGGTGTTAAGTTTGTAACCTAAACTGTAATAAACAATGGGTAAAGGAGGAACAAATACTGATTCAATAACGTAGCTGAACATGGTAGTGTTGCAAACTAGTGTTTGGTTTGTATGGTAAAGTGTAATAAACAAAAAAGTAAAGGAAATATAAATACTGATACAATAACGTAGCTGAACATAGTAGTGCTAATAACTTGTGAGAGGTTTGTATGTAAACTGTAATAAACAAGGAGTAAAGGAGATATAAACACTAATGCAACAACGTAGCTGAACATGGTAGTGCTGTTACCTAGTGTTAGGTTTGTATGGTAAACGGTAATAAACAAAGGGTAAACGAGATAAAAACACTAATGGAACAACGTAGCTGAACATGGTACAGCTGTTACATAGTGTTAGGTTTGTTTGGTAAACTGTAATAAACAAAGTGTAAAGGAGATATAAACAATGATACAATAACCTACTTGAACATGGTAGTGCTTTTATTTGGTGTTAGTCTTGTATGGCAAACTGTGATAAACAAAAAGTAAAAAAGGTACAAACACTGATACAACAACGTAGCTGGACATGGTAGTGCTGTTACTTAGTGTTAGGTTTGAATGGTAAACTGTAATAAACAAAGGGTAAAGGTGATATAAACATAAATACAATAACGTAGCTGAACATGGAAGTGCTCTTTTTTAGTGTTAGGTTTGTATGGTAAACGGTAATAAACAGAGGGTAAACGAGATAAAAACACTAATGAAACAACGTAGCTGATCATGGTAGTACTGTTAATTAGTGTTAGGTTTGTAAGGTAAACTTTAATAAACAAGGGGTAAAGGAGATATAAACACTGATGCAATAACGTAGCTGTAAATGGTAGTGCTGTTACCTAGTGTTAGGTTTGTATGATAAACTGTAATAAACAATGGGTAAAGGAGGTACAAATACTGATTCAATAAGTAGCTGAACATGGTAGTGTTGCTACTTAGTGTTAGGTTTGTATGGTAAATTGTAATAAACAAGGGGTAAAAGAGAGGCAAACACTGAAGCAATAACGTAGCTGAACGTGGAAGTGCTGTTATCTAGTGTTAGGCTTGTATGGCAAACTGTGATAAACAAAGGGTGAATTAGATATAAACACCGATGCAATAACGTAGCTGATAATGGTAGTGCTGTTACCTAGTGTTAGGTTTGTATAGTAAACTGTAATAAACAAGGGGTAAAGGAGATATAAACAATGATGCAATAAGGTAGCTGAACATGGAAGTACTCTTATATAGTGTTAGGTTTGTATGGTAAAGTGTAATAAACAATGGGTAAAGGAGGTACAAATACTGATTCAATAACGTAGAAGAACATGGTAGTGTTTCTACTTAGTGGTAGGTTTGAATGGTAAATTGTAATAAACAAAGGGTAAAGGAAATATAAACACTGATGCAAAAACTTATCTGAATATGGTAGTGCTGTTACCTAGTGTTAGGTTTGTATGGTAAACTGTAATGAACAAAAAGTAAAAGAGATATAAACACTGATGCAATAACGAAGCTGAAAATGGTAGAACCGTTACTTAGTGTTAGATTTGTAAGGTAAACTGTATTAAACAAATGGTAAAGGAGGTATAAACAATGATACAATAACGTAGCTGAACATGCTAGTGCTGTTACCTAGTGTTACGTTTGTATGATAAAGTGTAATAAACAAAGGGTAAGGGGATGTAAACACTGATACATCAACGTAGCTGAACATGGTAGTGCTGTTACCTAGTGTTAGGTTTGTATGGTAAACTGTGATAAACAACAAAAAAAGAAGATATAAACACTGATGCAATAACATAGCTGAACATGCTAGTCCTGTTACCTAGTGTTAGGTTTGTATGGTAAAATGTAACAAACATAGGGTAAAGGAGATAAAAACAATAATGCAACAACGTAGCTGGACATGGTAGTGATGTTACCTAGTGTTAGGTTTGTATGGTAAACTGTGATAAACAAAAAAAAAGATATAAACACTGATACAAACAACTTGGTTTAATATGGTAGTGTTGTTACCTAGTGTTAGGTTTGTATGGTAAACTATAATAAAGAAAGGGTAAAGGAGATATATACACTAAAGCAATAACGTATCTGAACATGGTAGTGCTGTTACTTAGTTTTATATTTTTACAGTAAATTGTAATAAACAAAGAGTAATGGAAGTATAAATACTGATACAAGAACGTAGCTGAACATGGTAGTGCTATTACGAAGTGTCAGGTTTGTATGGTAAACTGAAATAAACAATGTGTAAAGGAGTTACAAACACTGATACAATAACGTAGCTGAACATAATAGTTCTGTTACCAACTGTTAAGTTTGTATGGTACACTGTAATAAAGAAGGGGTAAAAGAGAGACAAACACTGAAGAAATAACGTTTCTGAACATGGTAGTTCTGTTACTTAGTTTTATATTTTTATGGTGTACTGTAATAAATTTTGTGTAAAGGAGTTACAAACACTGATACAATAACGTAGCTGAACATGGTAGTGTTGCTAACTAGTGTTAGGTTTGTATAATAAACTATAATAAACAAAGTGTAAATGAGATATAAACACTGATACAATAACGTAGCTGAACATGGTAGTGCTGTTACCTTGTGTTAGATTTGTATGGTAAACTGTAATAAACCTTGTGTAAAGGAGTTACAAACACTGATACAATAACGGAGCTGAATATGGTAGTGTTGCTATCTACTGTTAGGTTTGTATGGTAAACTGTAATACACAAAAGGTAAAGGAGATATAAATACTTATGTAATAACGTAGGTGAACATGCTTGTGCTGTTACCTTGTGTTAGGTTTGTATGGTAAACTGTAATGAACAATGAATTAAGGATGAAGAAATACTGATTCAATAACGTAGTTGAACATGGTAGTGTTGCTACTTAGTGTCAGGTTTGTATGGTAAATTGTAATAAACAAAGGGTAAAGGTGATATAAACACAAATATAACAACGTAGATGAACATGGTAGTGCTGTTAACTTGTGTTAGGTTTGTATGGTAAAATGTGGAAAACAAAATGTAAAGGAAATATAAACACTGATACAATAACGTAGCTGAAAATGGTAGTGCTGTTAACTTGTGTTAGGTTTCTATGGTAAACTGTAATAAACAAGAAATAAAGGAGATATAAACACTGATGCAATGACGTAGCTGTACATGGAAGTGCTGTTACCTAGTGTTAGGGTTGTATTATAACCTGTAATAAAAAGGGGTAAACGAGATATAAACACTGATGGAATAACGTAGCTGAACATGGTAGTGCTGTTACTTAGTGTTTGGTTTGTTTGGTAAACTGTAATAATTAATGGGTGAAGGAGGTACAAAGATCGATTCAATAACGTAGCTGAACATGGTAGTGTTGCTACTTAGTGTTAGGTTTGTCTTTTAAATTGTAATAAACAAAGGTTAAAAGTGATATAAACACAAATACAACAACGTAGCTGAACATGATAGTGCAGGTACCTAGTGTTAGGTTTGAATGGTACACTGTAATAAACAAGGGGTAAAGGAGATATAAACACTGAAGTAATAACGTAGCTGAACACGGCAGTTCTTTTACCTAATGTTAGGTTTGTATGGTAAACTGTAATAAACAAGAAGTAAAAAAAAGACAAACACTGATACAATAACGTAGCGAAACATGGTAGTGTTGATACCTTGTGTTAGGTTTGTATGGTAAACTGTAATAAACCTTGTGTCAAGGAGATACAAAAACTGATACAATAACGGAGCTGAACATGGTAGTGTTGCTACATAATTTTTGGTTTGTATGGTAAACTGTAATAAACAAAAAGTAAAGGAGATATAAACATTGATACAATAACGTAGCTGAACATCGTAGTGCTGTTAACTTGTGTTAGGTTTGTATGGTAAAATGTGAAAAAAAAATGTAAAAAAGATATAAACACTGATACAATAACGTACTTGAAGATGGTAGTGCTTTTACTTGGTGTTAGAATTGTATGGTAAACTGTAATAAACAAAAGGTGAAGGAGATATAAACACTTATACAATAACGTACTTGAATATGATAGTGCTTTTACCTAGTGTTAGGATGGTATGGTAAACTGTGAAAAACAAAGGGCGAAGAAGATAGAAATACCAATGTAATAACGTAGGTGAGCATGCTAGTGCTGTTACCTAGTGTTAGGTTTGTATGGTAAACTGCCATAAACAAAAAGTAAAGGAGATATAAACACTGATACAATAACGTAGCTGAACATGGTAGTGCTGTTAACTTGTGTTAGGTTTGTATGGTAAAATGTAATAAACAAAGTGTAAAAGAGATATAAACACTAATACAATAACGTACTTGAATATGGTAGTGCTTTTACTTGGTGTTAGAATTGTATGGTAAACTGTGATTAACAAAGGGAAAAAGAGATATAAACAGTGATGCATAACTGAACATGCTAGTGCTGTTGCCTAGAGTTAGGTTTAGACGGTAAACTGTAATAAACAAAGGATAAAGGAGATATAAACACTGATACAATAACGTTACAGAACATCGTAGTGCTGTTAATTTGTGTTAGGTTTTATGGTAAACTGTAATAAACATGGGGTAAAGGAGGTACAAACACAGATTTAATAACGTAGCTGAACATGGTAGTGCTGTTACCAAGTGTTAGGTTTGGATGGTAAACTGTAGTAAAGAAAGGTTAAAGGAGATATAAACACTGATACAATGACGTAGATGAACATGGTAGTGCTGTTTCCTAGTAATATGTTTGTGTGGTAAACTGTAATAATCAAAAGGTAAAAGAGATATAAACACTTATACAATAACGTACTTGAATATGGTAGTGCTTTTACCTAGTGTTAGGATGGTATGGTAAACTGTGATAAACAAAGGGCAAAGAAGATAGAAATACTAATGTAATAACGTAGGTGAACATGCTAGTGCTGTTACCTAGAGTTATGTTTATATGGTAAACTGTAATAAAGAAGGTGTAAAATAGATATAAACACTGATGCAATTATGTAACTGTACATGGTAGTGCTGTTATCTAGTGTTAGGTTTGTATTGTAAATTGTAATACATAAAGGGTAAAGGAGATATAAACACTGATGCAATAACGTAGCTGAACATGGTAGTGCTGTTACTGAGTGTTAGGTTTATATGGTAAACTGTAATAAACAAAAGGGTAAAGGAGATATAAACACTGACACAATAACGTACTTGAACATGGTAGTGCTTTTACCTGGTTTTAGACTTGCATGTTATTGTGTGATAAACGAAGGTTAAATGAGATAAAACACTGATGCGTAGCTGAACATGCCAGTGCTGTTACTTAATGTTATGTTTGAATTTAAACTGTACTAAGCAAAGAGTAAAGGAGATATAAACACTGATACAATAACGTAGCTTAAAATGTTAGTTCTGTTACCTAGTTTTATGTTTGTATGGTAAAATGTAATAAACAAAGGGTAAAGGTGATATAAACACAAATACAATAACGAAGCTAAACATTGTAGTGCTTTTACTAGGTGTTAGTCTTGTATGGTAAACTGTGATAAACAAAGGGTAAAGGAGATATAAACACTGATGCGTAGCTGAACATGCTAGTCCTGTTACCTAGTGTTACGTTTGTACGGTAAACTGTAATAAACAAAGGGAAAAGGAGATATAAATACTGATGTAATAACATAGCTGAACATGTTAGTGCTGTTAACTTGTGTTAGGTTTGTGGGGTAAACTGTAATAAAGAAGGTGTAAAATAGATATAAACACTGATGCAATAATGTAACTGTACATGGTAGTGCTGTTAACTTGTGTTAAGTTTGTATGGTAAAATGTAATAAACAAAGTAAAAAGGAGATATAAACACTGATACAATAACGTACATGAACATGGTAGAGCTTTTACCTCGTTTTAGACTTGTATGTTAAAGTGTGATAAACGAAGGGTATATGAGATATAAAGACTGATGCGTAGCTGAACATGCTAGTGTTGTTATCTTATGTTATGTTTGTATTTAAACTGTACTAAGCAAAGGGTAAAGGAGATATAAACACTGATACAATTACGTACTTGAAGATGGTAGTGCTTTTATTGGTGTTAGAATTGTATGTTAAACTGTAATAAACAAGGGGTAAAGGAGGTACAAACACAGATTCAATAACGTAGCTGAACATGGTAGTGCTGTTACCAAGTGTTAGGTTTGTATGGTAAACTGTAGTAAACAAAGTAAAAGGAGATATAAACACTGATACAATAACGTAGCTGAACATGGTAGTGCTGTTTCCTAGTGTTATGTTTGTGGGGTAAACTGTAATAAACAAAAGGTAAAGGAAATATAATCACTTATACAATAACGTACTTGAATATGATAGTGCTTTTACCTAGTTTTAGGATGGTATGGTAAACTATGATAAACAAAGGGCGAAGAAGATAGAAATACTAATGTAATAACGTAGGTGAACATGCTAGTGCTGTTACCTAGCGTTAAGTTTTTATGGTAAACTGCAACAAACAATGTGTAAAGGAGATATAAATACTGATATAATAACGTATGTGAACATGGTAGAGCTGTTAAGTAGTGTTAGGTTTTTATGGTAAACTGTAATAAACAAAGAGTAAAGGAGATATAAATACTGATGTAATAACATAGCTGAACATGTTAGTGCTGTTAACTTGTGTTAGGATTGTGTGGTAAACTGTAATAAAGAAGGGGTAAAATAGATATAAACACTGATGCAATAACGTAACTTTACATGGTAGTGCTGTTACCTAGTGTTAGTTTGTATTGTAAATTGTAATAAACAATGGGTAAAGGAGATAAAAACACTGATGCAATAACGTAGCTGAACATGGTAGTTCTTTTACTTGGTGTTAGTCTTGTATGGTAAACTGTGATAAACAAAAAATTAAAAAAGATATAAACACTGATGCGTAGCAGAACAAGTTAGTGCTGTTACCTAGTGTTAGGTTTCTATGATAAACTGTAATAAACAATGGGTAAAGAACGTACAAATAGTGATTCAATAACGTAGCTGAACATGGTAGTGTTGGTACTTAGTGTTAGGTTTGTATGGAAAATTGTAATAAACAAAGGTTAAAGGTGATATAAACAAAAATAGAATAACGTAGCTGAACATGTAGTGCTGTTACCTAGTGTTAAATTTGTATGGTATGCTGTAATAAACAAGGGGTAAAGGAGATATAAACACGGAATTAATAACGTAGCTTAACATGGTAGTGCTGTTTCCTAGTGTTAGGTTTGTATGGTATACTGTAATAAAAAGCGGTAAAGGAGATATAAACACGGAATTAATAACGTAGCTGAACATGGTAGTTCTGTTACCTAGTGTTAGGTTTGTAAGGAAAACTGTAATAAACAAGGGGCCAAAGAGAGACAAACACTGATACAATAACCAAGCTAAACATGGTAGTGTTGATACCTTGTGTTAGGTTTGAATGGTAAACTGTAATAAACCTTGTGTAAAGGAGATACAAACACTGATACAATAACGGAGTTGAACATGGTAGTGTTGTTACAAAATTTTTTGGTTTGTATGGTAAACTGTAATAAACAAAAAGTAAAAAAGATATAAACACTGATACAATAACGTAGCTGAACATGGTAGTGTTGTTAACTTGTGTTAGGTTTGTATGGTAAAATGTAATAAACAAAGTGTAAAGGAGATATAAACACTGATACAATAACGTATTTGAACATGGTAGTGCTTTTACTTGGTGTTAGAATTGTATGGTAAACTGTGAATAACAAAGGGAAAAGGAGATATAAACACTGATGCATAGCTGAACATGCTAGTGCTGTTGCCTAGAGTTAGGTTTGTACGGTAAACTGTAATAAACAAAGGGTAAAGGAGATATAAACACTGATACAATAACGTAGCAGAACATCGTAGTGCTGTTAATTTGTGTTAGCTTTGTATGGTAAACTGTAATAAACATGGGGTAAAGGAGGTACAAACACAGATTCAATAACGTAGCTGAACAAGATAGTGCTGTTACCAAGTGTTAGGTTTGTATGGTAAACTGTAGTAAAAAAAGGTTAAAGGAGATATAAACACTGATACAATGACGTAGATGAACATGGTAGTGCTGTTTCCTAGTGTTATGTTTGTGTGGTAAACTGTAATAAACAAAAATAAAGGAGATATAAACACTGATGCAATAACGTAACTGTACATGGTAGTGCTGTTACCTAGTGTTAGATTTGTATTGTAAATTGTAATACATAAGGGTAAAGGAGATATAAACACTGATGCAATAACGTAGCTGAACATGGTAGTGCTGTTACTGAGTGTTAGGTTTATATGGTAAACTGTAATAAACAAAAGGGTAAAGGAGATATAAACACTGACACAATAACGTACTTGAACATGGTAGTGCTTTTACCTAGTGTTATGTTTATATGGTAACTGTAATAAACAAAAGGGTAAAGGAGATATAAACACTGACACAATAACGTACTTGAACATGGTAGTGCTTTTACCTGGTTTTAGACTTGCATGTTAATGTGTGATAAACGAAGGGTAAATGAGATAAAACACTGATGCGTAGCTGAACATGCCAGTGCTGTTACCTAATGTTATGTTTGTATTTAAACTGTACTAAGCAAAGGTTAAAAGAGATATAAACACTGATACAATAACGTAGCTTAACATGTTAGTTCTGTTACCTAGTTTTATGTTTGTATGGTAAAATGTAATAAACAAAGGGTAAAGGTGATATAAACACAAATACAATAACGAAGCTAAACATTGTAGTGCTTTTACCTGGTGCTAGTCTTGTATGGTAAACTGTGATAAACAAAGGGTAAAGGAAATATAAACACTGATGCGTAGCTGAACATGCTAGTCCTGTTACCTAGTGTTATGTTTGTACGGTAAACTGTAATAAACAAAGGGTAAAGGAGATATAAATACTGATGTAATAACATAGCTGAACATGTTAGTGTTTCTACTTAGTGTTAGGTTTGTATGGTAAACTGTAATAAACAAAGGGTAAAGGAGATATAAACACTGATGCAATAACGTAGCTGAACATGGTAGTGCTGTTACCTAGTGTTAGGTTTGTATGGTAAACTGTAATAAACAAAAAAGTAAAAGAGATATAAACACTGATGCAATAACGAAGCTGAACATGGTAGAACTGTTACTTAGTGTTAGATTTGTATGGTAAACTGTAATAAACAAAGGGTAAAGGAGATATAAACACTGATACAATAACGTAGCTGAACATGGTAGTGCTGTTACCTAGTGTTAGGTTTGTATGGTAAACTGTAATAAACAAAGGGTAAAGGAGATATAAACACTGATACATAACGTAGCTGAACATGGTAGTGCTGTTACCTAGTGTTAGGTTTGTATGGTAAACTGTAATAAACAACAAAAAAAGAAGATATAAACACTGATGCAATAACGTAGCAGAACAAGCTAGTGCTGTTACTTAGTGTTAGGTTTGTATGGTAAAATGTAATAAACATAGGGTAAAGGAGATAAAAACAATAATGCAACAACGTAGCTGGACATGGTAGTGATGTTACCTAGTGTTAGGTTTGTATGGTAAACTGTGATAAACAAAAAAAAAGATATAAACACTGATACAAACAACTTGGTTTAACATGGTAGTGTTGTTACCTAGTGTTAGGTTTGTATGGTAAACTGTAATGAAGAAGGGGTAAAAAAGATATAAACAGTGATACAATAACGTAGCTGAACATGGTAGTGCTGTTACCTAGAGTCAGGTGTGTATGGTAAACTATAATAAAGAAAGGGTAAAGGAGATATATACACTAAAGCAATAACGTATCTGAACATGGTAGTGCTGTTACTTAGTTTCATATTTTTACAGTAAACTGTAATAAACAAAGAGTAATGGAGATATAAACACTGATACAAGAACGTAGCTGAACATGGTAGTGCTGTTACGAAGTGTTAGGTTTGTATGGTAAACTGAAATAAACAATGTGTAAAGGAGATACAAACACTGATACAATAACGTAGCTGAACATAGTAGTTCTGTTACCTACTGTTAAGTTTGTATGGTACACTGTAATAAAGAAGGGGTAAAAGAGAGACAAACACTGAAGAAATAACGTTTCTGAACATGGTAGTTCTGTTACTTAGTTTTATATTTTTATGGTAAACTGTAATAAATTTTGGTAAAGGAGATACAAACACTGATACAATAACGTAGCTGAACATGGTAGTGTTGCTAACTAGTGTTAGGTTTGTATAATAAACTATAATAAACAAAGTGTAAATGAGATATAAACACTGATACAATAACGTAGCTGAACATGGTAGTTCTGTTACCTTGTGTTAGATTTGTATGGTAAACTGTAATAAACAAGGGGTAAAAGAGAGACAAACACTGATACAATAACGGAGCTGAATATGGTAGTGTTGCTATCTACTGTTAGGTTTGTATGGTAAACTGTAATACACAAAAGGTAAAGGAGATATAAATACTTATGTAATAACGTAGGTGAACATGCTTGTGCTGTTACCTTGTGTTAGGTTTGTATGGTAAACTGTAATGAACAATGAATTAAGGATGAAGAAATACTGATTCAATAACGTAGTTGAACATGGTAGTGTTGCTACTTAGTGTCAGGTTTGTATGGTAAATTGTAATAAACAAAGGGTAAAGGTGATATAAACACAAATATAACAACGTAGATGAACATGGTAGTGCTGTTAAATATGTGTTAGGTTTGTATGGTAAAATGTGAAAAACAAAATGTAAAGGAAATATAAACACTGATACAATTACGTAGCTGAAAATGGTAGTGCTGTTAACTTGTGTTAGGTTTCTATGGTAAACTGTAATAAACAAGAAATAAAGGAGATATAAACACTGTTGCAATGACGTAGCTGTACATGGAAGTGCTGTTACCTAGTGTTAGGGTTGTATTATAACCTGTAATAAAAAGGGGTAAACGAGATATAAACACTGATGGAATAACGTAGCTGAACATGGTAGTGCTGTTACTTAGTGTTTGGTTTGTTTGGTAAACTGTAATAATTAATGGGTGAAGGAGGTACAAAGATCGATTCAATAACGTAGCTGAACATGGTAGTGTTGCTACTTAGTGTTAGGTTTGTCTTTTAAATTGTAATAAACAAAGGTTAAAAGTGATATAAACACAAATACAACAACGTAGCTGAACATGATAGTGCAGGTACCTAGTGTTAGGTTTGAATGGTATACTGTAATAAACAAGGGGTAAAGGAGATATAAACACTGAAGTAATAACGTAGCTGAATACGGCAGTTCTTTTACCTAATGTTAGGTTTGTATGGTAAACTGTAATAAACAAGAAGTAAAAAAAAGACAAACATTGATACAATAACGTAGCGAAACATGGTAGTGTTGATACCTTGTGTTAGGTTTGTATGGTAAACTGTAATAAACCTTGTGTAAAGGAGATACAAAAACTGATACAATAACGGAGCTGAACATGGTAGTGTTGCTACATAATTTTTGGTTTGTATGGTAAACTGTAATAAACAAAAAGTAAAGGAGATATAAACATTGATACAATAACGTAGCTGAACATCGTAGTGCTGTTAACTTGTGTTAGGTTTGTATGGTAAAATGTGAAAAAAAATGTAAAAAAGATATAAACACTTATACAATAACGTACTTGAATATGATAGTGCTTTTACCTAGTGTTAGGATGGTATGGTAAACTGTGATAAACAAAGGGCGAAGAAGATAGAAATACTAATGTAATAACGTAGGTGAGCATGCTAGTGCTGTTACCTAGTGTTAGGTTTGTATGGTAAACTGCCATAAACAAAAAGTAAAGGAGATATAAACACTGATACAATAACGTAGCTGAACATGGTAGTGCTGTTAACTTGTGTTAGGTTTGTATGGTAAAATGTAATAAACAAAGTGTAAAAGAGATATAAACACTAATACAATAACGTACTTGAATATGGTAGTGCTTTTACTTGGTGTTAGAATTGTATGGTAAACTGTGATTAACAAAGGGAAAAAGAGATATAAACAGTGATGCATAACTGAACATGCTAGTGCTGTTGCCTAGAGTTAGGTTTAGACGGTAAACTGTAATAAACAAAGGATAAAGGAGATATAAACACTGATACAATAACGTTACAGAACATCGTAGTGCTGTTAATTTGTGTTAGGTTTTTATGGTAAACTGTAATTAACATGGGGTAAAGGAGGTACAAACACAGATTTAATAACGTAGCTGAACATGGTAGTGCTGTTACCAAGTGTTAGGTTTGGATGGTAAACTGTAGTAAAGAAAGGTTAAAGGAGATATAAACACTGATACAATGACGTAGATGAACATGGTAGTGCTGTTTCCTAGTAATATGTTTGTGTGGTAAACTGTAATAATCAAAAGGTAAAGGAGATATAAACACTTATACAATAACGTACTTGAATATGGTAGTGCTTTTACCTAGTGTTAGGATGGTATGGTAAACTGTGATAAACAAAGGGCAAAGAAGATAGAAATACTAATGTAATAACGTAGGTGAACATGCTAGTGCTGTTACCTAGAGTTATGTTTATATGGTAAACTGTAATAAAGAAGGTGTAAAATAGATATAAACACTGATGCAATTATGTAACTGTACATGGTAGTGCTGTTATCTAGTGTTAGGTTTGTATTGTAAATTGTAATACATAAAGGGTAAAGGAGATATAAACACTGATGCAATAACGTAGCTGAACATGGTAGTGCTGTTACTGAGTGTTAGGTTTATATGGTAAACTGTAATAAACAAAAGGGTAAAGGAGATATAAACACTGACACAATAACGTACTTGAACATGGTAGTGCTTTTACCTGGTTTTAGACTTGCATGTTATTGTGTGATAAACGAAGGTTAAATGAGATAAAACACTGATGCGTAGCTGAACATGCCAGTGCTGTTACTTAATGTTATGTTTGAATTTAAACTGTACTAAGCAAAGAGTAAAGGAGATATAAACACTGATACAATAACGTAGCTTAAAATGTTAGTTCTTTTACCTAGTTTTATGTTTGTATGGTAAACTGTGATAAACAAAGGGTAAAGGAGATATAAACACAAATACAATAACGAAGCTAAACATTGTAGTGCTTTTACTAGGTGTTACTCTTGTATGGTAAACTGTGATAAACAAAGGGTAAAGGAGATATAAACACTGATGCGTAGCTGAACATGCTAGTCCTGTTACCTAGTGTTACGTTTGTATGGTAAACTGTAATAAACAAAGGGAAAAGGAGATATAAATACTGATGTAATAACATAGCTGAACATGTTAGTGCTGTTAACTTGTGTTAGGTTTGTGGGGTAAACTGTAATAAAGAAGGTGTAAAATAGATATAAACACTGATGCAATAATGTAACTGAACATGGTAGTGCTGTTAACTTGTGTTAAGTTTGTATGGTAAAATGTAATAAACAAAGTAAAAAGGAGATATAAACACTGATACAATAACGTACATGAACATGGTAGAGCTTTTACCTCGTTTTAGACTTGTATGTTAAAGTGTGATAAACGAAGGGTATATGAGATATAAAGACTGATGCGTAGCTGAACATGCTAGTGTTGTTATCTTATGTTATGTTTGTATTTAAACTGTACTAAGCAAAGGGTAAAGGAGATATAAACACTGATACAATTACGTACTTGAAGATGGTAGTGCTTTTATTGGTGTTAGAATTGTATGTTAAACTGTAATAAACAAGGGGTAAAGGAGGTACAAACACAGATTCAATAACGTAGCTGAACATGGTAGTGCTGTTACCAAGTGTTAGGTTTGTATGGTAAACTGTAGTAAACAAAGTAAAAGGAGATATAAACACTGATACAATAACGTAGCTGAACATGGTAGTGCTGTTTCCTAGTGTTATGTTTGTGGGGTAAACTGTAATAAACAAAAGGTAAAGGAAATATAATCACTTATACAATAACGTACTTGAATATGATAGTGCTTTTACCTAGTTTTAGGATGGTATGGTAAACTATGATAAACAAAGGGCGAAGAAGATAGAAATACTAATGTAATAACGTAGGTGAACATGCTAGTGCTGTTACCTAGCGTTAAGTTTTTATGGTAAACTGCAACAAACAATGGGTAAAGGAGATATAAATACTGATATAATAACGTATGTGAACATGGTAGAGCTGTTAAGTAGTGTTAGGTTTTTATGGTAAACTGTAATAAACAAAGAGTAAAGGAGATATAAATACTGATGTAATAACATAGCTGAACATGTTAGTGCTGTTAACTTGTGTTAGGATTGTGTGGTAAACTGTAATAAAGAAGGGGTAAAATAGATATAAACACTGATGCAATAACGTAACTTTACATGGTAGTGCTGTTACCTAGTGTTAGTTTGTATTGTAAATTGTAATAAACAATGGGTAAAGGAGATAAAAACACTGATGCAATAACGTAGCTGAACATGGTAGTTCTTTTACTTGGTGTTAGTCTTGTATGGTAAACTGTGATAAACAAAAATTAAAAAAGATATAAACACTGATGCGTAGCAGAACAAGTTAGTGCTGTTACCTAGTGTTAGGTTTCTATGATAAACTGTAATAAACAATGGGTAAAGAACGTACAAATAGTGATTCAATAACGTAGCTGAACATGGTAGTGTTGGTACTTAGTGTTAGGTTTGTATGGAAAATTGTAATAAACAAAGGTTAAAGGTGATATAAACAAAAATAGAATAACGTAGCTGAACATGTAGTGCTGTTACCTAGTGTTAAATTTGTATGGTAAACTGTAATAAACAAGGGGTAAAGGAGATATAAACACGGAATTAATAACGTAGCTGAACATGGTAGTGCTGTTACCTAGTGTTAGGTTTGTATGGTAAACTGTAATAAAAGCGGTAAAGGAGATATAAAAGAATTAATAACGGTGAAATGGTAGTTCTGAGATATAAACACTGTAATAAACAATAAGAGTAGCTGAACATGGTAGTGTTGTTACCTTGTGTTAGGTTTGTATGGTAAACTGTAATAAACAAGGTGTAAAGGAGATACAAACACTGATACAATAACGGAGCTGAACATGGTAGTGTTGTTACCTTGTGTTAGGTTTGTATGGTAAACTGTAATAAACAAAAAGTAAAAAAGATATAAACACTGATACAATAACGTAGCTGAACATGGTAGTGTTGTTAACTTGTGTTAGGTTTGTATGGTAAAATGTAATAAACAAAGTGTAAAGGAGATATAAACACTGATACAATAACGTATTTGAACATGGTAGTGCTTTTACTTGGTGTTAGAATTGTATGGTAAACTGTAATAACAAAGGGAAAAGGAGATATAAACACTGATGCATAGCTGAACATGCTAGTGCTGTTGCCTAGAGTTAGGTTTGTATGGTAAACTGTAATAAACAAAGGGTAAAGGAGATATAAACACTGATACAATAACGTAGCAGAACATCGTAGTGCTGTTAATTTGTGTTAGCTTTGTATGGTAAACTGTAATAAACATGGGGTAAAGGAGGTACAAACACAGATTCAATAACGTAGCTGAACATGGTAGTGCTGTTACCTAGTGTTAGGTTTGTATGGTAAACTGCAATAAACAATGGGTAAAGGAGATATAAATACTGATGTAATAACGTATGTGAACATGGTAGAGCTGTTAAGTAGTGTTAGGTTTTTATGGTAAACTGTAATAAACAAAGAGTAAAGGAGATATAAATACTGATGTAATATCATAGCTGAACATGTTAGTGCTGTTAACTTGTGTTAGGATTGTGTGGTAAACTGTAATAAAGAAGGTGTAAAATAGATATAAACACTGATGCAATAACGTAACTTTACATGGTAGTGCTGTTACCTAGTGTTAGGTTTGTATTGTAAATTGTAATAAACAAAGGGTAAAGGAGATAAAAACACTGATGCAATAACGTAGCTGAACATGGTAGTTCTTTTACTTGGTGTTAGTCTTGTATGGTAAACTGTGATAAACAAAAATTAAAGGAGATATAAACACTGATGCGTAGCAGAACAAGCTAGTGCTGTTACCTAGTGTTAGGTTTGTATGATAAACTGTAATAAACAATGGGTAAAGAACGTACAAATACTGATTCAATAACGTAGCTGAACATGGTAGTGTTGGTACTTAGTGTTAGGTTTGTATGGTAAACTGTAATAAACAAAGGTTAAAGATGATATAAACAAAAATACAATAACGTAGCTGAACATGCTAGTGCTGCTACCTAGTGTTAGGTTTGTATGGTATACTGTAATAAACAAGGGGTAAAGGAGATATAAACACGGAATTAATAACGTAGCTGAACATGGTAGTGCTGTTACGTAGTGTTAGGTTCGTATGGTATACTGTAATAAAAAGGGGTAATGGAGATATAAACACTGATGCGGAGCAGAACAAGCTAGTGCTGTTACCTAATGTTAGGTTTGTATGATAAACTGTAATAAACAATGGGTAAAGAACGTACAAATGCTGATTCAATAACGTAGCTGAACATGCTAGTGCTGTTACCTAGTGTTAGGTTTGTATGGTATACTGTAATAAACAAGGGGTAAAGGAGATATAAACACGGAATTAATAACGTAGCTGAACATGGTAGTTCTGTTACCTAGTGTTAGGTTTGTAAAGTAAACTGTAATAAACAAGGGGTAAAAGAGAGACAAACACTGATACAATAACGTAGCTAAACATGGTAGTGTTGATACCTTGTGTTAGGTTTGTATGGTAAACTGTAATAAACCTTGTGTAAAGCAGATATAAACACTGATGGAATGACGTAGCTGAACATGGTTGTTGCTGTTACTTAGTGTTAGGATTGTATGGTAAACTGTAGTAAACAAGGGGTAAAATAGGTACAGACACTGATACAATAACGTAGCTGAACATGGTAGTGCTGTTTTCTAGTGTTAGCTTTTTATGGTAAATTGTAATAAACAAGGGGTAAAAAAGATATAAACACTGAATTAATAACGTAGCTCAACACGGTAGTTCTTTTACCTAATGTTAGGTTTGTATGGTAAACTGTAATAAACAAGGGGTAAAAGAGATATAAATACTGATATAATAACGTATGTGAACATGGTAGAGCTGTTAAGTAGTGTTAGGTTTTTATGGTAAAGTGTAATAAACAAAAAGTAAAAGAGATATAAACATTGATACAATAACGTAGCTGAACATGGTAGTGCTGTTAACTTGTGTTAGGTTTGTAGGGTAAATTGTGAAAAACAAAATGTAAAGGAGATATAAACACTGATACAATAACGTACATGAACATGGTAGTGCTTTTACTTAGTGTTAGAATTGTATGGTAAACTGTGATAAACAAAGGGAAAAGGAAATATAAACACTGATGCATAGCTTAACAGGCTAGTTCTGTTACCTAGTTATAGGTTTGTATGGTAAACTGTAATAAACAAAAAGTAAAGGAGATATAAATACTGATGTAATAACGTAGCTGAACATGGTAGTGCTGTTAACTTGTGTTAGGTTTGTATGGTAAACTGTAATAAACAATGGGTAAAGGAGATATAAACACTGATGCAATAACGTATGTGAACATGGTAGTGCTGTTACCTAGTGTTAGGTTTTATGGTAAACTGTAATAAACAAAGAGTAAAGGAGATACAAATACTGATGTAATAACATAGCTGAACATGTTAGTGCTGTTAACTTGTGTTAGGTTTGAGTGGTAAACTGTAATAAAGAAGGTGTAAAATAGATATAAACACTGATGCAATAACGTAACTTACATGGTAGTGCTGTTACCTAGTGTTAGGTTTGTATGGTAAACTGTAATAAACAAAGGGTAAAAGAGATAAAACACTGATGCAATAACGTAGCTGAACATGGTAGTTCTTTTACTTGGTGTTAGGTTTGTATGGTAAACTGTGATAAACAAAAATTAAAGGAGATATAAACACTGATGCGTAGCAGAACAAGGTAGTGCTGTTACCTAGTGTTAGGTTTGTATGATAAACTGTAATAAACAATGGGTAAAGAACATACAAACACTGATTAAATAACGTAGCTGAACATGGTAGTGTTGCTACTTAGTGTTAGGTTTGTATGGTAAACTGTAATAAACAAGGGTAAAGGAGATATAAACACTGATTAATAACGTAGCTGAACATGGTAGTGCTGTTACCTAGTGTTAGGTTTGTATGGTAAACTGTAATAAACAAAGGGTAAAAGAGATATAAACACTGATACAATAACGTAGCTGAACATGGTAGTGCTGTTACCTAGTGTTAGGTTTGTATGGTAAACTGTAATAAACAAAGGGTAAAGGAGATATAAACACTGATGTAATAACGTAGCTGAACATGGTAGTGCTGTTACCTAGTGTTAGGTTTGTATGGTAAACTGTAATAAACAATGGGTAAAGGAGGTACAAATAGTTATTCAATAACGTAGCTAAACATGGTAGTGTTGTTACCTAGTGTTAGGTTTGTATGGTAAACTGTAATAAACAAAGGGTAAAGGAGATATAAACACTGATATAATAACGTAGCTGAACATGGTAGTGCTGTTAAATAGTGTTAGGTTTGTATGGTAAACTGTAATAAACAAAATGTAAAGGAGATATAAACACTGATACAATAACGTAGCTGAACATGGTAGTGCTGTTAACTTGTGTTAGGTTTGTATGGTAAACTGTAATAAACAAGGGTAAAGGAGATATAAACACTGATGCAATAACGTAGCTGAACATGGTAGTGCTGTTACCTAGTGTTAGGTTTGTATGGTAAACTGTAATAAAAAAGGGTAAAGGAGATATAAACACTGATGGAATAACGTAGCTGAACATGGTAGTGCTGTTACTTAGTGTTAGGTTTGTTTGGTAAACTGTAATAAACAATGGGTAAAGGAGATATAAACATGATTCAATAACGTAGCTGAACATGGTAGTGTGTTACTTAGTGTTAGGTTTGTATGGTAAACTGTAATAAACAAAGGTTAAAAGAGATATAAACACAAATACAATAACGTAGCTGAACATGGTAGTGCTGTTACCTAGTGTTAGGTTTGTATGGTAAACTGTAATAAACAAGGGGTAAAGGAGATATAAACACTGAAGTAATAACGTAGCTGAACATGGTAGTTCTTTTACCTAGTGTTAGGTTTGTATGGTAAACTGTAATAAACAAAGGTTAAAGGAGATATAAACACTGATACAATAACGTAGCTGAACATGGTAGTGCTGTTACCTAGTGTTAGGTTTGTATGGTAAACTGTAATAAACAAGGGTAAAGGAGATATAAACACTGATACAATAACGTAGCTGAACATGGTAGTTCTGTTACCTAGTGTTAGGTTTGTATGGTAAACTGTAATAAACAAAAAGTAAAGGAGATATAAACACTGATACAATAACGTAGCTGAACATGTAGTGCTGTTAACTTGTGTTAGGTTTGTATGGTAAAATGTAATGTAAAAAAGATATAAACAGATACAATAACGTACTTGAATATGGTAGTGCTTTTACCTAGTGTTAGGTTTGTATGGTAAACTGTAATAAACAAAGGGTAAAGAAGATAGAAACACTGATACAATAACGTAGCTGAACATGGTAGTGCTGTTACCTAGTGTTAGGTTTGTATGGTAAACTGTAATAAACAAAAAAGTAAAGGAGATATAAACACTGATACAATAACGTAGCTGAACATGGTAGTGCTGTTAACTTGTGTTAGGTTTGTATGGTAAAATGTAATAAACAAAGTGTAAAAGAGATATAAACACTGATACAATAACGTACTTGAACATGGTAGTGCATTTACTTGGTGTTAGAATTGTATGGTAAACTGTGAATAAACAAAGGAAAAAGAGATATAAACACTGATGCATAACTGAACATGCTAGTGCTGTTGCCTAGAGTTAGGTTTGTACGGTAAACTGTAATAAACAAAGGGTAAAGGAGATATAAACATTGATACAATAACGTAGCAGAACATCGTAGTGCTGTTAATTTGTGTTAGGTTTGTATGGTAAACTGTAATAAACATGGGGTAAAGGAGATACAAACACAGATTGAATAACGTAGCTGAACATGGTAGTGCTGTTACCAAGTGTTAGGTTTGTATGGTAAACTGTAGTAAACAAAGGGTTAAAGGAGATATAAACACTGATACAATAACGTAGATGAACATGGTAGTGCTGTTTCCTAGTGTTATGTTTGTGTGGTAAACTGTAATAAACAAAAGGTAAAGGAGATATAAACACTTATACAATAACGTACTGAACATGGTAGTTCTTTTACCTAGTGTTAGGATGGTATGGTAAACTGTAATGAACAAAGGGTAAAGAAGATAGAAATACTAATGTAATAACGTAGTTGAACATGCTAGTGCTGTTACCTAGAGTTAGGTTTATATGGTAAACTGTAATAAACAAGGGTAAAATAGATATAAACACTGATGCAATAACGTAACTGAACATGGTAGTGCTGTTACCTAGTGTTAGGTTTGTATTGTAAACTGTAATACATAAAGGGTAAAGGAGATATAAACACTGATGCAATAACGTAGCTGAACATGGTAGTGCTGTTACTGAGTGTTAGGTTTGTATGGTAAACTGTAATAAACAAAGGGTAAAGGAGATATAAACACTGACACAATAACGTAGCTGAACATGGTAGTGACTTATGGTTTGTTTAAACTGTAATAAACTGAGATATAAACACTGACACAATTTAGAACATGGTAGTGTATGTGTATTGTGTGATAAACGAAGGTTAAATGTGATGCGTAGCTGAACATGCCAGTGCTGTTACCTAATGTTATGTTTGAATTTAAACTGTAATAAACAAAGAGTAAAGGAGATATAAACACTGATACAATAACGTAGCTTAACATGTTAGTTCTGTTACCTAGTGTTAGGTTTGTATGGTAAACTGTAATAAACAAAGGGTAAAGGAGATATAAACACTGATACAATAACGTAGCTGAACATGGTAGTGCTGTTACCTAGTGTTAGGTTTGTATGGTAAACTGTAATAAACAAAGGGTAAAGGAGATATAAACACTGATAACGTAGCTGAACATGGTAGTGCTGTTACCTAGTGTTAGGTTTGTATGGTAAACTGTAATAAACAAAGGGTAAAGGAGATATAAACACTGATATAATAACGTAGCTGAACATGGTAGTGCTGTTACCTAGTGTTAGGTTTGTATGGTAAACTGTAATAAACAAAGGTGTAAAGGAGATATAAACACTGATACAATAACGTAGCTGAACATGGTAGTGCTGTTAACTTGTGTTAGGTTTGTATGGTAAACTGTAATAAACAAAGGGTAAAGGAGATATAAACACTGATACAATAACGTACATGAACATGGTAGTGCTTTTACCTAGTTTTAGACTTGTATGTTAAACTGTGATAAACGAAGGGTAAATGAGATATAAACACTGATGCGTAGCTGAACATGCTAGTGTTGTTATCTTATGTTAGGTTTGTATTTAAACTGTAATAAACAAAGGGTAAAGGAGATATAAACACTGATACAATAACGTAGCTGAACATGGTAGTGCTTTTATTGGTGTTAGGTTTGTATGGTAAACTGTAATAAACAAAGGGTAAAGGAGATATAAACACTGATACAATAACGTAGCTGAACATGGTAGTGCTGTTACCAAGTGTTAGGTTTGTATGGTAAACTGTAATAAACAAAGTAAAAGGAGATATAAACACTGATACAATAACGTAGCTGAACATGGTAGTGCTGTTACCTAGTGTTAGGTTTGTATGGTAAACTGTAATAAACAAAGGTAAAGGAGATATAAACACTTATACAATAACGTACTTGAACATGGTAGTGCTTTTACCTAGTGTTAGGTTTGTATGGTAAACTGTGATAAACAAAGGGTAAAGAAGATAGAAACACTAATGTAATAACGTAGCTGAACATGGTAGTGCTGTTACCTAGTGTTAGGTTTGTATGGTAAACTGTAATAAACAATGGGTAAAGGAGATATAAACACTGATATAATAACGTATGTGAACATGGTAGTGCTGTTAAGTAGTGTTAGGTTTTTATGGTAAACTGTAATAAACAAAGAGTAAAGGAGATATAAACACTGATGTAATAACATAGCTGAACATGGTAGTGCTGTTAACTTGTGTTAGGTTTGTATGGTAAACTGTAATAAAGAAGGGGTAAAATAGATATAAACACTGATGCAATAACGTAACTGAACATGGTAGTGCTGTTACCTAGTGTTAGTTTGTATGGTAAACTGTAATAAACAATGGGTAAAGGAGATATAAACACTGATGCAATAACGTAGCTGAACATGGTAGTTCTTTTACTTGGTGTTAGTCTTGTATGGTAAACTGTGATAAACAAAAAATTAAAAAAGATATAAACACTGATGCGTAGCAGAACATGTTAGTGCTGTTACCTAGTGTTAGGTTTGTATGATAAACTGTAATAAACAATGGGTAAAGAAGATATAAACACTGATACAATAACGTAGCTGAACATGGTAGTGTTGTTACTTAGTGTTAGGTTTGTATGGTAAACTGTAATAAACAAAGGTTAAAGGAGATATAAACAAAAATAGAATAACGTAGCTGAACATGTAGTGCTGTTACCTAGTGTTAGGTTTGTATGGTAAACTGTAATAAACAAAGGGTAAAGGAGATATAAACACTGATTAATAACGTAGCTGAACATGGTAGTGCTGTTACCTAGTGTTAGGTTTGTATGGTAAACTGTAATAAAAAAAGGGTAAAGGAGATATAAACACTGAATTAATAACGTAGCTGAACATGGTAGTTGCTGTTACCTAGTGTTAGGTTTGTATGGTAAACTGTAATAAACAAAGGGTAAAAGAGATATAAACACTGATACAATAACGTAGCTGAACATGGTAGTGTTGTTACCTTGTGTTAGGTTTGTATGGTAAACTGTAATAAACAAAGTGTAAAGGAGATATAAACACTGATACAATAACGTAGCTGAACATGGTAGTGTTGTTACCGTAATAAAAGTGTTAGGTTTGTATGGTAAACTGTAATAAACAAAAAGTAAAAAAGATATAAACACTGATACAATAACGTAGCTGAACATGGTAGTGCTGTTAACTTGTGTTAGGTTTGTATGGTAAAATGTAATAAACAAAGTGTAAAGGAGATATAAACACTGATACAATAACGTAGCTGAACATGGTAGTGCTTTTACTTAGTGTTAGGTTTGTATGGTAAACTGTAATAAACAAAGGGTAAAGGAGATATAAACACTGATACAATAACGTAGCTGAACATGGTAGTGCTGTTACCTAGTGTTAGGTTTGTATGGTAAACTGTAATAAACAAAGGGTAAAGGAGATATAAACACTGATACAATAACGTAGCTGAACATGGTAGTGCTTTTATTAGTGTTAGGTTTGTATGGTAAACTGTAATAAACAAGTGTTAGATACAATAACGTTTGTATGGTAAACTGTTAATAAACTGTAATAAACAAAGGTAAAGGAGATATAAACACTGATACAATAACGTAGCTGAACATGGTAGTGCTGTTACCTAGTGTTAGGTTTGTATGGTAAACTGTAATAAACAAAGGGTAAAGGAGATATAAACACTGATATAATAACGTATGTGAACATGGTAGAGTTGTTAACTAGTGTTAGGTTTTTATGGTAAACTGTAATAAACAAAGAGTAAAGGAGATATAAACACTGATACAATAACGTAGCTGAACATGGTAGTGCTGTTAACTTGTGTTAGGTTTGTATGGTAAACTGTAATAAAGAAGGGTAAAAGGAGATATAAACACTGATGCAATAACGTAGCTTTGAACATGGTAGTGCTGTTACCTAGTGTTAGGTTTGTATGGTAAACTGTAATAAACAAAGGGTAAAGGAGATAAAAACACTGATGCAATAACGTAGCTGAACATGGTAGTTCTTTACTTGGTGTTAGTCTTGTATGGTAAACTGTGATAAACAAAAATTAAAGGAGATATAAACACTGATGCGTAGCAGAACATGCTAGTGCTGTTACCTAGTGTTAGGTTTGTATGGTAAACTGTAATAAACAAAGGGTAAAGAGATATAAACACTGATACAATAACGTAGCTGAACATGGTAGTGCTGTTACCTAGTGTTAGGTTTGTATGGTAAACTGTAATAAACAAAGGTTAAAGAAGATATAAACACAAATACATTAAAGTAACTGAACATGGTAGTGCTGTTACCTAGTGTTAAGTTTGTATGGTAAACTGTAATAAACAAGGAATAAACGAGATATAAACACTGATACAATAACGTAGCTGAACATGGTAGTGCTGTTACCTAGTGTTAGGTTTGTATGGTAAACTGTAATAAAAAAGGGTAAAGGAGATATAAACACTGATGCAATAAGCAGAACATGGTAGTGCTGTTACCTAGTGTTAGGTTTGTATGGTAAACTGTAATAAACAAAGGGTAAAGAAGATATAAACACTGATACAATAACGTAGCTGAACATGGTAGTGCTGTTACCTAGTGTTAGGTTTGTATGGTAAACTGTAATAAACAAGGGGTAAAGGAGATATAAACACTGATGCAATAACGTAGCTGAACATGGTAGTGCTGTTACCTAGTGTTAGGTTTGTATGGTAAACTGTAATAAACAAGGGGTAAAAGAGATATAAACACTGATACAATAACGTAGCTGAACATGGTAGTGTTGTTACCTTGTGTTAGGTTTGTATGGTAAACTGTAATAAACAAAGGTGTAAAGGAGATATAAACACTGATGCAATAACGTAGCTGAACATGGTAGTGCTGTTACTTAGTGTTAGGTTTGTATGGTAAACTGTAATAAACAAGGGGTAA
Source organism: Tachypleus tridentatus (assembly GCF_004210375.1). Classification (NCBI taxonomy): domain Eukaryota; kingdom Metazoa; phylum Arthropoda; class Merostomata; order Xiphosura; family Limulidae; genus Tachypleus; species Tachypleus tridentatus. The sequence continues at coordinate 32,043,017 of NC_134831.1, read as the reverse complement.
AGGAGATATAAACACTGATACAATAACGTAGCTGAACATGGTAGTGCTGTTTCTAGTGTTAGGTTTGTATGGTAAACTGTAATAAACAAAGGGTAAAAAAGATATAAACACTGATTAATAACGTAGCTGAACATGGTAGTGCTTTTACCTAATGTTAGGTTTGTATGGTAAACTGTAATAAACAAGGGTAAAAAAGATATAAACACTGATACAATAACGTAGCTGAACATGGTAGTGCTGTTACCTAGTGTTAGGTTTGTATGGTAAACTGTAATAAACAAAGGGTAAAGGAGATATAAACACTGATACAATAACGTAGCTGAACATGGTAGTGCTGTTTACCTTGTGTTAGGTTTGTATGGTAAACTGTAATAAACAAGGAATAAACGAGATATAAACACTGATACAATAACGTAGCTGAACATGGTAGTGCTGTTACCTAGTGTTAGGCTTGTATGGTAAACTGTAATAAACAAAGGGAAAAGGAGATATAAACACTGATACAATAACGTAGCTGAACATGGTAGTGCTGTTACCTAGTGTTAGGTTTGTATTGAAAACTGTAATAAACAAAGAAAAAAAGATATAAACACTGATACAATAACGTAGCTGAACATGGTAGTGCTGTTAACCTTGTGTTAGGTTTGTATGGTAAACTGTAATAAACAAGGGTAAAGGAGATATAAACACTGATGCAATAACGTAGCTGAACATGGTAGTGCTGTTACCTAGTGTTAGGTTTGTATGGTAAACTGTAATAAACAAAGGGTAAAGGAGATATAAACACTGATACAATAACGTAGCTGAACATGGTAGTGCTGTTACCTAGTGTTAGGTTTGTATGGTAAACTGTAATAAACAAAATTAAAGGAGATATAAACACTGATGCAATGCGTAGCTGAACATGGCTAGTGCTGTTACCTAGTGTTAGGTTTGTATGGTAAACTGTAATAAACAAAGGGTAAAGGAGATATAAACACTGATTCAATAACGTAGCTGAACATGGTAGTGCTGTTACCTAGTGTTAGGTTTGTATGGTAAACTGTAATAAACAAAGGTTAAAGAGATATAAACACTGATACAATAACGTAGCTGAACATGGTAGTGCTGTTATCTAGTGTTAGGTTTGTATGGTAAACTGTAATAAACAAGGGGTAAAGGAGATATAAACACTGATGCAATAACGTAGCTGAACATGGTAGTGCTGTTACTTAGTGTTAGGTTTGTATGGTAAACTGTAATAAACAAAGGGTAAAGGAGATATAAACACTGATGCAATAAGTAGCTGAACATGCTAGTGCTGTTACCTAGTGTTAGGTTTGTATGGTAAACTGTAATAAACAATGGGTAAAGAAGATATAAACACTGATACAATAACGTAGCTGAACATGGTAGTGCTGTTACCTAGTGTTAGGTTTGTATGGTAAACTGTAATAAACAAAGGGTAAAGGAGATATAAACACTGAATACAATAACGTAGCTGAACATGGTAGTGCTGTTACCTAGTGTTAGGTTTGTATGGTAAACTGTAATAAACAAAGGGTAAAGGAGATATAAACACTGATACAATAACGTAGCTGAACATGGTAGTGCTGTTACCTAGTGTTAGGTTTGTATGGTAAACTGTAATAAACAAAAGGTAAAAGGAGATATAAACACTGATGGAATAACGTAGCTGAACATGGTTGTTGCTGTTACCTAGTGTTAGGTTTGTATGGTAAACTGTAATAAACAAAGGGTAAAGGAGATATAAACACTGATACAATAACGTAGCTGAACATGGTAGTTCTGTTACCTAGTGTTAGGTTTTATGGTAAACTGTAATAAACAAAGGGTAAAAGGAGATATAAACACTGATACAATAACGTAGCTGAACATGGTAGTGCTGTTACCTAGTGTTAGGTTTGTATGGTAAACTGTAATAAACAAGGGGTAAAGGAGATATAAACACTGATATAATAACGTAGCTGAACATGGTAGTGCTGTTACCTAGTGTTAGGTTTGTATGGTAAACTGTAATAAACAAAAAAGTAAAGGAGATATAAACACTGATACAATAACGTAGCTGAACATGGTAGTGCTGTTAACCTTGTGTTAGGTTTGTATGGTAAACTGTAATAAACAAAATGTAAAGGAGATATAAACACTGATACAATAACGTAGCTGAACATGGTAGTGCTTTTACTTAGTGTTAGGTTTGTATGGTAAACTGTAATAAACAAAGGGAAAAGGAGATATAAACACTGATGCAATAACGTAGCTGAACATGCTAGTGCTGTTACCTAGTGTTAGGTTTGTATGGTAAACTGTAATAAACAAAGAGTAAAGGAGATATAAACACTGATTACAATAACGTAGCTGAACATGGTAGTGCTGTTAACTAGTGTTAGGTTTGTATGGTAAACTGTAATAAACAAAGGGTAAAGGAGATATAAACACTGATGCAATAACGTAACTGAACATGGTAGTGCTGTTACCTAGTGTTAGGTTTGTATGGTAAACTGTAATAAACAAAGGGTAAAGGAGATATAAACACTGATACAATAACGTAGCTGAACATGGTAGTGCTTTTACCTGGTGTTAATTTGTATGGTAAACTGTGATAAACGAAAATTAAAGGAGATATAAACACTGATGCGTAAGCTGAACATGGTAGTGCTGTTACCTAGTGTTAGGTTTGTATGATAAACTGTAATAAACAAAGGGTAAAGGAGATATAAACACTGATACAATAACGTAGCTGAACATGGTAGTGCTGTTACTTAGTGTTAGGTTTGTATGGTAAACTGTAATAAACAAAGGGTAAAGGAGATATAAACACTGATACAATAACGTAGCTGAACATGGTAGTGCTGTTACCTAGTGTTAGGTTTGTATGGTAAACTGTAATAAACAAAGGGTAAAGGAGATATAAACACTGATACAATAACGTAGCTGAACATGGTAGTGCTGTTACCTAGTGTTAGGTTTGTATGGTAAACTGTAATAAAAAAAGGGTAAAGGAGATATAAACACTGATGCGTAGCTGAACATGCTAGTGCTGTTACCTAATGTTAGGTTTGTATGGTAAACTGTAATAAACAATGGGTGAGATATAAACACTGATTCAATAACGTAGCTGAACATGCTAGTGCTGTTACCTAGTGTTAGGTTTATATGATAAACTGTAATAAACAAGAGGTAAAGGAGATATAAACACTGATTCAATAACGTAGCTGAACATGGTAGTGCTGTTACCTAGTGTTAGGTTTGTATGGTAAACTGTAATAAACAAGGGGTAAACGAGATATAAACACTGATACAATAACCTAGCTGAACATGCTAGTGCTGTTACCTAGTGTTAGGTTTATATGGTAAACTGTAATAAACAAGGGGTAAAGGAGATATAAACACTGATACAATAACGTAGCTGAACATGGTTGTTGCTGTTACCTAGTGTTAGGTTTGTATGGTAAACTGTAATAAACAAAGGGTAAAATAGATATAAACACTGATACAATAACGTAGCTGAACATGGTAGTGCTGTTTTCTAGTGTTAGGTTTGTATGGTAAACTGTAATAAACAAGGGGTAAAGGAGATATAAACACTGATACAATAACGTAGCTGAACATGGTAGTGCTGTTACCTAGTGTTAGGTTTGTATGGTAAACTGTAATAAACAAAGGGTAAAAGAGATATAAACACTGATACAATAACGTAGCTGAACATGGTAGTGCTGTTACCTAGTGTTAGGTTTGTATGGTAAACTGTAATAAACAAAGGGTAAAGGAGATATAAACACTCTTACAATAACGTAGCTGAACCTGGTAGTGCTGTTAATAACTGTTAGGTTTGTATTGTAAACTGTAATAAACAAGGGGTAAAGGAGATATAAACACTGATGCAATAACGTAGCTGAACATGGTAGTGCTGTTACCTAGTGTTAGGTTTGTATGGTAAACAGTAATAAACAAGGGGTAAAGGAGATATAAACACTGATACAATAACGTATGCTGAACATGGTAGTGTTGTTACCTAGTGTTAGGTTTTATGGTAAACTGTAATAAACAAAGGGTAAAGGAGATATAAACACTGATGTAATAACATAGCTGAACATGTTAGTGCTGTTACCTTGTGTTAGGATTGTATGGTAAACTGTAATAAACAAGGTGTAAAATAGATATAAACACTGATGCAATAACGTAACTGAACATGGTAGTGCTGTTACCTAGTGTTAGGTTTGTATGGTAAACTGTAATAAACAAAGGGTAAAGGAGATATAAACACTGATGCAATAACGTAGCTGAACATGGTAGTTCTTTACCTAGTGTTAGGTTTGTATGGTAAACTGTGATAAACAAAAAGGTAAAGGAGATATAAACACTGATGCGTAGCTGAACATGCTAGTGCTGTTACCTAGTGTTAGGTTTGTATGATAAACTGTAATAAACAATGGGTAAAGATATAAACACTGATACAATAACGTAGCTGAACATGGTAGTGTTGTTACTTAGTGTTAGGTTTGTATGGTAAACTGTAATAAACAAAGGTTAAAGAGATATAAACAAAAATACAATAACGTAGCTGAACATGCTAGTGCTGTTACCTAGTGTTAGGTTTGTATGGTAAACTGTAATAAACAAGGGGTAAAGGAGATATAAACACTGATTAATAACGTAGCTGAACATGGTAGTGCTGTTACCTAGTGTTAGGTTTGTATGGTAAACTGTAATAAACAAAGGGTAAAGGAGATATAAACACTGATGCAACGTAGCTGAACATGGTAGTGCTGTTACCTAATGTTAGGTTTGTATGATAAACTGTAATAAACAATGGGTAAAGGAGATATAAACACTGATACAATAACGTAGCTGAACATGGTAGTGCTGTTACCTAGTGTTAGGTTTGTATGGTAAACTGTAATAAACAAGGGGTAAAGGAGATATAAACACTGAATTAATAACGTAGCTGAACATGGTAGTTCTGTTACCTAGTGTTAGGTTTGTATGGTAAACTGTAATAAACAAGGGGTAAAAGAGATATAAACACTGATACAATAACGTAGCTGAACATGGTAGTGTTGTTACCCTTGTGTTAGGTTTGTATGGTAAACTGTAATAAACAAAGGGTAAAGGAGATATAAACACTGATGGAATAACGTAGCTGAACATGGTAGTTGCTGTTACTTAGTGTTAGGTTTGTATGGTAAACTGTAATAAACAAAGGGTAAAAAAGATATAAACACTGATACAATAACGTAGCTGAACATGGTAGTGCTGTTTTAGTGTTAGGTTTGTATGGTAAACTGTAATAAACAAGGGGTAAAAAAGATATAAACACTGATACAATAACGTAGCTGAACATGGTAGTGCTTTTACCTAGTGTTAGGTTTGTATGGTAAACTGTAATAAACAAGGGGTAAAGGAGATATAAACACTGATACAATAACGTAGCTGAACATGGTAGTGCTGTTAAGTAGTGTTAGGTTTTTATGGTAAACTGTAATAAACAAAAAGTAAAAGAGATATAAACACTGATACAATAACGTAGCTGAACATGGTAGTGCTGTTAACCTAGTGTTAGGTTTGTAGAGGTAAACTGTAATAAACAAAATGTAAAGGAGATATAAACACTGATACAATAACGTACTTGAACATGGTAGTGCTTTTACTTGGTGTTAGAATTGTATGGTAAACTGTGATAAACAAAGGGTAAAGGAGATATAAACACTGATGCATAGCTTAACAGGCTAGTGCTGTTACCTAGTTTAGGTTTGTATGGTAAACTGTAATAAACAAAAAGTAAAGGAGATATAAACACTGATACAATAACGTAGCTGAACATCGTAGTGCTGTTAACTTGTGTTAGGTTTGTATGGTAAACTGTAATAAACAATGGGTAAAGGAGATATAAATACTGATGTAATAACGTATGTGAACATGGTAGTGCTGTTACCTAGTGTTAGGTTTTTTATGGTAAACAGTAATAAACAAAAGGTAAAGGAGATACAAACACTGACAATAACGTAGCTGAACATGGTAGTGCTGTTAACTTGTGTTAGGTTTGAATGGTAAACTGTAATAAAGAAGGTGTAAAATAGATATAAACACTGATGCAATAACGGAACATTACATGGTAGTGTTGTTACCTAGTGTTAGGTTTGAATTGTAAATTGTAATAAACAATGGGTAAAAGAGATAAAAACACTGATGCAATAACGTAGCTGAACATGGTAGTTCTTTTACTTGGTGTTAATCTTGTATGGTAAACTGTGATAAACAAAAATTAAAGGAGATATAAACACTGATGCGTTGCAGAACAAGCTAGTGCTGTTACCTAGTGTTAGGTTTGTATGATAAACTGTAATAAACAATGGGTAAAGAACGTACAAATACTGATTAAATAACGTAGCTGAACATGGTAGTGTTTGTACTTAGTGTTAGGTTTGTATGGTAAATTGTAATAAACAAGAAGTAAAGGAAATATAAACACTGAATTAATAACGTAGCTGAACATGGTAGTTCTGTTACCTAGTGTTAGGTTTGTAAGGTAAACTGTAATAAACAAGGGGTAAAAGAGAGACAAACACTGATACAATAACGGAGCTGAATATGGTAGTGTTGCTATCTACTGTTAGGTTTGTATGGTAAACTGTAATAAACAAAGGTAAAGGAGATATAAACACTGATGTAATAACGTAGCTGAACATGGTAGTGCTGTTACCTTGTGTTAGGTTTGTATGGTAAACTGTAATGAACAATGGGTAAAGGAGATATAAACACTGATACAATAACGTAGCTGAACATGGTAGTGTTACTACTTAGTGTTAGGTTTGTATGGTAAACTGTAATAAACAAAGGGTAAAAGGAGATATAAACACAAATATAACAACGTAGCTGAACATGGTAGTGCTGTTAAATATGTGTTAGGTTTGTATGGTAAACTGTGAAAAACAAAATGTAAAGGAGATATAAACACTGATACAATAACGTAGCTGAACATGGTAGTGCTGTTAACTTGTGTTAGGTTTTTATGGTAAACTGTAATAAACAAGAAATAAAGGAGATATAAACACTGATGCAATAACGTAGCTGTACATGGTAGTGCTGTTACCCAGTGTTAGGGTTGTATTATAAACCTGTAATAAACAAGGGGTAAAGGAGATATAAACACTGATGGAATAACGTAGCTGAACATGGTAGTGCTGTTACCTAGTGTTTGGTTTGTATGGTAAACTGTAATAATTAATGGGTAAAGGAGATATAAACATCGATTCAATAACGTAGCTGAACATGGTAGTGTTGTTACTTAGTGTTAGGTTTGTATGGTAAACTGTAATAAACAAAGGTTAAAAGTGATATAAACACAAATACAACAACGTAGCTGAACATGATAGTGCAGGTACCTAGTGTTAGGTTTGTATGGTAAACTGTAATAAACAAGGGGTAAAGGAGATATAAACACTGAAGTAATAACGTAGCTGAATACGGCAGTTCTTTTACCTAATGTTAGGTTTGTATGGTAAACTGTAATAAACAAG